>NC_134111.1:9336250-9640234 GCF_040939455.1 Microcebus murinus
TAGGTTATTTTTGTCTTTCTGAATAGGTAATATATTCATGTGGCTCAGAATTCATAAGGTGCAAGAAAGCATGCAGCAGAAATGTTCCTCGCAGCGCCGTCCTAACCTCGCAGTTTCTCCAAGGGTGGCCGGTGTCTCTGGCTCCTTGTGTGTCTGTCCCGACTGTCTCTGTGTACGAAGCCTGCTTTTGTGCACCAACCGTGTACATAGACACGTGGTTTTGCACCTTATCTCGGCATTCCTAAAAAGCATTCTACTTCCTTACCGGCTGCATAGCGTCCACGTGCGACGGCCTGTTGGTGGACGCGTGGTTGTTCCTGGGCTCTCGTGATTTCGGACATGGGCGCAGCGAATCGCTGTGCGTGTGGAGGTCTGTGCGTGGGAAGAATCTGCAGGTCTCCGTTCTCAGGGTGGGGTCGCTGGGTCTGGCCCCTGCTGTGTAGTTGTTTGAGTAGATGTTGGAACGCATTTTCTCTTAACCGACAGTGTCGCCAGCCTGCCCCAGCCTCCCGTGCCCAGGGCGACTGCGAGGCGCTCCCCGTCACAGCTCCTCCTCTTCCCGACGTGGGTCGCGGCCGGCTGATGTTTTTGAGTGACTGTTCCCCACCGTGCTCTGCGTGGGGCCCACTGGTGGTGGTGGCGTTTGTGCACTGAGTGATTGGGCTCACTCGGCGGCCGTGTGAGCACGGGGAAGGCCCCTGCTGGCCATGGTGGGGTGAGGCTGTGTCGGGGTGAGGCAGGCATGGGGCGTCTGAGAGAACAGCGGCCTGGGCTCAGCTGACGAGCTGCTGCGTGCAGGTGTGTGTGTGTGTGTGTGCGTGTGTGTGTGTACATACGTGTGCGTGTGTGTGTGTGTAATAAGCCATATACAGCCAGTATCAGAGCTAATTCTGTGGCTCAGACAGATGCGTGCTGCCTGACTGAGGATGCCTGCGGCCAGGGAGCCCTGGTGTGGGACAGCCCTGCCCCGCCCTCGGCCAGCGCAGGGTGGCAGGACGCGCAGGCCTGTGCTACGGATTAGAACCTGGAACAGCCCCTTCCCATGCCTCGTTCATGCTTGCGCGGGTCACGTGTTCCCCCACCCAGTGACACCTTTGTCTTCTGGGATCGCCCTCAACCTCTCCATGCCTCTCCTAACTCCCCTGGAAGGAGAGTCCCGGCGAGCCTCATGCGGTGTCTGTCTGAGCCCTGGTCACAGCGCCGTGTAGTTGAGGACAACGCCACCACCCTGGCCGGGACCTTGCGAGGTGCCAGCCGCCCCTTCTGCCAGCACACCAGCGCCCTACGCAGGCTGTGGGATTAGCGCCGGCACATTCCAGCCCACGCTCCCAGCACGGTTAATATTTACCAGCCCTGTGGTTGCGTGGGCGACAGTAAATCTTCAGGAATGCTTCCAGTCGGCCCTCTCTGAAGCGGCCTCACGGCAGGGCGGGAAGACGTGAATACCTTGTCCGCTGACGGCCGCAGCCGGCAAGCCCCGTGTGCCTGTGCTTTCTCTGGCGACTCCAGTGTGTTCTCATTTGCGGCGTCTGCACCAGAAGCTTTCTGAGGGCAAGGATCACGTCTGTCCTGTTCTGTGTCCTGTGGCCGCAGCAGGGTTCCCCCGTGTAACAAGCACACGCACGGTTCCTAGGGAAGCTGCTCTTGTGAATTGTGCGAGTCCTTCTACCCTGTCGGCGGGTTCTTTTTCCAAATAGCCCAGGGTGGTTCTTTTAGTTTTTATTTTATTGTTTTATTTTATTTTTTGAGAAGGGTCTTGCTGTGCTCCCCAGCCTGGGGTCCATCCCGTGCTTCCTGTAACACACATTTACACACATTTGTCTGTACCAAGAAAGGCTGCTTCTGAGCAACTAGCCTGTTTTGTTTTTTCCTCCCTTTTCTCGTGGACCCACAAATCACGTGAGAGACGTGTTTGGCACCTTGCTTACTGAATGTTAGGTGTCTTCTCTGCCATATTTGGTTTTCTCGTTGTGGCCCCGGTACCCCGCCTGGCTGTGCTTGCCGTGGGTGCCGGGTGACTCGTGCTGTCTGTTGGCAGGTCAGGGTCTCGGGTGCTGACGTCGGCGGGTGCTTGCGTGGGAGGGCCTGGGGAGCACGGTCAGTGCCTCTGCAGACCCCAGCTCATCTGAGGACCTTGTGCTCTCTTCACAGTGCTCTCCGTGGCCCGACATGGCCTACCAGGTGAACAGCGCCCCGTCCCCCAGCTACAATGGCTCTCCAAACAGCTTCAGCCTCGGGGAAGGGTACGTCCCGCCTTCGCCCTTTGGTTCCCTGGAATGAAGACAGTTTAGGTTCCGTTCTCGACTTTCTTCTCTGTGCCTTCTCTCCTTTCTGTTTGGCATCTGTTTGGGTCCCAGAGTGGCCAGCGGCTGTTGCAGTCACAACCACTTTTAGCATTTGCCCAGCTTTTTGTGCTTGGAAACACTTCTATAAACGTTGTGTGGTGGGACAGCAGCCCGGAACTTACCCAGTAAGACCGAGACTGGCCTGAGGGTGCTTCAGGACAGCCACCTAAGACTGCCCCGGGCACGCTCTGCTGCAGAACAGCTCTTCCCACAGCGGAGCCTTAGAGAACAGCTGCTGTGTGGCCCTGGTGGCTGGGGGTCTTCCCGGTTCTTTGTCCAGCTGCTGTGTAAATTTGCTGAGTGGAAGGGGTCTGGTTAGGGCCTCCCGGTCCCTGGTTTCAGGGCTTGTAGCAAGCTGGCCTCATTGCTGCCCGCCAAGCTCTGCAGATGGCATGGTGGTGGCCGGACAGGAGCTTCAGGCCGTTTTCTGCCTGTCTCGGGCTGCAGGGCATCGCCGGGCCAGGGGCAGAGGTGCGGGCAGGCCAGAGGGGAGCCCGTTCCTGCGGCAGGTTCCTCGGAGCCCGTGCTTACAGAGAACGTTTCCAATGCGACCGTGAGGTTGTCTGTGAACTTGACCTCACCGAAGTGAAGAGTCCTCCTGCGGCGGAGGGTGTAGACAGAGACGAGTGTCACAGTTAGATTCGGGCAGGCCTCGCCTTGATCTGTACCTCTTAGGGGCGACCTCCTGGAGCTCCCTGTGCTGGAGCTCCCTGGGCCCGCCTCCCTGCTACGGAAGGGGAGTGAGCTCCGCGTGGGGCGAGGAGTGCGAGCAGCGCTCCCCACCCGGAGACGTTCGATGCCAATGACCGATGACGGCCCTGCTGGGCCATCCCTGAGAAGAGGCTCTCTTCTTCCCCTCTGGCAAACTCTGCATGACACAGACTCCGCCACTTTGGCCGTTTTTAAGCGTTCAGGTGGCGGCTTTACGCTCCCACTGGTGTGCGGCCGTCACCGCCGTCCATGCGGGAGGGCCGTTCGGAGCGTGTCTTTCTCCTGAAACCCCGGCGTTCACGTCTGCGCCTGCTCCCTGAGAAGGCCCTTGCGGAAGGCTGCACGCCTCCCTTCTGGGAAGAACCAGGGCGGTGTTTCTCCTCATGTGTGGACGCCCAACTCTGGGTGCTCATTCGCTGCAGAGCAGTGCCCTGGGCTTTCACCCCGTCCTGTCACGTCACAGAAAAGCGTGTGGTCGGTGGCCCTTTGGTCTGGCTGCAGCCTTCTGGGTGCCAAGTCGCTGGTAGGGCAGCCTGGGTGCCCGTGTCCTCCCCTTCCCTTGGGCTGGGTGGGTGGGACCGAGTGGGAGGGAGTTCTGACGAGGGCTTCCGTGGGTCAGAGCTTGGTGAAGAGGACTGTCATTGGCTGGGACAGTGTGCCTGTCAGAGCCTCCTGTCCACACTGGAGTGCTCACTAGGGACTTCGGGGGATTGGACGTTGGCTCCTGCTTACGTCGAATTCTTGAGCACCCATCTCATTTAAAACAAGCCCCGTGCCTGGCCAGAAGTGAAAGTGCCAGGCAGGTGACAGGACCCCTGGCACGTCCCTCGGAGCTCTCTCGCTGTCCTCACCACCTCTTCCTTTTCCTTTGCAGCAACAACTCCCCGACCCACCCGGTGGAGGCCCTGCCTGTGGGCAGTGACGTAAGTGCGCACCGGGCTCTCTGGCTGGTGGCCCCGGGGGCGCCGAGCCGCGTCTCACGGCCTCCCCTCTCTGCCCGCAGCACCTGCTCCCGTCCGCCTCCATCCAGGACGCCCAGCAGTGGCTGCACCGCAACAGGTTCTCGCAGTTCTGCCGTCTCTTCGCCAGCTTCTCCGGTGAGTGACTCTGAGTTGTGCCTGAAACCCACGAGCATGTTGGGGACACTCAGGAAGGCCGGCCACCCTCCAGGACTTGCTGTTGACCGCTGGGGGCAGCGGTTTGTGCAGGAGACCAGGGCATGTGGGTTCACTCGCCCACGTGGGCTGACCCTGTGCCAGGTGCTCGGGATGCTGCCCCCAGAAGGTGGCCTTAGGGGGACTGTCTGGGTCCTCTCACTGGTGGCGGGGGGTGGGCTCTGGTCTGCCCAGGAAGTGTCCCCCTCGCCAAGCAGGGCAATGCAGGGCTTCTTTGCCCTTTTCCTACGGAAATACTGCTCGTCAGGCTGTCTCCAAGGCCACAACCTGGGAGAGTGAGGTGAAGTCACAAGGAAAACTGCTTCTTCCTTCTTTAAAAGGGTTTTGAAGCCCTGGTAGGCCCTCGGTGAGATGAACTGAGCAGTGGGCCTGGCCACCAAGTACAGTCAATCCCGAGTGACAGCGTGCAGGTGTGTCCACAGCTAGAGGGGCATTCCCGAGGACACCTGTGGCAGCGGAAGGGGAACACCATCCTTCACCTGCCGGCGCGGCCCGCCAAGGGCCTCTGTTGGGGGAGGGTACGAGGAGGGCGGACAGTGACTCTGCCCAAGGGCCGTGCGGCTTTGAGTCGGTGCAGACACATAGATCACCCACCTCGGTGCCGAGACCATCTGTGGTGGGGTCGGGGCTCCGGGGAAGAGGGTGGGCTGCCTTCTTCGGGAGGGTGGTCAGCCGTAAGGTGGGCACCTGCCTGGGTGGCTGTAGAGTGGAGGACCCTGGGGGTTGGGGTGGGGTGGCCCCGGGGAGGAGATGGGGTCAGAGAGGTCCTGAGGGGCACGGACTGGTCGGGGCCTTGGGAGAACAGTGGGAGGACTTTGGCATTTACTCCCAATGGAGAGGGAGCCATTGTGCCTGCAGGATTGTGTCTCAAACCGTCTTGCTGCAGCAGGAGGAAGGGGTGGGAGCTGTGGCTGCGGGCAGGTTCTCAGCACAGGCCGATGTCACACCTGAACCTTGGACAGTCCACGTGGCCTCAGGCTCTGGGCACCTCTGGGCTTTGAGAAAAGGGGTCTTCCTCATGCTCACCTCTTACCCCACTGTTCTCCTCTGTCGCCATGAGGCAGTGCCATCCTGTGTCCTTTAGCAGGAGCCAGTCCTCATACATGGGGATGCTGCACCATGGGAGACGCTTAGGCTGTGTCTGCCGGAGACAAACACACGTGGGCCCAGGGCCCAGCAGTGCTCTTGGGGTAGAGCCGGCAGACACGTACGCATGTACTGACCACAGACAGGGTTGAGAATGTTCACAGAACCTGCTCGTAACAGCCCCAGCCTGGACACTCCCCCACGGCCCATCCGTGAGAGCGGGTACGTGGATTGTGGTATATTCACGCAGTGAGTGAGTGATAGCAATGGGCGTGCACAGCCTGTAACTACATTCAGCATGAATAAACCCTGACACGTGACCTGGAGGGAGGGAAGCCGGCCCTGGAAGAATGCCTGCCGTTCAAGTCCATGTGCACAAACTTCAGAGAACACGCAAGGCTCGTCTGCACTGCAGGACAGCAGGATGGCGTCCCCAGAGGTGGAGGGGAGTGACGCAGGATGGGCCTATGGGAGGCTGACGTTCTGCCTCTTGGTCTGCGTGCTGGGTTCAGGTGTATTCGGATTGTCAGCATCCAGCAACCATGTACTTGTGTATAGAGAGATGCACACGTAGCCAGTGCCACGGGCTGACGAAATCTACGCACACATCATACGTCCATACAGAGTAAAGCGGTGGGGGGTGGGAACAGGCAGTGAGCGCCTGTTGGCTTCTGTTCTGCTCGCTCTTGTGAGCACCGATGTCTCCTGGGCTGTGACCATCTGGTATCGTTTAGCTTTTCGCCGTTTCTCTGTCCGTGGGATGTCTGGTGCCCACAGAGGGTGAGGCTGGCTCTTCCCCACCCCCGCCCGCAGTGCGGGATCTGCAGGGGGTGGAGTCCCTCCTCCAGTCCCATGAAACCAACAGGCTGTCCTGCCTAGGTGCTGACTTGCTGAAGATGTCCCGAGATGACCTGGTGCAGGTCTGTGGTCCTGCAGATGGGATCCGGCTCTTCAATGCCATCAAAGGCAGGTGGGTGTGGGATTCTCTGGGAAGCTGGCCGGAGGACACTGCCTAGCCGCGTCAGGGCAGGAAGCCCCGACCTCAGCCTCTTGGGCGAGGGTGGGCTGGCTGGTGGGGATGGGTCCCTGGGCAGAGCCCTTCCTGCAGTGTGGCTGCGAGTGTAGGAGGAGTGTGGGGAGAGGGCCGTAGGCTGCCGCAGGGGAGTGAGACGCAACTCGGGAGTTGCAGCCAGTGCAACCCCTGCCTGGAAGCCACTTCCTCTTTTTGTTTTTATGGGAGTCTTGGCCTCTGGATCTCAGCCCCGTACCTGTTTGCTCTGGGCCCCGAGCTGCCTTCTTCCTGGACAGCCATGGATGGGGGCGGGTCAGTTGGCATCTTGTAGCGGTTCCAGGGCAGACGCCGGAGCAGTGCCACCCTGTAGACCTTCCCGCCACGGTGGCAGTGGTCCGCAGCCGAGCGACACTACAGGAGCCACTGGCCACTAGTGGCTGCAGAGACTTGGACCGAGGCTGATGTGATGGACAAACTGAGCTTTAAATTTCATTTAACTTTGGTGAATTTAAATTTTAGCAGCCACACACAGCTCAGTGAGAGAGAGTGCTTGGCGTTGAACCCCAGATCTGCCTCTTCTGTGCTGTGCAGTGGGGGAAACCGTGAGCCCCAGTTCCCTCATCTGAGGGGAGGGCGGTTGTCCCAGCTCCCTCGCAGGATGTGCGAGGTGACGTGAGATGTGCGTGCACAGTTCTGAGAACAGCGCCTGGCGCACAGGAAGCCGGAGACAGTGTTTGCTCTACTTACCGCCTGGGAAACGCCTGCTGTCTTGAGATGTATGTTCTGGGCAGAGCACCCCTCGGCGGGTTGCGAGCAGGCAAGGGCCCAGCCCTTGGCTTCTAGGCAGCCCCCCAACCATGACCGGTGTTTCCCGTCCCCACCACAGTGGGGAGCTTCCTCCCCAAGCTCTGCCCACCACTGTTTCCACCCTGGAACATTCTGGAACAACAGCACTTGGTTCCCCACACCTGCTTTCTATTTCTTCTCCCCCCTCCAGGAACGTGAGGCCAAAGATGACCATTTACGTGTGCCAGGAGCTGGAGCAGAACCGAGTGCCGCTGCAGCAGAAGCGGGAGGGCAGCGGGGACAGCGGCCTGTGTGGTGAGTCGGGGCAGAGCCGGGACCAGACGTCGGCCCCGCAGCCTGGCCTCCAGCAAATGTGCAGGCCTCCCCTGTAAGGGACGGCCGGTCCCCTGGAGTCCACATGCAGCGTGGGTTTGCCCTCGTGGCGGCCCTGCCGTGCGGGCGCTGCCAGGTGCACATCCCAGGGCCCGGGAAGGCGTCGGGACCGTCCTGGGTCTTGCTTCTATTGAGCGGCAGAGTCGGGATTAGCGCCCAGGGTCGCCGCTCTGAGGCCTCTTGTTTCCTTACACGGCTCCTGGGACTCCTGACGGAGGAGGCGTGGGGCGAGCTCTGCGGGGCGCCGGCCACCCTGCGCCCTCTGATTACTCTGGCACCATTGTCACTGGGCGGCAGAGGCAGGGGAGACGGGTGCCCGCCTGGGATCCCGCCGCAGCCTGCGGCATGCTGGGACTAGGATCAGGAGACGATGGAACTGGCTCTGAAAAGTTGCAAAGAGAAGCACAGTTAGAATTCTGTCACCAAAGGGAGCCTTAGAGAAGGGGCTGGGGATCCGCACCTGCCTCGAGTGCTGGGAGGAGTGTCGCCCGGTAGCCACTTCTGACCGCGGTCGGCCCATGTGGAGTCCTGGGGTCTGGTGTGCGGCTGGGTCCCGGTGGCCTCTGCTGCCCTCTTCGGAGGGGGCCACCCTGTGAGCAGCTCTTAGAATACTGCGCCTCCAGTCGGGTTTGTCTGAACAAGCTGCCTTAGTTGAGGGGAAGTTTGGGAACCTCTCATTTGATCTAATTGCATTTGCTTTTGAGGAACTCGGGGTCCCTGGAACTTGGGTAAGCCACCCTGGTCCTTCTGCCTGGCTGGCGCAGGCAGCATCTAAGGCAGGTTTCCAGCGTCAGTGTTGCCGTTGTCTCCAGCTTGCTGACAAAGCTGTGCCCCCTGGTGTCCCCTTCTCCCCGGGGGTCAGTGCTTGAACCGAGTGTGGGATTTTTTATGGGAAAGGGTGAAGACCACTTATCCTTAATGTCACTCTTGGCCACGTGAGGCCATCCAATAGCACTACCAACAGTGGAAAGAGTGCAAAAGGGACACAGGATTTTCCCGTGTGGGTGCACATCTGGCTACTGTCAGAGGCGCCAGGCGCCCCTGCACTGCCAGATGGGTGTCAGTGGGTCTGGCACGAGGCTGGCATCTCTATGTTCCCGTGAGCGTCCCGGGCGTCACAGCCTGGCCCTGCAGACCGGCCCTGGGCACAAGCATCCTTTGCAGACTCACTGCGTTCTCAGGGTGGGTGGAGGGGCGTGGGCAGGCTCGTGCTGATTTCGTGGCCACTCAGAAAGCAGGCCTTGTCCCCCCTTCCCCAGTGTACCACGCCATCTTCCTGGAGGAGCTGACCACCTTGGAGCTGATCGAGAAGATCGCCAACCTGTACAGCATCTCTCCCCAGCACATCCAGCGAGTGTACCGGCAGGGCCCCACGGGCATCCACGTGGTGGTGAGCAACGAGGTGAGGGCTGCTGCCCGGCCGGCGCTGCCGAGGGGCATAGAACCCCTGCAACAGAAACACACTCCTGGGGCTTGGTGGGGATGGACAGGTTTATCTACGTGCCACCTGCTCTCGGCTGCTGTGGCTGTCTCGGTCTGAATGGCTGTCCTGCCGAGTAGCCACTCGTCACCCCTCCCTTGGCTGGATGCCATGCAGGAGCCAGAAGCACAGACTCCGCCCTGCCCCAGACGGGCAGGGAGGGCACTCCCCTAACGTGGGCGCAGGCCCCCGGGAGAGGCCAAGTGGGTTGGGGGTGACGGAAAGGCTGTGGCTTCGGGGAGAGGAGAGCAGAGGCCTCTGGAGTGATAAGGGTGCCACGGGCTTCCTGGGCCTGTCCCACTCACGGCCAAGGGGAGGGTTATTGAACAGGGTTGCTCTCAAGTTTAGACATTCCTTGTCCATTGTAGAACAGAGGTTTTCGGTTTGCTCTGCCCTGGACTCCTTCCTCCTGGTAATAGTAGTAACACGTGCCACCATTGATGTATGTCCTGGCCACTGTTGTAAGCACGCATAGCAAATCCTTTAGTTCTGGCTGCCTCCGTAGGAGGTGGGTGCTGTAGGAAACTGAGGCACAGAGAGGCTGAGTAATTGCCTCTGCACGTTTGGCACGGGGTGGAGCCCTGGTGGGAACTCCAGTACTCTGCCTGCAGGGTATTCAGCCCCTCCTGAACTGAAGCCTTTAAACTTGAAGCTGTGCTGGTGGGAGCAGGGGAGGGACCCTGAACCCCCAGCTCAGGCCCCAGCAGACCCTAAGTCAGTTCCGGGAATTCCAAAATCCTCTTTGGTGAGGATTATACGGAAAATTGTGTACAAGAATGGTGGCTGGTAAAAGTAGAGAAAATGTGGGCTGTAGAATTGTGCTCATGTCCCTACCTAGAACTGCCTCCTAGCTGAGAGCCATGTTGGGGAAATTTACTTAACCTTTCTGTGCCTCAGTTTCCCCATCTGCATAATGGGGATGAATATACCCATCAGGTTGCAGTAAGGATAAAATAAGAACAGAGCATCAGGTACCAGAAGACGCTGCATAAGCAGTGGATCTTGTCATTGACGTGCTTGTGCTGGGCACTTGTTATTTTGGGGAGCCAGCGGTGGAGAGATCTTTTTAGATTGGGGGATGTGTAAAAGGTAAGGCTTTTAAGGGTCTGTGTATTTCATAAGTCGTCATTATTAGTAATAATCCTATTGCCACTTGTCATTACAACTGCCAGAGCCCTTTAATGTTCACGAGCACTTCATCTCAATCATGGAAGGCGGCAAGGTGGACTTTTCCTTCGTTTTTAATTTAAAAAGTAGTTCATAATTAGTGTAAGAAGTTAGGCAATATAGAGGAGCACAAGGCAAATGTTCAAACCCCTCATCTTCCCCACTCTTTCTCCTAGAGGAATTTATAGCAGGTTGTGATTCTGCCAGGTAACTTTCTGTGCTCACGTCTGTGCGTGCCCTACTGCGTGCAGGTGTGGGTTTTAAATACACACAGCAAAGATCCAGCGGTACAATTGACATGCAGCTTGCTATTTTTGTCACCATTTCAGAATTCCTTTTGTATCATTCCATTCAAATCTAATGAAGCTCTTTTTTTTTTCCACCCCACGTTACAGATAAGGGGAAAATGAAGCTCACGGTTCCTGACCTGAGAGCTTACTTTGAGTAGCCAGGAAGGTGAACGTGCCCTGAGCAGTGGGCACTGTAGTGGCATGGCAGGCTTGTCACTTTGCATAGCAAAACACACTTTCTTTTCGTGAAGACAAAAGCCAAGAATGTGGGGAAGCCTTGCCATTTCATGGGTCCCTGGAGGAAGTTTCTTGCCTGGCTTGCCCTGTGCCCTCCAGAGTAGGCAGTTAAGCAAGTGGAGCAGAGAACAGAACTGAAATGGCACCTAGGCTAAAGTAGGCAATTCTTATTCCCCAAAGTCTCCTTGCCTCTTAACCCTGAATCAGTTGGAAACCTTTGGTTCTTAATTGCCGGAGCCCTGGAGGCAGCCTGGCCAGCCACGGAGCTGGCCCCTGGGGTGCAGGGGCACTTAATTAAACAAGGGAGTTACTGATTAAGCCAGTGTGGGCTCTGCTTAGGGCTTCACATGCCCAAGTGGCCGGGCTGCCAAGAGCCCTAGATGGAGCAGGCCAGCAGTATAGAATAAATGTACTTCACGCATCATTAGGTCCCTCGGGGAGGGGCAGGGCTTGACAGGTGGATGGATTTGTAAGATTTGAGGCAGTAATCCAGGGCAGGCAATAAAATGTGCATGGTGTTTTTTACATTTGGAAAGGGATTTTGCTACTGCATATTGCTGGTCAGTATGTGTATTGTGTGTATGTTTATATATATATATATATATTTTAATAGTCTTTAAATCTATTTTGTGAAATATAGTACACATGTGGAAAGAATATATAAAACTTATTTGTGCAATTTAATAAATCATTAAAGTACCCATGTACCTGCACTCAAATGACTAGAATGTTACGTTAGAAGCCCTTTTGTGGCTTGTATATGTTCATAATCCCCCCACCTGCTAATCTGCATTTTGTACTAATTATTCCCTGTTCTTCCTCAATATATTGTTTATTTTTGCCTATTTTAAAACTTTATATGAGTGGAATAATGGTATATTCTTCTGTGACTTTCAGAAGATTGAAAGAATGAAAGAATTCATTCCACATTACAGTTTTGAGATTCCTGCATGTTGAGTACCACATGGAGCTGGTTGGCACCTCGGAGTAGAACACGATTAGATCATGACTAGTTCATGCTTCTGCTGTTGATGGGAGTTGTGTGTTAGCGCAGGCAGTACCACTCGAACTGTTCATGTGCACATCTTTGCGTGCACACATGCAGGAGTTTATCTGGGCCACGAGCCTTGTGGGGGCATGTGTGTGGTCATCTTTACTAGGCCATGTGGGCAGTTCTCTAAAGATTTACACCCCCACCAGTTGTGGAAGCTGATTCCCGTTGTTATATCCTGGTTTTATATATATATATTTTTTTTTTTTTTTTTTTTTTTTTGAGACAGAGTCTCACTTTGTTGCCTGGGCTAGAGTGCCATGGTATCAGCCTAGCTCACAGCAACCTCAAACTCTGGGGCTCAAGCAATCCTCCTGCCTCAGCCTCCCGAGTACCTGGGACTACAGGCATGAGTCACCATGCCAGGCTAATTTTTTCTATATATTTTTAGTTGGCCAATTAATTTCTTTGTATTTTTAGTAGAGACAGGGTCTCACTCTTGCTCAGGTTGGTTTCGAACTCCTGACCTTGAGCGATTCTCCCTCCTCGGCCTCCCAGAGTGCTAGGATTACAGGCGTGAGCCACCACGCCCGGCCTTCCTGGTTATATTTTTATCATTCAAACAACCACATTTTACAGATGGGTCCAGGGAGACAAAAAGGAAAAAAAGGTTGACTTGTCCAAGGTCACTGGGTAGTTAATCAAAATTACAGCTCTGGAGAGGTGGCTCCTGAGAAATCCTGTTTCCTTCCTCAAATATAGACGTGGGGAGGGAGCTCTCCTTCCTATTTTGTCCTGGTGGGACCTGATGTGTAGGTGTACTAATTACCAAGGTTTGTGTTATGAAAAACATTTTATTTAGTTTTTTTCTTTTATCTGTTGCCCACAGACATTCTTATAATGTCTCCATTATGGGGATTGGAAGGCAGACTAAGAAAAAGCAGGCCGGGCGTGGTGGCTCACTCCTGTAATCTTAGCACTCTGGGAGGCCGGGCGCGGTGGCTCACGCCTGTAATCCTAGCACTCTGGGAGGCCGAGGCGGGTGGATCGCTCTAGGTCAGGAGTTCAAAACCAGCCTGAGCAAGAGCGAGACCCCATCTCTACTAAAAATACAAAGAAATTAATTGGCCAGCTAAAATATATAGAAAAAATTAGCCGGGCATTGTGGCGCATGCCTATAGTCCCAGGTACTCGGGAGGCTGAGGCAGGAGGATCGCTTGAGCCCAGGAGTTTGAGGTTGCTGTGAGCTAGGCTGACGCCACAGCACTCTAGCCCAGGCAACAAAGTGAGACTCTGTCTCAAAAAAAAAAAAAAAAAAAAAAGACTAAGAGAAAGCAAAACCTGCACAAATAAAGACTGCAGTCCTGTATTAAATGGTCACATCTTGATTCCCTTCCAGGCCGCTTTCCATCTTCACCTTCAGGTTTCTGTTACGTAAAATTGCAATCGTGTCCCACATTGATCCTGCCCTGCCATTTCTTCAGCGAATGTTGTAGCAGAGCCGTGTGCCTGCATCGGTAGACCCTGGCAGGGCTGTTCCTGCCGCCCTGTGCAGCTGACTGAGCCTTCCCAGATTTTGAACGCATGGTTGAGGGAACATGTCCTCTCTTTTCCCTTGCAGATGGTGCAGAATTTCCAAGACGAATCTTGTTTTGTCCTCAGCACATTAAAAGGTAAAGAGCCTGCCTCTATCTCCCACTCCCCACCCACTTTCTTATTTAATTGAAGCATGTGGGTTGGGTGTGGTGGCCCACGCCTGTCATCCCAGCACTTTGGGAAGCCAGAGCAGGAGGATCGCTTGAGCCTAGGAGTTCAAGACCAGTCTGGGCAACATAGCAAGACCCCATCTCTACAAAATGTTTTAAAAAATCAGTTAGGTGTGGTTTGTGCACCTAAAGTCCTAGCTCCTCGGGAGGCTGAGGTGAGAGGATTGCTTAAGCCCAGGAGTTTGGGGTTACAGTGAGCTGCGATGGTGTGACTGCACTCCAATGTGGGTGACAGAGTGAGATCCTGTCTCTTAAAAAGGAAAAATTATTAAAAAGAAAAAAAAGAAGCATGTGAGCCAGGTCCGGTCCGTTGGGGTACTGGGGGGGGAGCCAGGTGGGTGAAGGGGGCCTGCCTGCGTGGTGGGGCCCCTCCCGGGAATGCTTACCTGGGAAAAGCCTTTGGGAAAAAGAGGACACAAACTTTCTGTGAAACCTAGCCCCAGAAATACCAGAACTAGTGAGACTGGCCCCAAAGTCACTTCTGAAAGGGAAACCCTGGGCCAGGCAATTTGTTCTCCACGAACTCAGTGCCGAGTAGAAGCAAGGTGCATCTGCGTTTTCCTGGAGGTGTCCGGGAAGATCAAACCTGGGATGCAGCGGAGTCTGCAGGCAGAGTGGGGGTGGGACGGGGGCCTGTCCTAAGAGGGCATCAGCCTGCTTGCACTGCTGAGAAAGAGCTCGCGGGCCAGGACACGAGTTTATTTACGAAAGGTAGAGAAAGACCAAGTCCTTCCTGAGGGCTGGGAGGATGCATGGGGGGTGTGTCAGAACAAAAGTCCTCTGTCTGGGTCATGGACCCTGAACCATGACCAGGCCATTCCCCCGTGTTCTGTGGATCTAGCCAACAAGTGCCTTTAGGGGCCTGGGGCCGCAACAGCCCAAGGACCACAGTTGTCCAGAGCCTCCTCGGCTGTAGGTCCTTTCATCCTTGGGCCTTGGGCTACGCTATTGTCAAAAAGAAGCTAAGCAAAGCGGCTGCCAAGGCATGTGTTGAAATCCCTGCTTCTGTCTCACACGTTGCTTTATGCAGCCTCATTTTTGCAATTTCTGCTGACGCCCTAATACCACGCCTTTCCGGACTCCCCAGTACTGTGGTGCTGTGCCTTTCTCCCTGTGAAATGTGCTGGTGTTTCTCTCTTGCAGCCGAGAGCAACGACGGCTACCACATCGTCCTGAAATGTGGACTCTGAGCAGTAGTAGGACCTGCATCTGCCACCAACTCCCAGCCCCACGGACCCGCTTCGACGTAGAAATTGCCCCACTGTCAGCCGGAGCCTCAGCAGGCGAGCCGAGCTAGGAGGGACCCTGTCCAGTCTGTGACGGATACAGACTGTCAGCCAGCAGAAGCCTGCGGACAGAGACGGGGTGCAGGAAGCCAGTGCCTGTTCTCTCTTTCCCCTGGCCTTCAGCTTTGGAGTGCTTCCTTGTTCTTTTTGTTGGTCCAACCCTGATATTCTAAAGAGGGCAAACAGTGGGGGCATCATCTCTGAACCCCCTCGCCCCTTAGTTGGAGGCTCCTTGGGCATCTTGGTGCCCCCTGAATTGGTCCCTGCCTGCCTCTGTCCTGCCTACTGAGAAAGCTCTGTCTCACCCTGCACCTGCACCTGCGTCTCTGGCAGGTGGCTCCACGTCCCGCACTGCTGGCTCCGCAGGAGCAGTTTGCCCTCATTCTCCTGCTTTCATGGAGCCTCCCTTCTCAGGGACCTTGGTGAACATCCCTCCTTCCTGTTCCCGGATGACTTGATAGTAGTGGGGGTATTCTGTGCCTTACACCTCTTTCGCCTTTACCTTGTTTCTGAGGCTCTGCTGCAAAGCCCGAAGATGCACTTGTGTCTCTGCATTGGCACGGTGGCCGCACAGCAGACGTGTGCCTTTCTCCTAGATGCTAATTCTGAGGCCCTTGTGGGGGTTGGGGGTGGGAACAGAAAAAGATGATTTTCAGGCACATTCTCATGAGTAGAAGAGGGATGAGAACAAAATGATTCCTCTTGAGTGACCTCCCTGGGCAATCATGGGTGAGGACGACTAGGAAATGAGCATGCCATTGTATCTTCAGGTGACCTTGACCATTATAATACCAAGAGCAGACCTTGGTTAACCACTGCTGAATTTGCCAAGTTTTCTAGGAACATTGTATTTTCTGTGAGAGCCCCTCATTTACATTTTTATCTTTTTTCATTTGTAGGGGTTATGTTTAGGGTACCTGTATGGAAATGGTTGGATCACCTTTCTGTTTTTTTTTTTTTTTTTTGAGACAGAGTCTCACTTTGTTGTCCAGGCTAGAGTGAGTGCCGTGGCGTCAGCCTAGCTCACAGCAACCTCAATCTCCTGGGCTCAAGCGATCCTCCTGCCTCAGCCTCCCGAGTAGCTGGGACTACAGGCATGCGCCACCATGCCCGGCTACTTTTTTATATATATATATATCAGTTGGCCAATTAATTTCTTTCTATTTATAGTAGAGACGGGGTCTCGCTCTTGCTCAGGCTGGTTTTGAACTCCTGACCTTGAGCAATCCGCCCGCCTCGGCCTCCCAAGAGCTAGGATTACAGGCGTGAGCCACAGCGCCCGGCCGGATCACCTTTCTTAATGGCCTAGCTATGGGAAATTTAAGTATCAGTAACTGGCAGACAAAGAAATTAGTCTTTGTTATGCTCTGGTTCCTGGGACCGGGTGGTCTCCACTGGCCCAGGGCTGCAGCTCTTTGTTAATTTGGGTTAATCTACCAAACCATGGCGAACCCTATGACTACCTGAATAGGATTTCACAGCTTCTCAATGAAGCTTTTGTGGAATGTAGTGCTAGTCTCAAAGCTTGTTAGAATCGGATAAACCTTGCTTTGTAGACAGGCAAACTGGGGCCCAGAGGTGCAAAGTCACCTGCATGATACCATGTGGTGATAGAGTAACCATACAGATTTATCATATAAACTGGACACTTCTGAGAGTGGAAGGGGCGCTGTTAGGATAATAGCCATGGTGTTCCTACAGAGTGAAGATAGGCTCTTGATTCATTTTCCTTTTTCAATGGGGTGGAGAGGGTGGGTTGATCAACAGCTTTATTGAGATATAATTCACATAGCATCCAATTTACTCAGTGTACAATTCTATGGTTTTTAGAATTGATTGTGATCCACAGAATCACAATCAATTCACAGAATTGTCAATTTAGAACATTTTAATCACTCTCAAAAGAAACTCTGTGCCCTTTGGCTGTCAGTCCCCCCTTCCCCCAACCCTCTCCCCTAGTCTCCAAGGCAAGCAAGAGTCTACTTTCTATGTAACATTTACCTATTCTAGGCATTTCATATATATGGAATCATATGATATAGCCTTTTGTCACTGTCTTCTTTTACTTGGTGTGATGTTTCTAGGGCCATTCGGGTTGAGCGTGTGTCAGCACTCAATTCCTTTTATTGCTGAATAGTACCTCACTGTAGGGATGTACCACATTCATTATCTGTTCATCAGTTGATGGACATTTGGGTTGTTTCTGCTTTTTGGCCATTATGAATAATGCTGCTATGAACATATTTGTACAAGTTTTTATATGGACATGTTGTAGTTTCTTTTGGGAATATACATAGGAGTGGAATTGCTAGGTCATGTAGTGACTATATTTAACTTTTTGAGAAACTGCCAAACTTTTTCACAGCAGCTGCACCATTTAATGTTCTCATTAGCAGTGTATGAGGGTTTCAATTTCTCTACATCCTCGCCAACACTTGCCCTTACCTGTCTTTTTGCATCCTAGTGGGTATGAAGTGGTATCTTGTTATGGTTTTAATTTTCATTTCCCTAATGGCAAGTGATGTTGAGCATCTTTTCATGTGCTTATTGGCCATGTGTATCTTTGGAGAAATGTCTAGTCAGATACTTTGCCCACTTTTAATTGGGTTGTCTTTATTATTGAGTTGTATGAGCTCTTTGTATAATATATTCTGGATGCAGGTCTTTTATTGGAGTTATGATTTGTAAAAATTTTATCTCATTCTGTGGGTTTTCTTTGCTTTCTTGGTGATGTCCTTTGCAGCACAAAAGTTAATTTTTTTTTTTTTTTTTGAGACAGTCTTGCTCTATTGCTCAGGCTAGAGTGTTGGGGCATCAGCCTAGCTCACAGCAACCTCTAACTCCTGAGCTCAAGCCATCCTTCTGCCTTAGCTTCCTGAGTGGCTGGGGCTACAGGAGTGTACCACCACACCTGGCTAATTTTTTTTTTCTATTTTTAGTTGCCCAGCTAATTTTTTTCTATTTTTAGTAGAGATGGGGTCTTGCTCTTACTCAGGCTGGTCTAAACTCCTGACCTCAAGCAATGCTCCTGCCTTGGCCTCCCAAAGTGCTAGGATTATAGACGTGAGGCACTGCACACAGCCTTAACTTTATTTTGATGATGTCTAAGATACCTGTTTTTTCTTTTGTCACTTGTGCCTTTGGTGCCATGTCTAAGAAACCATTGCCTTATCCAAGGTCAAAAAGATTTATGCCTATATTTCTTTCTAAGAATTTTTATAGTTCTTACAATGGTCTTTGGTCCATTTTGAGTTAATTTTAGTATATGGTGTGAGGTAGGGGTCCAGCTTCAATCTTTTCCATGTGGATGTTCACTTGTCCCAGCACTGATGGTTGAAAAGGTTGTTCTTTCCCCATCTCTATGGAATTGTCTTAGCACCCTTGCTAAAGGTCACTGGTTCTTACTGGATCTTTTTTTTCTGGGACTTGGTGCTATCATTTGGAAGCTTCCCTTTTTTCTCTTTTTAATTCATTCCTTGTTTGGTCCCACCATTTTTACAGCTGCCTTTCTGTCCTATTCTTGCCAGCTCCCCCTTTGCCTGTCTCGGCAGTACTGGGTCCTGCCTCTCTGACATTCTGCAGTCTGTCTTGGTGAGTGTTCCAGCTCTACACACTAGTCTGAGGGGAAGGTCAAGACCAGTTATTTCCCTTTTTGAGTCACAAGGAAACTGAGTCACTTAGAAGTGGAATAATTTGCTCGAAGTCACACGGCCCATTAGTGGAAGACCCAGGAATGGACCGTGGCCCTTCAGGGCGTCTGTAGTCACTATACCTAAGTGATGCTACTGCCCATGCCAAGTGATGGCAGGCTGCATTTTAATTCTCAAAAGAAATGTGGTGGGCTAATATTTTACTTAATTCCAAAAGAGGGTCTAATAAAGGTCTGTTACCTTAAGTTTGCTGTCAGTCGAGTTTTCCATATTATGACACGCCTCCTGGCATCTGCTCTGCTTACCTTCTAATGGTTATGGTTAAATCTTGTAGCTTTTACAAAGGAATGGAATATAATGGATACCAAAAAGGGTATATGTGGTAATTTGGTACCAAAATGTCTCAGCTGCCTAATTCAGCAGCTTGTCCCTTCCACGGGAGTCAAAGCTATAGGTTTTGTTTTTCATTTGATGAAAGCACAGAAAAGCCGTAAACTTTCCACTCCTTCCCAGTCTTTCCTGTGAGCTCTGAGTCCAGAGGTCTGGGCAGCTCTTCCCAGGGCCCGCTCCTCCCACCCCCAGCTGTGGCTTCTCCTTGGTAGCAGCAGCTTTCTAAAGTGACCCTCGGAGGGAAAGAAGACAGACGTGTGCTCAGGCCACCGTCTTTACCCAAAGCTGAGTTCTTTACTCTTTGTCTACCTGCTGGACAAGTGTCTGTTTGCAGGGCTGTGATAAACCTTTTCCTGTTTACCAGGTTGCAGCTTTACAATCAAGGGACAGAGGCTGTTGAGTAAGGGGACAATAGGATTTGTGTGCCTTTGGAAGGGGCAGGACAGGGTGGGGAGGCCAAAGCCTTGGCTTGGGGTCCGAAACAAAGGTCAGGCGTTGTCCTAGTGACCTCTGGCCCAGGCAGTGTGGGCCCCTTAGGCCGGCAGTTAACCCAGAGAGGGCTTTACCAGGAGCAGCCTGGAGCTGCCAAACAGCGGTCACAAATTTCCAAGTCCAGCATTGCTTCAGGGGCTGGCCTGAGTAACTGAAGATCTGAAAATCATTAACGACCTGATGAAATCAATGGAAAAGCTCCCTGTGCTATTGTCAGTGGGGCAGAGGGAGAAAGCCCCTAGGCTGTCAGAGCTGTGGGGGAGCAGAGGAGGGCTGGGGGTGGGGGCCTAGGTGTTGGCACTGCCTGGGGTACAGGGGGAGGGACCAGCAGGGGACCGAGAGTCGGGGTCCAAGGCTTCAGACCCCCATTCAGCATCAATCTCTTGGCCTCTCTGGGTCTGTTGTTCCCCTCACCCACCCCCTTAGAAATACAGGCTTGGAGACCTGCAGTCTGTGTGGGCCAGTCACAGCATGAATCCATGGTCACCAGGGCTTTCCTGTTTTCCCTCCATGGAAACCCTGCAGTGGGCAGGTGACCTTTGTGTGCGCCCGTCCTGGTGGTCCTGGTGTCACCAGTGCTCCCGCATTGCAAGGCTGTGCCCATCTTCCCGGGAGTCGGAGCCTCTCTGTCACGTGTCTGTAGGAATCGGCCCTAGCTGCTACCTGGGCTCCTGCTCCGTCAGCACACTGGTGGCCCTCGGGTGTTCCTGCCAGCTGGAGACTGGATACAGCGTGGCCTGTTCTGGAGCTACATCGCGGATGTGCGTGTGTGTACGTGCTTGTGTCCGCGCACTCGTGTGTGCATGCCAGTGCACGCGCATGCTGGTGCCTTTCCTCGCTCCTGAGTTTGCCGTGAGCACAGCCAGGGAAGGCCTCAGCTTCGCAAGGTGTGGAGACCTTTGCCTTTGGGGAAAACCAGCTCCCCCAGAGCCAGACAACGCCCTTTTGATCTTACATGACACTCCTGGGAGGGCCCTGTGGGTGGAGCCAGCAGCCCTAGTTAGGGGGACGCCCCCTGAAGCTAGCTCTTCTAGGAGCCTGAGCCACACTGAGCAAGGACCCCCAAGGGCAAGGTCCCTGGAGTTGGTCCTGCACATGACTGCCTCCTGCAGGACTTCGCCCTGCGGGTTGCTTCCTCTGTCCCATTTCCAGATGAGTTGACCAGTGAGGTGCTGGTGAGGCCACCCGGGCCCCTTTCCTAGCACCTGCCTAGGGGCACCCTGAGAGCACCCGAACCCCTGCCAAGCTTCCAGACCCCTCTGCCAAGGCTCCTCCTGGGCTTTCCTCTGTCCCCTGACCCCCGTGGGTAACAGCTAACAGATCCGAGCGGCAGCTCCTGTGCTGGCCCCTCCACCATTCCGGGCCCTTCTAGAGGCAGTGTCCGTAGGAAGTAGCTGTGAGGCGTGGGCAGCTGGGGGACAAGGTGGGGAGGGCTGGCCGGTCCTGCCATCCGGGCAGCCAAACTGCCCCCTCCAAAGGGCCAGCGTGTGGCCTGTCCTCGTGCCCTTTGTGCTGAGGAGCTCTGGAGTGGGCTGCAGGGCCCAGGGAAAGTTCAGGTCTTGACCAAAGAGACAGCAGTATGATCAGCCCACACCATCCCCTCACTTCGGCTATCAGCAGGTGCTCACCCTCACTAGGGGTCAGCAAGCGGTGCCCAGCCCAGCCCACTGCCTGCTTTTGCCATCGATTTAATGACGGGACGTTGTCTGTGAACCCAGTTAAATGAAGTGCAACCCTCCCACACGCACACACCCCCAACAAAATTATGGAAATTCTCTTTCTATTGTGCTTAAACACCGTATCAGTTTCGCCTCTTGGCCCTGAAAGCCTGAAACATTTACTATCCAGCCCTTTACAGAAAACGTTTGCCCACCACGGAGCCAGGCCTCCGTTGCTCTCCTCTTAGGATCATTTAAAGAAAGTCTCAGACAATAAGGGCTTTCAAATAAATTTTTCTTTTTTTTAAAATGTTGAGCTTTGAAGCAAGAGAAGCATCTGAGTCTGCCCTGCCTGCCGCACGTCTGCCTCTGTGGCCGGCGAGCCCTCCTTGGAAGGTTCTGGCCTCCCTCTGGCTCCTGTAGAGCCCACTTTGGCCCCTCAGTGGGAAACACAGTCCTTTGCTTCCCACTTCCCGGCCCATTCCCCAGTCCTGGGGACCTGCTGGCCTTTGGCCAGAACCCTAGGGGGTGATGGGAGAGGGCCTCGTGTGGGGAGGGGCTTTGGAGCTGCGGTTGGTGACAGCCCCTGACCTAGTCACCGAAACCCTCCTGCCCTGGGACAGGGGCAGCCTGGTCTCACCTCCAGCTAGGGCCTCGAAAACTGAGGACCTCTTGACTTCTCTGGGGGCTGCAAACGCCTTAGCTCTCACTGCTAAGGGACCGCTCATGGTGGCCTCTGCCTGGTGGTTTCGAGGGATGGCTCCCTGGCCCTCCATAAGGGTTCCCTGGGCCTGCGTTTCCTTTGTGCATGCCCATCGTGGTTGTCCATGGCCTCGCCAACGCATCTTCACAGGAGAGAGCGCCACATGGGCCACGGGGTGTGGCCCAGTGTCCAGCTGGTTCCGTCTAGCTCCCAGCTTGTCCAGCCTCTGGACCCCTCTCGTCTTCCCTCCGCGTGCGGATGGCAATCCTGCTGTGCGACCCAGTCCCCTGTTGGGAACAGCGAGGGAGCCAGGCTTGGTGCTCCCTGCCTTTGCTTGGGTCTGCTTTGGTCCCCACTGCGGCTCACGGCTCCATCGGCTCACGGCTCCATCGGGGCCCCAGTAGCCTGGCTTTCCAGGTGAGGAGTTAGGGCCCAGGGTCCCGCAGCTGCTAAGGGGCCGAGCCAGGTGGAGCATCGCTGGACCCCACATCCAGACGCCGCGCTCTCATGTGGGGACAAGCTTGCTTGCAGGCGGCGCTGGGTTTGTCCTGAGGCTTCAGTGCTGGGCTGGGTGTGCTCTTCTGGGGAAACCTTTGCAGGGTTTGATTGTTTAAGACAGGAGGAAATGGGACTGTTTGGGGCACCTCTCCCCTCAGCCCTCCCTCGTTGGGGGAAAGCGTGGTTGCTGTGTTCTCTAATGTTTGTGTATTTAAAGTGATTTCTTTCTTAAGTTGTAACCTCCCCGCCTTTCTCCAGGTTGGGGGACTCTTCTCTAAAGGTGGTGGGAGTATCTAGTGGGGTTGTGGCCCTTGGGTGGGTCATGTGGGTGTGTTGGGTCCTGGGGAGGTAGCCATGGAGCCTGGAGTTGTCATACTGCCGTGTTTGTGCCTGAAATAAAGCATATTTTGCACTTGGTACTGTACCGTTGTCAGACAAGAAATCTGTGTGTGGGACTTGGGCTTGGGTCGAATTGCAAATAAAACTCACATTTGTAAGAAACCCCGGTGACTCAGGCCTCGAGTTGTTTTGTTTTGCTTTGGTTTTCTGTTTTTAAAATTGTGGCAAAATATACAAACACATGAAATGTACCGTCTTAGCATTTTTAGGCATGCAGTTCAGTGGTATTCAGCGCATTCACATTGCTGTGCAGACCTGAACCTCTGCGCCCATTAGACACTAACCCCCACCCCCTCGCCCAGGCCTGGCACCCGCCGTCCTGCTTCCTGACTCAAATCCGACCACGCGAGTGGCCTCACGTAAGGCCATACAGTACTTGCCTTTGTGACGGGCTTATTTCGCTTGGCAAGATGTCCCCGAGTCCTTCCGCGATGCAGTGTGCATCAGAACTTCCTTCCTTTTTAAACCGAATGATATTCCACTGTGTGGGTCGCCACGGTTTGCTTATCCACCCGCATCAGCAGACATTCGGGCTCGGCGTACACTTCAGCTGTTGCGAATGTTTCCATGCACGTGGTGTGCAGATTCCTTTCCTGGAGGGACAGGTATGTATCTTTCGGATATATACCCAGAGGCGTGGTTGCTGGATCACACGGGGATTGCCTTCCATTTGTTGAGGAACCTTCCTACCGTTCTCCACGGTGGCTGTGACATTTTGTGTTCCCACCAGCAGTGCCAAGGGTGCCAGGTTCTCCACCTTCTTGCCTACGCTCGTTACTTTGGTTGGTTTGCTTTTCGGTAGCAGCCACCGTGACTGGAGTCCCCGGGTCTTGGAAGCGTGAGCAGCGGTGTGCTGTGCTGCACGCTGGACGGCACGTTTGCAGAGCTGTCCCCCGAGGTCCCTCATCACCTCCCACGGGGGTGAGGCTGCAGCCTCGCCAGCCCCCACCAGCCTTCCTAGGCCGGCCCGTGCCCTGCCCTGGGCTTCCCTGCCCACACCACACCCCTCGCTGGCCGGTCCGTCCCCAGCGCTCCATTCCAGTCGCATGTGTGCCCCTGTGCCCACAGCTGTGGCTCCTCCATGACCCCACTGGTGTTCCCTCGTGGGTGGCGCCCCTCCCACTGCGCTGGGGTAAAGCCCCCTCTCCTGCCTGCTCGCCTGCACGGCTCGAGCGAGGAGGAGGGAGGTCCTGCGGGTCTTGGGCTGGAATCCTGATTCGCATGACCCCGTGAAGTGGGACCCCACCGCCTAGCAAGACTGCGGGGCTGGGTGGGACGGTGCGGCGTGGCAGGGAGCGCGAGGCTGGGGACAGGCCGGGGCTCCCGGGAACACGTGTGCAGGGCAGGCGGGCGCTGAGGTGGGAGCAGCTGGTGTTTTCCAGGACGGCAGAGGCCGTCGGAGCTGAAGGGGGGTGGCAGCATGAGGTCGGTGTAGACGGGCGTGGGGGCAGACCATGTGTTTTCAGGGTTGCCACCACCCACACATTCTAAGTCCCATCAAACATACTTGGACGCTTTCATTTCATTTTCCCTTCAGCAATGCAGGCCCTGACCTGCCAAGGTGACTTCCTGCGGGCTGGAGGGCTGCGCCCTGCCCTTTGGCTGTAATGACAGGCCTCACGCGCCGTGGGTCTGTCTGCTGTGTGTTCTCAGCGCGGGGGACGCAGCGCTCGGGCCCATACGGTGAGAAGGGTGGTGCCTTGGCCCACTCAGCAGCGGTGACGGAGCACCACGGGCTGAGCGGCTTACAGCCGACATGTGTCTGTTTCTCTCAGTTCCAAGGCCGACAAGTCCAAGGTCAAGGCACCGGCAGAGTCGCTGGCTGGCGAGGGGCTGTGTCCTGGGAAGGAGCTGCCTCAGGCGTCTTTTGGAATTATGGACACTAACCCCACTGAGGAGGGCTCCACCCTCACGACCGAATCACCTCCGAAAGGCCCCAGCTCCAAATGCCATCACCTTGGAGGTGGCTTCCCCAGGAACCAGGGGAGGGAACACAAACACTCAGCCTCTAGCAATGGGACTGCGTTCAAGGGCTCAGACTGTAACGAGGGACCTTGTCAAGGTCACCGGAGCTGGGAGTTGCCCTGCGCCGCCCGCCGCCCTGCCTTTCTAGTCCAGCTGCTGGCCGCCCCACCCACCTGCCCCGCCTCTGCCCCGACAGGGAGCCCAGACTCAAACCAGGAAGACACCAGGAGCCGATTGTGTGTCCTTAGAGGCACCTCCCGGTAGCCGAGGCCTGGGGCGGCAGGGCTCCTTCCCGTCAATTGCAGGGTAACCGGGCAGGCACGAGCGGGGCGCACCCACTGTGGCCTGGACCCAGGTCCCGCCGCCTCCCACGGCGGGAGCAGAGCCCCCCTGCAAGGTGGTCCGTGTCCAGCAGACGCTCCCCGAGCCGGGGTGGGCACGAAGCTCGCAGGGTGTTCCCGGGCTGTCCGGTTTGCGGGCAGCAGGTGCAGCGCTGCGGTTCTGGGCTGGGCGGCAACGCCCGAGGGCTCATCCGGCAGACAGTGGGCAGCGCGCCCACAGCTTCTGACGCAGCAGCCTGAGCTGGGCCTGGGAATTCGTGCTGCTGAGGAGTTCCCAGGTGACGCTGGCGCTGTTGTCCAGGGACTACACTTCGGGAGCCCTGGTGTGGTGGACGACAGTGCCTGGCTTCAGACCTGGCTTCCAGCTTTGTGACCTTGTGCAAGGTCGTCTAGCTTTTCTGTGCCTTGCTTTCCTCATGCATAAAATTAGTCTGTGGGGACTGACACTCATGCCTGCCTCGTAGGATTGTTACACAGATAAGAGAGTTTAATGAAAGAGTGTCGAGCCGCCCTGGCACAAGGGAACCCTGTAAGAGGCCGGAGGTGTCGCTGCGTGGTCTGTGGCTCGCTGGGCAGGGGGGGCTGGTGGCCCGGCTGACAGCCAGTGTCCCGGAGCATCAGAGGCTCCAGGAGAGCATGTAAGGCACAGGCGTGCCACCCGCAGAGCCCCACTCAGTGGCAGGTGGGGGTGGGACCGAGAATCTGCGTCTCTAACAGGTTCCTAGGCGGTGCTGTTGCTGCCGATTGGGACCACACTTTGGGAACCACTGTCTAGGAGGCACCTGCCCCGTTTCTAGAAGAAGCCACTAAGTGGGAAATGAGTCACTCACGATGCAGACCAAGTGTGAGCAAAGGGTTGGGGGGAGGAGGACTAGGGGACTTTAGGGTCAACTGACACAGAGGTCACCTAGAGCTGAGGAGCTGTGTCGCAGCTGTGGGGGCCTCCCACCCTCCCTGTAGGGGGAGCTGACTTGAGTTGTGAACCTGTGGATGGCCCCCCTGGGGGCAGAGGGGCCTTCTAGGTGCAGGCACAGAGGCCGCCAGCTCTCCACCCTGCCGTCTGCTCTAGGCCAGGGACAGTGGCTGGTCCTCCTGAGTCCCGGGACGCCCGGGGCTGCAGCAGCTCCCGCGGTACTGACTGGAAGACCAGAGAAAGTCTCCAGTCGGAAGGTGGAGGGGGCGCCCATTGAGCCTCTGCCAGGTAGGCTGGAGGTTCCACCAGGAGGATGTCAGACAGG
The DNA here is from genome assembly GCF_040939455.1 of Microcebus murinus. NCBI lineage: Eukaryota > Metazoa > Chordata > Mammalia > Primates > Cheirogaleidae > Microcebus > Microcebus murinus. Next base: position 9,362,310 of record NC_134111.1, read on the forward strand.
GGGCCCTGGGAGGCTGACTCACAGGGACTAAACCCTCAGGAGCCTGAGGGAATCAGCCCTTATAGGAAATCGGCCCTTAGGGCTCTGGGGAGCCTTGCACCTGGGAGAGGTGTCTGAGCAAGTTCTCCCAGCTAAGCCCTGGCTGGAACAGAACCGCCTTTCCCCCCAGTCCTTGCGCCGGGAAGGGCAGGTGCTGGGGCTGCCATGCTACAGACACAGGACCCGCCAGGGTGACCCAGCCTGCCAGGGGCAGAGCCCCACCCAAGGCCCTGTGAACACACCTTCCAGGAGGGCCGTGTCCCCGCCTGCTCCCACCCTGCTCAGCCCCTGTAGCCTCTTCAGGGAAGAGCCTGGTGGCCGGGAGGCTTCTGGAGCTCGGTTGGGTTGAATATTAACCTACCTTGATTGGGTGGATCAATATTTAAACTCAATTACAAGGGAAAGGGGTTATCTGGAGAGGGCTTATCGGGCAGGAGCAGCTATTGGAATATCTGATAAGCGCAGAGGCTGGCCTGGAGTGGGCGGAGGGCCGGCTCCAAACACAAGTCCAGAGAGGAGAAAGGCAGATGGAGGGAAATCAGCCACTGTCCCTGCGCCCTGCCCCCTCCCTCCCTCCTTCCCTCTCTTTGCTCCTCTCCCTCCATTCCCTTTGTCCGCATATGCTTTCTGAGCATCAAGGGAGGGCCCAGGTCGTTCCTTGCACCCGTAAATCACAGCACTTGCCAGGCCCTGTTCTTCCTTGGGGTCCCTGTGGGCTCCTGTGCCCGGCTGTGACTGTCAGCCTGTCTGTCTGCCTCTCCCACGGGGGACAGCTCCTGGGGGGCAGAGGTGCCTGATTGCTGCCACTCTGGAGTCCAGCCAGGGCCTGCCAGGGGTGTTTGTTGGATGCGTAAATGACAGTGCGGGGCAGGTGAGGGGATGGGACCCAAAGGCCCTGGCGAAGGAGAGCCTGAGCTGACCGGGCCAGCCTCGGTGGGACTCCAGATTAGCGAGTCGGCCTAGCGCACAGAGATCGGGACAGAGGACGGCGAGTCTGGGTGGGGAGTAGGGACTGGGAAGAGGACCAAGCATGGGCACAGGGACAGCGAGTGGTCGCATGAAAAGGGCCTTCCCCAGGCAGGGACCTGCCTTGTGCCTCCTAGATTTCTGAAGGGATCCAGAATGTTCCACTTCAAAGAGGGGGTTTCATTTGTTTGTTTTTTCTGAACTCGCCTTATCTGCCTAAAAGCAGAGCCCTCCAGCAGAATTCAGTTGTGGTAAATCCCACTCCCTGGGAGTTTCGAAACCAGGGCGATTGACTCCCATCACTAGAGGGGAGAAGTTGAGAAGTCAGCACTGGCACCAGGATAAGAAGCCACCTAAACAGACATTGTCCCCAAACCGTCCCATCGGCACCTGTTCTCCTAAGGCCCATTTATCTTTCCAAAAAGTAACTCATTTCCCATAACTGCCCTTCGCACCCACTCCCCTAAGACAGTGTGCGAGTCCCACATTCTGCCTCCCCCTCAGGTCTCACTTTTCTGTGAACCCCTGCAGAGGCATGTGAATACAAATCCATCTTTTTTCTTGCTAATCTATCTTTTGTTAGTTTAATTCACAGGCCTCCAATCACTGAACATAAGAGGGTAGAGGAAAAGTTTTTCCTGCACGTTTTCAGGCAGCTGTTAAAATCTCCTCTGTGCCCACGAGGAGGCTGAGGCTCAGAGAGGCTGGATCGCTCACTCCAGGACACCAGGCAGGGGGCGAGCCTGGCTCTGACCCAGTCTGTCAGCTCCAAGGACTGCTGTCTTTCTGCCATGCGCGAGGCTCTCGGGAGGGAGGGAGCAGATGGCAGGGAGCACATGCATCCTGGCTAAGGTGCTTCTCCGAGCTGGGAGGGAGGATGCTGGGATGCCTAGGTAGGTGGGGAGACTTGGCGCGTGCCCTCAGGGAGGTGTGCCGTTGGGAGAGGCTGCACACCACAGTTCTCTCTTCTCTACCTCCGCCAAGTCCCCACTGTGCGCTTGGGGCCTGTGGAAAGTGGGGGCTGGAACCACTTCCTCCTTCCTGGCACTGCACCCCTCACCTACCAGGGATGCAGCAGGGGGCTGGCTTGGGAAGCCTTCAGCTTGGAGCCCAGCCCCCGCTGGGGACCCTGGGTCCTCAGCTTGTTTATGGTCCCCGAATGGGCATACCCCCATCCCACAACCTCAAACATCCTGCTGGGAGGGCAACACAGGTGCAGCTCTTCCTCCGGGCCCCGGGGGCTTCTGAGCTCTGGGGTCCTGGCCCAGCCCCTGCCTCCTCAGGTGCCGCCTGCCTACCCCGTCTCCAGGGGTCTCCAGAGACTGCGACTTCCGCAGATGTCCTTGGCCCCCACTGCGATGCCCCTGGGAAGCCAGGTGTCACCTCCTTCACAGCTTCCTTCCTCTGCGAGTCGTCCCTTCCTGGGAGAAAGCGGAGCCCGGAGCTGAGCCGACCTGGAAGGGGGACCTGGCTCTGACACCTAGAGGCTGTTTGCCATTTAATCTCCCTCAAGCTCAAGGCCTTTTCCTTTTTTTTTTTCTTTTTTAATTTCAGAATGTTTCGGCACACACGTTTTGGTTCCATGCTTTGCTTTGGTATGGCGCAGTCGAAGTGGAAGGCGTGCCCTTCACCCGGACGGCGTGCGTCGCGCCGTGCCTCACGTGCGGATTCACTTTCTTTAAACTGAGGACTAGTGAGACCTACTTCAGACAACTGTGACAATGAATAAAAACATAGATATTCTGAACGAATAGATATTGAGGGGTGTTTTTGTCATGCTGCTTAGAGCCTTTTGGCCTAGAATTCCGAGTTATGGCAACTGTCACTCTCTGGACAGCCACACCCTCGGGACTGGCCTCCTGGAAATGCCCTTCAGGGAGGACTCTGGCTTTTCCTTTGGGCCGTAAGGGCTCTCCGGCCTTCCCGCTGTGACTGGCCTGTCCGTTTCACAGCCTTCCGCCCCATCCCCCACGGCAGGGATGTCTGTGTTTTGAAATTAGTCTGACTTTAGGAAAGAGGCCACGGGGGCCTGGGCAGGACCGTGTGTTCTAAGCAGTGTTTTGGGTACTGTTTTATTTGTTGCTGGTGACTCAGGAGTTTGAAGAATGGGTCTGTGTTCTGAGGTGAGGAGGTCTACGCAGGCCTGCCCGCAAAGTCCGAGGAATTTGAGAGGCTGAAGAGAGAGGGCGGCATAGCCAGTTTCTCGGAGAGAAGCATTTGCTAGGGACTTATAAACAGAGGTTATGTCCCAGGCAGCCGAGAGGCAAGGTGGTGGGTCTCCACGCTGCTACCCGACCGGACCGGGACTTGTGTACCTGGGAAGGCGTGTGCGGGACCCCTGAGGCCGACCCCGCAGGGAAAGCAGCACGCTGTGTGAGTCTGCCTGAGGACAGCATTGTGGTCAAGGTCATCCCGTCTAAGGGTGGCATTCATGGTAAAGGTAGATAAAGTGCAGCGCTCAAAGGCATTCCCGGAACGGGTTAATCAGCCAGCCCCCGAGATGGAGTTGCTTCAGCCTCTGCGGTCTGTAGACCAACGAAACTGTCTGCAAAGCATTCGAAAGAAGACTCTCAAGAATATAAAACACCACCACTATGATAATCATTATTAGAAAGAGATAAGTTGGAAATATCCTGAGAAGATTGAATTAAAATGCAATATTCTCCCATCATGGCCACATCAGATAAGCAATGCTGGACTCAGCAAAAGCAAGCCCGAAATGCCCTTGGCTTCGCACGTGAAGGTTACGTCTCCTTCATGCCTCAGGCCCGAGCCGGTGCCAGGGCTGCCTCCTACGTGGTCATTTAGGGACCCGGGTTCCTTCCATCCAGCGGTTCTGCCGTTTCTTCGAGCCTTGGATCCCCCACTTGACCCTTTGTGCGGCCGGAGGAAGGGACAGGGGAACCTGGAGGACGGAAGGAGAGGTGCTCCAGACCAGGCTGGGAGTGGCGTCCTCTCCTCTCCTCACAGTGACAGGTCCCCGCCCGCCAGCCTGGTTGGGCGGCTGGGACGTGCGGTCTGGCCGCAGACCCGGTCTTCTCTGTCGCAGCGGCATTGAGAGCATGGGTGAATAGGACCCACTGGGTGGAATGGTGGAAACACAAATTGCTGACCTTATGCTGTCCCCTCCGTGCCAGCTCCAGCCTGAGTCTGTAGACGCCGACGCTCGCTGCAGCCCCACTCGGGCGCCAGCATCAGCCCTGCTTTCGGAAGCAGCAGGGGTTCACTCCCTAACCCAAGAAAGGGCTTGACTCTGACTGCAGGTCTTCCAGCTCAAGCCTGTGCGCTCAACCACCCCTCTACTCTGCCTTAAGAGAGACACGAGCTAAAGAAAGACAAGGTAAAAAGTGGGCTGATCTTTAGGGGTCCTGCCTCGTAGTCATTCTTTTCTTTCTTTTTTTAGCCAATGGTCATTCTGAGCCCACAGTGCAGTGCGCCAGGCACTGCCATGTGGGGCAGGGGCAGTGCAGGGTGACTCTCCACCTGTGTAGCCATGGGGGAGACCCAGGAGTTAAGGGGTGACTGCAATCTCCCACCTCGTCCACACTCTTCTGGTGGCCTCCCAAACCCAAGTGTGTACACCGGTGTCTTTAAGAAAAAAAGTGCATTGTTGTAGGAAAGACAAAAGTGGCCTGCCGGATTCCAACGCCCCACCACCAGTGTGTGTACACAAAACAGAGCCTGGGGCCAGCACACAGAGGCCCACTGTCAGGCGAGCCTGGGGCTCCCGTCCCAGGGCTGAGTCTGTGGCACAGAAGTGTATGGCGACTGGCAGGAGAACACAGCTCCCACGTGACACAGCTGTGGCTTCGGGGCTGAATTCCAGCCAGACCCCACGTCGTGCAGTCCTAGAGAGTCAACGCTGCAAGGAACCCTAGGGTCACCCACGTCTGTGGTCTTCAAACTTGCCCTCCAAACCTTCGGTAAAGGAAACCGCATGTGGCCGCTGTGCCAAACAAGAGCTGCTCCCAGGGGCCAGATGGGCTGGCTGGGGCTCTGAGGACCACAGGCCGTGTGGGCAGGGGTGAAGCTCTGAGCTGGTCTCGCCTCTTTTGTTTTTGCTGCTGCTGGGAAGCTAGGGCCCACAGAAAGGAAGCAGCATGCCTGGGGGGCCCTGGTGACTTGGTGGCCCATCCAGGATGAAAAGGAACCCAGGTGCCCAGGTGCCAGGTGTTTTCTCTGTACTGCACTTGACACGTCCCTTCCCACACCGGCCAACTGTCCCTCTCTCCAGACACCAGCAGTGCCTGCAATTCGATTCTGGCCCTACCCACTCAGAGTCAGCGCAGACTCCACAAGTCACGGGCTCAGGCCCACCAGACTGCCCCAACTTCAGATGCTAGTTGCAAGTGGTGAGTCCCCAGGTCACCCACACTTCTGTTCGACTCAGCTATACATGGGAGGTTCCCATGATCCCCTCCTTGAATTCGATAATTTGTTCACAAATTATCAAACGAATCAGAGAAACTTGTTTACTAGTTTGTCATATCATTAAAGAGGGTGATACAGGAAACACATGAACGATCAGATGAAAGGAGAGTGAGGTTGGCAGGGTCCTAAGCGCAGGAGCCCCTGTCCCCATGGAGAGGGTGTGCACCAGCCCAGAAGCTGAGTCTCGTACTTCAGGGGCCTCCCTGGCGGCTCTGTCACATGGGCATATTGATTATTAACTCACTCTCCAGCCTCTCGCCCCTCCCCAGAGGATGGGGAATGTGGGGCTGAAAGCTCCAAGCTTCTAATCACAGCTTGGCCTTTCTGGTGACCAGCCCCGCCCAGGAGCCCCCCAGGAGTCGCCCCACTGGAGCAAAAGATGCCGCTGTCACCCAGGAAATTCCAAGGGCTTTAGGAGCTCTGTGTCAAGAAACGGGGTCAAAGACTAATTACTGGAACAAAAGATGACCCTACTCCTCTGTCACTTAGGAAATTGCAGGGGTTTCGGGGGCTCTGTGCTGGGCCACGCCGGGGGATCCCGGAGAGCGTGGACGCATGTGCGTGGGGCGTGGGAGGCTCGGGAGCTGGCCCTGCGCCCCGCAGTGAGGACGCCGGGGCTGCGCCGGAAGCAGCCAGGGGAACCCAGAGCGGAAGCCCCGCCAACACTGGAGACGCTGACGTCAGTGAAGAGGCTCTGGGAATCGGCACGAGGCCGCGCCACACGACCCTGACCTGTGTCGGGCAGGTGAGCGGTGGAACGGAGCAGGGAAGAGAAACCTGATGCGACACCCGCCGAAGCTGGTGTCCAGGACGCCCTGGGGAAAGTGACGTGGAACGGCCAGGGCGTGGTCGGCGTGCAGGGCGGGAGGGTGGTGGGTCGGAGGGGCTCAAGGCTGGCAGTGGCTCCCTAAATGCTCTATGTGTGGGCCCGGTGGTGACCAAGTGGGCGTCCACTTTGTGCGGAATCAACGAGCTGTGTGCCCTGTTCTGTACGCGCATTGCATTTCACGGCCAAGGTGGGTTTAAACAAGAGGGAGGAACACTCAATGAAACGTGTTGCTCCACTGAGAAGAGCCTGCCCCGGGAGTGCGTGAGCCAGCGCGGGCAGTTCCTGCGGCTCCAGGGCACTTTCTGCTACCTGCTCCTCTGTACCACCTGCCTGCGTCCAGTTTCTTCCTCACACTGGTGCTGGCAGTGCCTGGCCGCGGGCCCCGCTTCCCCGTGCTGGCATGAGCGGTCAGTGCGGCGCCTGCCCTGAGCCCGTGCCCACGGCACACCCCGGCCTCACGCCAGGCAAGGGCGTGTGGCCTGGCCATTGTGCTGCTCCACCGAAGCTGCTTGTTGAGAGCTTGAGAGCTCGGAAACATGAGGGACCTCACAACGGTGGGGGGGGGTGGCTCGGACGCGGGCCTTTGCCTTCCTGGCCTCCTGCACGCTGGCGTGCAGGAAACCCCGCCCTTAGGAGCAAGCGCTCAGCTGCCCACCCACGAGGCATTTCGGCCACACCTGGGCCAGCTGGTGCGTGGAAGGACTTGGCAGATCCACCCCCAACCGCTGCTCTGGGCCCTGGCTTCTGAGTCCATTGAATAAGAATAATCACATCTGCCTCCCAAGGACAGTTGCCTGGTTTCGAGGCAGTGACATGGGGAAAGCACCCAGCCCCGCGCTTGCATGGGAAGGGCCCAGTCATGCATGTGGCCCCCTTGCCCGGGCCACCTTCCTTTCTGTGGGCTTCCAGGTGTGTCCAAACCCAGCCTGACTGTGCTCCTGTCTGGCTTCACATCTTCAGTCCCCTTACCTGCCGCAGGGGGCCCTCCTGACCTCCTCTGAACCCAGGTGAGGTGAGATGCCCTCTCATCCTCCCATTGGACAGGACCCCTGGAGCAGGACTTGCCTATTCAGCTTTGGATCCCAGGTGCTCCTGCACCAGCCCGGACGTGGACACAGCAGGAGAGCGGTCCATGGTCCTCGAGAAATCCTAAGGGCCCAGAAGCCCCAGCGAGGTGAGGACAGCCATCAGCTGTCCAGAGCAGTCCCAACCCTCAGCTCTTGGTTCTGCCCATTACTCTGGGTACAGCTCACTCTAAACAGTAGCAGCAATGCTGGGGTTACATCCAATGCAGTAAATCAAGCACCAGTTTAAATGTACCAGTGGGTTTCACATTTAAAGAAAGCCCGGAAGGAGTTAGTTCTTCAGGAGAGTAAAGGATTCTATTGTAATGCAACAAAGCCCACCTAATATTTTTCTTGTATAAATTCAGGTGTTGGACTTCAGGAGGGCCAGGCTACCCTGGGAAGCTTCCTCTGGGACAGCAGTTAGCATGCAGGACATTTATAGGTGGTCCTCTTGAGAGCACACTGTGCGGAGTGGGAAGGAGAGGTCAGGTTGCCACCAAGGTCCCTGGAGGCCTTAGCAGGCCTTAGCTGCAAGCTGGGACCACAATTCAGAGTTGCCCACATGGGGTGAGGTAGCCAGGCCTTTATAGCTCCTGCTGGCCAGTGCCTGGACGTGGGCCACCCGGAAGGGGCATGACCTTGAGTGAGGCAGTCCTTGTAGGGAATAGCTCAGGGCTAATGGCCAGCGCCCTCACCCCACAGCTGGAGGAACACGTCCTCCATCCCGGAAGGGGAATCCAGGTGGCCACCAACGCATGCACCACACTCTGGCACGTGCAAACTCCCACAAGGAGAAAGAAGACAACCTGCTATGCCAGGCCCTGTGCTAGGTGTTTTGGATCCATTCTCTCAGAAAACTCTCACAATGGCTCTGCAAGGGGGGTGTTATGACACCATTTTCCAGACAAGGAAACAGGGGAGAAGGAAGGTAAGTTATCGGGAGATAAGTTATTGGGACATCCCCTCCCACCACCACGATGGAGCACACTCCATGCTCCACACCTCCCGCCCAGCCCTCCTTGCTGTGGGCCCGGCTGCAGGTGCACAGACTGTCCAGAGACTGTGTCCTCATGGGCCTTGTCACTGATCAGCTCCCGACCTGCTCCTGCTGAATCGGAGGAGGTGGGATCTGGGCTGAGGCCCCGAGAGGCCGACCACAGGATCCAGGGCCCAGCAAGGGATCCAGGAAAGGCAAAACAAGGATCCTGGCAGAGGACAGCTGGTGTTACAGCTAGTTCCCAGGCAGGATCAGGGTCAGAGCTGGGCAGAGTCAGGCAGACCTGATGGTGGTGACAGCCTGCCTGTGAGGACGTTATTCCCAGACACTGGGTGAGCAGTGCTTGGCCCTGGGGCCCAGGCTTAAGCCAGACATCACCCCAGGCTCAACAGGCTCCTGGATAGTGGACGATAATGGTGGAAAACAGAGTAACAACTGCAAAAGGCTGGGATGAATCCTCTGAACATGTGAGCAGCTGCCGTCTGTCCAGAGGCTGCCTGCTCTGGGCACCAGGCTGGGCGCTGGGGGTACGCTGCGGCTCGTGCTTGTGCAGAGCATCCCCACTTCTGCCAAGGAGGTGACTAAGATCTGAGGCTGGCTCCAGTGTTAGGGCAACGTGTATAGCTAGTGTTACAGCTCATGACCAGGGAAAGCACATGAAGAGTCAGAAAATACTCTTTATTCTGGGCAGGTTCAACCCAGCAAGTGTTACAGCTCTCTTCCTGTCTTCTGATCTTCTGACCCCCCGTCCTTGTTCTCCTGCTTTTATACCCTTGGTAGGGCTCAAAAAGTGTCCAATCAACTATAAGCTTTAACATCCAATCAGCAACAAGCTTTAACATCCAATCAGCAACAGTGGGATTCAAAAATTACCCAATCAGGATCATGCAAGCAGTGGGGCTGGATGACAGGAGGCTGCCGAGCACCAAGCGTGGCCTGGGCAACAGACGTCAGCGCGGGCAGGGCCCAGAAGCAGGCAGTGGCACGTGGGCCTGGGGCATTCCAGCACGCAGGGCCCCGGCAGCTCTACCGCTGGCCCCAGCAGCGTGCCCACCAACCAACCTCGCAGCGCTGGCCCGCAGAGATGCGGAGCGACAGGAGGCGGCAAAAGGTGCCTGACATGTCCCGCATCACCAGGCCACACATCACGAGGGCCAGAAGTAGAGCACAGGCCCTCGGGGCTCGCTGTCCTTCCCCAGCCTCGGGCCCTGGCCGGAAGTGCCCGTGCCAACGGAGGCCCCGCATTGAGGAAAGCGCCTCGCCTATTGGTGTCCTTGGCGATGACCCGAGGGAAGACCAGGATCTTGTGCTTGGGGGGCGAGGTGTGACTGGGGGCAGCAGACAGTCCTGACAGGGCGGGGTGGTGACAGGGCTGCAGCTGAGGTCCAATCTCACATGGCGCAGCTGGCTTTGGCCTTTCGCCTAAGCCACTTCTCCATCCTGGGCTGCTGGAAGGTCACATCCAGCTGGTGGCGGAGGCCCCTGTGGCCTCCCTGCAGACAAGGGGCATGAGTGCTCTTCAGAGGAGGCAGGGAGGGCCCCCATCACCAGCTTCCTGGTGGCAACTCGAGAACAGAGTCTGCCCCTGTCCCTGCTGGCGGCCACCATTCTGCCATCTGCTCAGCCCACCAGGGCTGGACCAGCATATTCTGTTGATGCCCGGAGCCCACTGATCAGTGTCCCGTTTTCGCTGAGCTTTCCCCAGCGACATCCTTTGTTGGGCAATTCTGCCACGAGCTCCTCTCGCAGCCATCCGTGCCCATCTTCCCCCTCCTCTAAGGCCTGCTCAAGGCTCCTTTTGGTGACGTGTTCTCTGACAGCTCTCGTCCGGCTCCTGCTTCTGTAAACTTTGCTGTCTGTCTCAGGCAGTTTGCAAGGTCCTTCAATGGCAGGGGCAGAGAGGCGCCCAGAGTGCACCAGCAGTGGGGGGACCTGTGACCCCGCAGAGCTGCTTCCCCCAGTGCAGAGAGGGGCCCAGTGGTGCCGGGTGCCAGGCGCTAATCTAGGCCTGGGAAACACAGTGACGGAGACTCCCCTGACCCTGCGTAGTGTGGCCGGCCTTCCAGGAGAACCTGGAGCTGGGGACGGGAAAAGGGTCAAAGCTGGGGCTGAGGGCTGCTTTTCCGCAGCGTCTCCTCCGTCCCACCCCGCCTCCCCTCTGCCTGTGGGACTTGCGCTCGGCCGGCTGCTCCACCTGCCATGGTGCTCCCAGCCACAGGCTCCTGCCTCGCACACGCCTGCCGTGACCACGCCTCAGTGCTGGCCTGGCCTCTGCAAGTGGCCTCTCCAAATCCCTGAGGGAGGAGGCTCTGGGTAGGGGCCTGGGGGAGGGATGCTTTTGGGAGATGAGGGTTGAGATTAGTGGAGTTTTAAAACTTTTTTCCTCCCAATTTTCTGCTACTTTTTATTTTTTTAGAAATAATTTCAAACCTGCAGAAAAGTTGCAAAACTCGTACAAAGAACTTCCAATGTGACTCCCTCGGATTCCTTAAAACATTAACATTTCCCCACATTAGCTCTCTTTTCCTCCCCTGCCCCCACCTTTCTCTCTTTCTCTCATGCTCTTATCACATTTCGTCTAAAATGTTTCAGAGTAAGTTGCAGACACGAGGCACTTTTACCTCTGTCCATTTCAGCGAGTGTTTCCTAAACGCAATGGCACCGTCTAGCGGAGGCGCATGCAGCGGTCCGGGTTAGGAAGCCGCGGAGACGCCACTGGCCGGCTCAGACTGCACTTCCCGGAGCTCCTCACGTCGGACCGCCGGGCAGGCCTGGGCTGCGGCCAGTGGGGGGCACGGAGGGTTGGGCGGTGGTTTTGGGCCAGCACCCAGGAGGGATGGGGGGACAAGAGAACGCAGAGCAAGGCCATCACAGGGGCCTGGGGCAGACTGGCAGGCCGGCCAACAGTGTGCTTGTCCCTCTCGGTGCCCATGTGAGGCCCTGGCCTGGAGCCCGTGGTCACAGTCGGCCGAGGGCCTCGGTCCATGGGAGGAGACCGAGCTGCCCAGCTGAGTGAGAAGTTCAGCAGGAACAGAATGTGCTTGCTGTGCCCAGGAACGGGGAGTGGACGGACAGGGAAGGAATGGAAAAAGTAATCTAAAGTGAGCGTCTGGCAGGAGCCTGACCTGTTTTGTAACCCGATGTGCCCTGGTGAGTCACCGCTCTCTCCCAGGGCCTGTTCCTTCTGTGTCACCTCCCCACTGGGCTCCTGTTCCAGCCGTGCCCAGTGCCGTCCCGCCAGGCCTGCCATGTTCCAGGGCCACGTGGACTTGGAGATGTCCAGAACTGGGTGTCGTGTGAGCTCAGGCAAGGTGCAGGCCCCTCTGGGCTGCCCCAGCCCACGCCTGGGAGGTTGTGCTGGGAGCTCCAAGTGGGACAGAGGTGTTTTGCACGAAGCCGTCTCTGTGCCAGCCTGGCGCCATCTCTTGTCAGCCTCTGAGGCTCACGGAGGATAACGCCAGCCTCCCAAGCACCTTTTCCCCAGCTGTGGGGGGCGCTCGCTCGCTGGCAAGGGCCTTGACCGCAGGCTCGGACCTGAATGCTTGGACGCTCCGCCAGGGTGCATGGCACACAGGAGGTGATCAGTGAGTGTCTGCCAAAGCTGTGAGGGACGATAGCCCAAAGTCAGCACCTAGCACTCGGTGGACCCTTGGGAAGCATCGGTTGCCTTTAAACGCTCCCAAGTTATGCACCAGGGCCACTGCTCAGAGACAGGTAACCCGCTCAGAGGCCCAGTGGCCCGTGTTGAGGGGTGACCTGCCTCCTGCGCGTGCTCCACCTGGGAGCCCCTGCACATGGAATTCCTGAGGCCGAGGAGGCAAGAGGCGGAGCTGAAGCCATGGCACAGCCCGGGGTGCCGAGGGAGGTCGTAGGCAGGACTGGCGAGGCCGGCGTGCTGGGCACTGCGCTGGGTGTGGGGCCAGGCAATGGCAGAGGGTGTGGGAGTGTGAGCAGGGACAGGGCCTGGCTGCAGCCCTCAGCTCCTGCTCGGGCCTTTTCCTGCCCCGGGATAACCTGCTGCCCGGCCGTGCACCTGGGTGCAGTGGTGGCTGCCCCTCACCTGCCTCTCCTGGAGGCCTCATTGCAATTTGAGGGTGTTGCAAATTGCTCTATGATGTTCTGGGGCCAAACCATGTCCCTGGCCCACGGCCCACCCCCTAGGGCTTGGCGTCAGCTGCGTTGTCCCTGGAAGACAAGCTGCCTTTGAAAGCTTGCGGTTGGAAGGGTTGGAAGGCTTTGGTTTAGAGGGCGGGTCGGCAGGCATCTCCACCTGGCTGGCAGGAGGGAAGGCACCTGTCTGAGGGTCACGCAGCGCCAAGTGGTCAGAGGACACAGCGTGGGCCGCCCAGAGTGCTCCTGTGATGAACAGAGCACAGCACCCGCTCTGGAGCCAGACGGCCTGGGTGCCACTTATGAGCTGTGTGACTTGGACAACCGACTAAGCCTTTTCATGCCCTGTGTTCTCATCTGTAAAACGGGGCTGGTAATAGCCACCCTGGATCCGCCCACGGCTGCTGGGAGGTTGCCCGTCAGCCCCTCGCCCCAGGCTGTGCCTCTTCCCTGCGCAGAGGATGCGGCACCTCCTGTGTGGGAGCCCCAGGCGGTGGTGGGAGGCCCAGCCCCTCGCCCCAGCCCGGGACGGCTCTGCAGGCCATGCCAGCGCCAGGGCTGCCCGGGGTCAGCTGAGGCTCCGCCGAGACTGCTTCAGCGCCCAACTTCTCCCTCCACTCAGTTCTGCTCTCTTCTCTTCCCTGCCCCATGTGGAGCCCCAGAAAACTCCCTGTAGCCCCCCTGCATGCTGATCTTTGCTGTTGGGTCTGCGTCCTGCTGCAGGCTCTTGCTGCTGGAGGGGACTGGGGAGCTCCTCAGAGGGCCAGGCGTGGGGGCTGTGCCATCGGGTACCTGGGACAGTGCGGCCGATACTCCCTCCCTGCGGTGGCCAGGCCCAAGGCCAGACACCAGGTCTCTGTCCCCAGCACATGGTACCTGGCCCATGGAGTGAGGGATGGGATCAAAGGGGAAGGGTGTTGGGTGGCACAGATTAGGGAAAAAGACCGGAAGCTCCTTTGGGGAAAACCGTGCCTTCTGCACTGCACACCAGGGAGCTAGGCTCTTACAGCGGCTGATTAAAACTCCCTGGGGGCAGCAACCACAGCTGACTCAGTTCCATCTCCAGGGTCTGGTGCTGGGCTGGGGACTTCGGTGCACTCGGTGTGTCCTGGGTGAGCGATGAGTGAAAGACAGTGGAGTTAGGTCTGTCCCCTACTGCAGTGTGAGCTCTGTGAGGGCAGGGCCACGCCTGCCTTGTTGGCAGCCCCTTCCCAGGGCCCAGCACAGGGCCTGACACGTACTCACTGGGTGAATGAGTAAGTGCACGCACGAACAGGTGCGTTGCCTACTCCAGAGTTTCCCAGACGATGGTCCCTGGTATCCTCAGTGTTTCACATTCAGAGTCCACATGAGTTTGGGAAAGGCTGGACATGGTACCTTCCCATCAGAGTCGTTGTGCACCAGAACACAATAAACGCTCTGAGAAGGTTTGCAGTAAAAAGGTAATTTCACCCTATTTTATCCAACATTTCCCAAATTTGTTCTCCCCGCCTCCCCTGCCCCCCTTGGTAACTTATGGACACTGGTGCACCGTGAAAAACATTTTGGGAATTGCCGCTTTAATCTGAGAGTCTGAGTTTGAAGCCATCTAATCAGGGACGTCAGAAACTTGCTTGGGGAGGGGGAGGGGAATCATAGGCGGATCACAGAGGTGGGCGAGGCTGCCCCACGAGGGCCTGGCGGGCCAGAGGACATCACTCTGTGCAGCAGGAGCTCTGTGGTGTGAGGAGGGCAGAGTGACAACTCGTTGGGAGCGGGACTCAGGACAGGTTTACCAAGGCCGTAACCACGGGGAGAGGCTCCTCCAGCTCTGCCGAGGGCAGCCCCCATGCTGACGCTGGCCTCTTCCCTCCTTGTGGCTTCACGGGCTCACTGTGGCTCCTTGGAACACCTCGCCCTGTGCCCGCTGTGCTCCGTGTTGCCACGCCTGCAAGCAGACGTTTCTCCCTGGCGAAGAGGGAGGGCGAAGAGAGGAGGGCAGGCCCGGCAACGGGCTCGCTGCTCTGCTGCTCTCCCGGGGCTGCCGCAGGGACTGCTTCTGGGCTGGGCCTGTGCCGTGGATGTCTTAGGTGGGCCTTTCCGCCCCCACCCTGCAGGCTACATGGGGACAGCATCAGGGAGCTGGTCGGGCATCCCTGGCCCGGTCCAGTCTGTGTCCTAGGAGGCACTGAAGCAAACACCAGCTAATTGGCACAGGTGACATGTGGGGAAGGGACAGTTTCTACTGTGGGGCCATGGTTCTGCCCATGACAACCACAGTCTCCCTAGGGAGGCTTGTGAAGGTGGCACTTGGGAGCTGGACACGGGGGTTGCAGGCAGGCCTGGCTGTCTGCATCTGGAGAAGAGTTGGAACTTTAAGGGGTGAGAAGAGAGTTTAGAGGAGTGGAGCCATCCTGGAAGGCTTCCTGGAGGAGGTGGGCCTGAGTGAGTGGAAAGGGAGGGTGTGCTGCTCAGGCAGGCTGAGAGATCAAGCACTGGCATTGGAACCACGAGTGCCTGTTCCTGCAGACCCCTGGACCCCACTCTGGAGGGCAGAGACTATGTTCGGCACGTACCTCCAGAGCAGACCAGGGCACCTGTACAGAGGAGCCATCTTACTTTCTGGCATCCCTAATGAAGGAGCCCTAACAAGGACTTAAAAGTGCGGGAAGCAGCCCAGCCTCTGAGCGTGTACATGTACGGTGCAGAGATCAGAAAGGAGCGTGAAGTCCCTAGAAGACACAGTGCTCGCGGACCAGCAAGGCTCTTCTGTACCTGGGCTGAAAGTTCTACCTGTCTCACCTGCGACAGACATTGCTGGCTGTTCACCCAGCCCCAGCCCCACCACTTCTTGCCGTCCTTTACTCCAAAGGCCCAAGCATGAAATTACCTGATCATTCAATCTCCCTTGTGTCTAGGAGTGGACATGTGACACATTTCTGGACTCTAAGATTTAGACAAAAGTCCCAAGGGAAGGACCAAGTTTTGCCAGGAAGAAAGCTTTTGGCCATTTTACCTTCCCTTTTCTTTCTGATTAGAATGTGGCTGTGAGTCCTGGAGGGGCAGCAGCCATCTTGTCACCCTGAGTCGAGCACAAGAGGCTGTCATAGTACCTGCAGCCAAATGTCTTCCTACTTGCTGCACCATCAGATGAAGGAATGTCTGTGTTACTGTCACTCAGAAAGGGAGGGTCGCAGAGGCAAACGCCGGCAGTGCCCGTGCCAGCAATGCCCATAGGGGGGAGGCATTTTAGTCAACGCTTGTCAGCATTCTGGGTCCCTTGGCCACGCTGCTCAGTTTGTGCAGCTCTCTTTGTCCCACGTCCCTGCTCACTGCGCAGCCTACAAATGGTTACTGGTTTTCTCATGAAGCCTTGGGTAGAAGGTGTCAAGGGTGGTTTCCATCATGTCCCCAGGACCGCTCATTATAAATGGGCACGTCAGCCTGGAGATTTATGCGTGAGTCCCTCCCGAGAGATGGAACTGCAACTAGTGTGTCCCCCGAACCAGGTTCCCAAACCCCTGGATTATGGGGCTCACTCTGTGGTCAACAAATGTCGAATGGGTGAGGGACTACCTCGCTCCCCTGGTGGGCGGGGTCCTGCGGGGAAGATCTTGCGTGCGTCCCCCTCGCAGCCCAAGTGCCAGGGCAGGGCCAGGCCGCGCTGGGCTCTCGAGTGCAGGCTGAGGGTGACGGCCGGTGGAGGGTGGCGGTGAGGCTTAGGGAGGGCACCCAGAGGGCACCAGTTTCTCCTCCCTGCTGTCCCCAGACCAGCTGACAGGCCCCAGGGTCTGGGGCACCTCAGCCCATTTCCGGAGGCACAGATGGGCCACCCGAGTCTCGGGCACAGGGCCTTGGCTGTTCTACGATGAAGCTGCTCCTTGAATCTGCTTTGTGTCCGCCGGAGTCTTGCTCTCGGAGGGTTTCTGAGTTCAGTTCGGCTCCTTGCCGTCCAGTGGCTTCGCGTGCGCTCTCACGCGGGGAGGATTGGAGTCTGGCTCAGAGGTGACCCCAGCTGGGTGTGGGTCCAGGTGAGGCTCCAGACCAGATTTAGCCTCCAGGACAAGTTCAAGGTGCAGACTCAGGTCATGTCAGAGCCAGGGCTAGAGGGGCAGCTCCATGTCTTTGTGCATCTCATGGGATGAGAAAGTTGGAATGGAGAAGGAGTCAGAGTTTTAAAGGGCCGAGTGGTCAGCACACAGCAGCTCGGGGCGCCCCTCTCCGATGCCCTCCGACCTGCTCGGTCCTCCCCTCCTCCGAGCACCTGCTGCCCCGCTTCACAGCGAGCTGGCCGGCTCTGGGGAGCCGCTCCCAGCTGTGCCCGACTGTTTGGATGGCTGTGCTGACTTCCTGCGCACAGGGTGCTGGCCGTGCACTCGTCAGACTTTGCTCCTCCTTTGGGCGCCCAGGAGACTCCAGCAAACGCAGCCTGCGAGAGTTAAGGCAGCATCCCAAGGGCAAAACGCTCCCTCTGACCGAGACTTTTCAATGTCATTATTTTCAAGTATTTTATTGATCTTGGGGAATGTAAGGAAATTTTGTTATTTAGGGGTATCCATCCTTCGTCCACCACCCACTCAGCCGCCTGTCACCCATCTATCTCATAAACATTTTTTGTGGATCTCCTACGTTCTGAGACCTTGCTGAGCCACAGAGGATGGAGGAGACGTGACAACTGTCTCCAGGGGCATCAGGCGACAGGAGCATCGGAGCAGCAAGCAGATGCCGGGTGTAACCGGCACAAAGGAGCTCATGTTCTGAGGGCCCCGGGCAGATGCTGGCCTGGGCTGGAGGCATCTTCATCCTGGAAGTTTCCTAAAGTGGAAGCCCAAGTCTGAGAGATGACGAGGTGACCGTCTGTCAGAGAGGAGGAGCAGAGCGTCCCAGCGAGCAGAAAGGGAACGTGTGGAGGCGGGTGGCGGGAGGTGGAGGTACCGCCTTTGGGGACCGTGGAAGAGTGGGCATGGGGATGGCCAGGTGGCAGGTGCCACGGGGCCGTCAGGCAGGCCAGAGGCCTCTGCAGGTGATGTCCCAAAGGCCTGGGGAGGCACGACGGGAACCGACAGAGGATGGCGCTGCTGTGGGCTGTGCGGGGCAGGCCAGGCCTGCATTGCCCTGAAAGGCCAGGGCAGCAGGAGTGTGCCCCCGTGGGGCTGTGACGACGCAGCACTGACTCCAAAGTCCCCGAAGATGCGTGGCCTGGCCGTGCTGGCCGCCCCGGGGGGAGGGAGGAGGGCAGGGAGGACGCCTGGACGCCGCATGTGTAGGCTGAGCAGAATTTGTAGCTGACTCAGGGACCCGCATGGGTCAATGGCTTTGGAGGGTTCTCTGGGGCCACCTGCAGCCGGAGGGCCGGGGGCAGCGCTAGTGCATGACAGCCGCCCTGCCCGCCACGCCTGCTGCCCTGCAGCCAGCCTCTCACAGCGCCGGGCGCCTCCAGAGCAGCGGGTACCAGTGGGGTGGCGCCAGCAGTCCCACGGGGGCAAAGTCGCCCAGGAGGAGGCCTGGCCCGGTGCGGAGGGGGACGCCGCAGCTCTCCAAGCTGAGATGCGACCTGCCGCGTCTGTGCCTCCGGGCCTTGTCCAGGTGGCTGGGCTCCGGTGGCTGAAGGGGAAACTGAGAGCAGAGGCCCATGCGGGCGTCAGGGTGTCGGAGAAGCACGAGGGCTGGGTTCTCGGGCTGCTCCCCCTTCTGGAGAGAGGGAACGTGCTGTGCGTGCATGGCCTCCGCCAGGAAACCCGAAGCTTGTTGATCTTGAGCGCCTGCCGGAAGCTTGGCCCCGACTCTGGGCTCGGTACCCAGGCGAGCAACATGCAGCCTGCCAGCGCCGGATCCTGGGGCGCGTGGCGGAGGGAGGCGCGGTGGGGGTGCCGGTGGGACTCTGGGCGCTTGGGGTTCCCTCTGGTGTCACGGTGGCTAGGGAGGGAGCGCCTGCTGAGGGACAGCCACTGCCGCACACTCCGTTCCAGCCTCAGGTGGTTGTTTTCAGTTATTGAGCACCTGCTGGTAGCAGGCATTGTGCGGAGCACGATGTGTATGATTTCACTTAATCCTTGGCACGATCCTTCAAGGACTCGGCCCCACTCCACAGGGGAAGGAATTGAGGCTCCAGTGCGCAGGGAGTGCAGGAGGCAGCGGTGCAAGCCCGGCAGATGACTAACTCCGCCTGGGCCCGCGTGCTGTGCCGCAGGACAGAGCCCGAGACGCTATCAAACTCACCGTCCTCGCCTGGGATCACCCGGGAAAGCACAGCTTGAGGCTTTGGCTTCTGTGTGTGCAAACTTAGGGAGTGTGACCCGGGGGATGGAGCGAGGGACAGGGCAGTGACGCTGGAGGGGCCAGGACTGACGCCGGGTGTTGCGGGTGGTGACCGCCCCGCCCCCAGACGCGGCACACACACACACACACACACACACACACGCAGCCTCCCGCTCCTGCCTCCCGCCCTTCCGGGGGGCGCGGCGTGCTCCCAGGGCGCATGCGCAGGGCTGTCCTGCGGGGGCACAGGTGGCTGGGGCAGGACGCGGGCGAGGTGAGGGGCCCGCCGTGGTGCCGAGGGGCTCCCATCTTGCAGCAGGGGGCACGGAGGGCCGAGAGGCTATGACAGGCCTTGCCTTGGCAGCTGAGGTCACCTGCCTCCCAGTCCACCGAGGTGACTGGTGGTGAGAGGCGGGAAGTGGCCTGTCCCTCTGTGTGTCAGAGAGAGAGTGCTTGAAGTCATGGGCAGGTGGCCAGGGAATGATCATGAACACAGCCCTGTCTAGAAAGTTCCCAGGTGTGTGTGCGCCAGGATTGGTAAGGTTGGTCCCCAGCCTGGGAGGTCCCAGGCTAGCCCAGCCCCAGCCAGGGCGCACCACTAGTGACTCCCAGGTGGGGCAGGGGACAGTGGGACGGCACATGCCCCAGGCTGTCCCCACTGCGTCCTCAGGCAGCCCAGGGGCCCAGGGAGAGCAAGAATGATGAGTAATTGGGCTGTGGCATCCAAGTAAACGCCAACCCAAACCCCAAACCCAACCGCCTGCCGAGTCTGCCAGCCGCAGTTGCCAGAGTAATCAATACCCATTGTTCTCCTAGACAGATGTTCCTCTGCACTTTCAGCCACTGTGTTCCAGGCGATGGCTAGGTGTGGCCTTGCGTCGTGTGGATAGACACAGCTTAATGGGATCTGTTCCCCGAATTGCTCCACCCCACAACCTCCCACTTTGGGGTCACAGGTTGAAGATAGCTGCCTGGCTGAATCGGGCAGCGAGCAGCACCGGGCCTACGTGGACGCCAGTCCTTGAAAGCTAGGTGACCTTGGCCTTGGGTTCCTTAACTACTCCAGAGGGGAAATCATATGCAGCTCTTTGTTGTCTCATAGGGTTAGCAGGAAGGGTACAAGGCCCTGGGAAAAGCATCTGACGGGAGTGAAATGCAAAGCCCTGCAGCTCCCTCTCTAGTCGTGCTGGGCGAGGCCAGGCTTAGGGCGAGGCCTGTGGGCTTCCTAGTCATGCAGGCCTGGGCTCACACGCCGGCCTCCTCCGCCAAGGCCTGTCATCTCTCTGAGCCACGAGCAGTGAAGCCGGCCTGCGAGATGGTTGGGAAAGTAGGAGGCCTGCGTGCCTGGCCCTTGGCGTGGAGCCGGGAGGCCGTGAGCAGTGTGATGTGAATGCAGTGGTACAGGCACGGTGCTGTCAGAGGACCCCCGCAAAGTGGCTGGTGTGGTCAGGCCAAGTATCACGGGCAGAGCAGGGGCCACATCCTCTCTGTGCTTAAAGGCCAAAGTTAACACACACCTCTTCCATGAAGCCCTCTTGTGTTCTTCCAGCCCTGATTGTGGGCCCTTCCCCTAAACTTCTGGATCCCGTGTCATCTATTTCATTCTTGTTAGCTCATAGTCATCGCAGGGGACATTTGCTGCAGGGTGGGGAGGGGACTGCCCAGCACGTTCACCTGCCGCTATTTGAGAGTAAGGCCACGTGATATAAATACTGGTGGGAGACAAACTGCCCACTGGGGAGCTGAAGGGACAGACATTCCCTCACCCGGTTCCTGGCCTGATGGAGCCAGGCTTGGCCAAAAGGACACTCCCGCCCAGGGCTCACACTCTTAAGTGGGTGACATCATGCTCAGGGAGAGTTAGACTCCTTCCTCGGGGCAGGGTCCACAGGTGGCAGCAGTGGTCCCAGTGTCCAGCCACGGTGGGAGCAGCAGGTTTGCTGGGCCTTACCCAGAGGACTCCAGGTGTGACCTCAGTGGGACTTCTTGCTCCTGGGCCTCCCTTGCCCGCTGCCCAATTCCTGAGCCTGTTCACCCACCTTCCTGTTGATCCTGAGTTCCCCAGCAGCCAGAGCTGGGTTTCTGTTGCTCACACCCAACACGCACCTTTCCCTCTGCCGGACACCAGCCATTCCAGGTGAGCGGATAATCTTCCCTACTGAGCCCCACCCCGTGGGGCAGGAATGCTGCCTGACACTCCCGGCGTGGCTCCCGACATACTCTCCTGGTGTGGGCCATCTGCAGGGGATGCTGGGACTTGGCTGCCAAACACACCTGGGACAGGACTCAGGTTCTGACACTTACTGAATTGGGGCTCTGAGCAGTTATTTAATCTCCATGAGCCTCAGTTTTCCTATCTGTAAAACAGGCATAAAGACACTACGTCCTAGGGTCTGGAGGTAACTTGAGCACCGTGTGTGACTGGAGAAGGAAAGAATAGGACTCAGGCTGCGTGTAAAGCAGCTCTTGTGCTGGACCCGTGTGGGGATGGGGACTGGGGTGAGGCTCCAGAGTGGGGCTGAGGGCCTATGGGGGGCAGAGGCAGAGCACACGGTGATTAATTCTTTCTCTTTGTTAGATTTTTACTTTATTATCTTTGCCATTTAAATCTTATTTCTTAGTTGAGGTCTCCAAGGGTTTATATTGCCTCTCCACAGACAAAACATGAGCTCCTTGAGGAACAAGACTTTGTATTTTCATCTTGGTATCCTCACAGCACCCCATACATGCTAGTTACTGCATACATATTTGCTAATTAGATTCTAATTCTGCAGGATCAGTAAGTTGCACGCAACTTTTCGAAAAGAATGTCTGCAGAGGGGTTGGCCTGTTAGAAGATGTAGATTCGGGAAAAGTCAGTTCTCTTGTATATTCCACGGCTCTGCCAGGAGTTGGGGATAAAATTGAGCTGATGGTGCAGTGGAGAGACAGGTGGGTACTTACTCTCATTACAGCATCATCTGTGTTAAAATAATACTTTATGAGTGTATACAATTGTTTTCAGCATGTTCCTTATGCCAGGCATTATATAAGTGCCCTAAAGGTTTCATCTTATTTAGTGGTCACAAAACTCTTAGGAGGTAGGTGTGCTATCAACCTGATTTTATGAAAGTAGAATTTGGGGCTTAGGGACCTGCTTGAGTTCATATAACAAGTAAACAGTGGAGCCAAGATTTGAATGCAGGGATGTCTGGCCCCCAAATCCATGGCACTAGCCACTGCTTTGTGCTGCTTTGATAGAGACAAACTTGCGATGTTCAGGAAACACAGAGGAGGGACATAACGCCTGAATTGGCCAGAAAAGTAAAGGAAGGCTTCCTGGAAGAGGTGGTACATGAACTGAAATTAAAATTTTAAAAAATGCACATATTTTAATGGACACTTTCAAACACTCACAAAAGTAAACAAGATATGAATTAAATTTTTAAAGAATAAGGCAGAGTGGAGGGAGAGATGCCTGCTGCAGCCTGGGATTGTCCAGACGGGGGCTCTGGAGCACTCACAGGAAGGAGCAGCTTGTAGAGTGTACGGGCTGACCAGAGGCGGTGGGGGACAGCTGGGGCTGGAGTGCTGGACACCCCTTGGGAGCTTGAGTTACTTAATATAGAAGGTGACTGTTCCTTGTCTTTGGGATTCCACCCCATGATTCGGGGCAGAAAGAAAGCATTTGCACGGGCACGTGGCAGAGGCAAGAACTTGCTGTTTGGGGATTTTTCCAGCAGAGGGTAGGTAAATAGTTTCTTTGGTTTGACACAGTTAGGTTCAAGGGTGAGGACGTCAGTCTTTCAGCACAGACGGTTCCAGACAAGGGGTGGGAATCTGAGTCATTCCCGCCAAGCTGTGGCACAGGGCACAGACAAAGGGCTTCATCGGAGCTGGGGCCAGCAGCAAAACTGGGTAGAGCTGGGTGTGGCCAGGGTTTTACAGCCAGGGTCCCTGGGCAAAGTCATTTTCCCTCCTGGTATGTTTATACAACAGAGATGGTTGTTGCTTGGATTTTAAAAAATTTTATGGTTGGTTATAATTTTTGACATCAGAAATATCCGCATGTGTCACAGAGTCATCAAACTTCCTGAAGAGCAGAGAAAATTCCTTTGGAAGTCTATGGCAACAAATGATGCCACTGTGCCAGGCCACAGCCAGCATCACCATGAACCTGCCTAAGGGCAATTTTGCAGGGTCCAGACTAATTGTCCATTCACTCACTCATTCATCCATTTATTTGTTCTACTTGTTCACTCATTATTTGTGACCCTGTCTTTGTTTTGACAGTTCTCCTGCTCCGATGTCCAGGGAGAGGAAAGAGGAATAGCCAAGAAGGAAAGTTCTCTGACATGCCTTCTTAATTTCCTCTGCCAGCTTGTCTTTCTCAGGTCAGGCTGTAAATACTTTACTGAACTAGGACACGGAAGACAAAGCGCATCTGAACTCACCAGCACGTGTGGCAAAATCACTCGCAGTCTCCCTGTGCCCAGGATGAAGGGAACAGATGTCAGGAGCATGGCATGGCCACTTCCTAGCTGCATGTCCTTGAGGAGACACTGAGAACCCAGCGAAGTTCATCCTTGTCCACGGTCAGAGGACATGGCTATTGGTGTGGCTGGGATTTGAACAGCGATCGTGTTCTTGACCACTGAACCTACTTTTGGGTCACAGGATTATTTTGATGATGGGATAATTGAATCCACGTAACGCACTCAGCGCAGTGTCTAGCACCGTATGTGTTAGTCCTGATTGTTGCTACTTTTTTTTTTTTTTTTTTTTTTGAGACAGAGTCTCGCTTTGTTGTCCAGGCTAGAGTGAGTGCCGTGGCGTCAGCCTAGCTCACAGCAACCTCAAACTCCTGGGCTCAAGCAATCCTTCTGCCTCAGCCTCCCGAGTAGCTGGGACTACAGGCATGAGCCACCATGCCCGGCTAATTTTTTATATATATATATCAGTTGGCCAATTAGTTTCTTTCTATTTATAGTAGAGACGGGGTCTCGCTCTTGCTCAGGCTGGTTTTGAACTCCTGACCTTGAGCAATCCGCCCGCCTCGGCCTCCCAAGAGCTAGGATTACAGGCGTGAGCCACCGCGCCCGGCCTGTTGCTACTTGATAGTTGGGCGGCAACATAGCAGGGTCTCAGCCTCGCTCGGGCGTGGATGCCGTGGATGACGGATGGCTTGGGGACGATTCCAAGGGACATCTCAGTAGGTAGGCTGAACACGTGCTTTGCTCTTGTCCCCTTCCTGCCTGTTGTAGTCCATGACTGGGATGGGAGCCTCGTGTATGTCACAAAGGTAGGTGGCACTCGGGACGTAAGACGGATGATGAGATCTCAGTAGACAGTGATCAAGACCTGTGTCTAACAAGGTCAGGTTGAATAGGGACAAAAAGAGGGTGCTTCCCTTACCGTCCCATTCAATTTAATAAGCATTAATGTGGCACTTAATGCTTGGGCTGGGCTGATTTTCTGCTTACAGGGAACATTGAAGAACTCTGGCGGTATTCCTCTCTCTTCCTGGCTGCCCTGCACAAAGCCCCCCAATTGGGAGAGAATTCTCCATTCTCCACTTGTCTCCAATTTTTAGTGGAGACAGCTTCATGCTCAAATTGTCTCATTTTGACCTGTGGAATCGAATTTGTACTGACTTCTAAATCTTTTTGATATGACGTTTTGGGGACTTAAAATTTAAAAAAAAAACGAAAATGAACAAAAATCAAAAAAGAATTTTAGAGACAGTGAGTGATACAGAAGACAAAGAAGATCCAGTAAATGTATGAGAACAATGTCTGAGGAAGAAAAGTAAAGCAGTGGGATAGAATTGACATGGGTTTCTTGAAATAAAAAGACTTGAAATAAAATGTTGAAAACCCTCACTAGATACCTAGAAAAAATGACCCAGAATATAAACAACGTGATGTGTAGTAAAATTATTGGATTTTAACTAAATATGTCTTTTGGGGCAACCAGGAAAAAAGACCAAGTTGCTCTAAGACTGTACTGTCCAATATGGCAGCCCCCAGCCACATGTGACTATTTATATTGAAAATTAAAATTAAATAAAATTAAAAATTCAGTTCCTCTCAAATTTTAAGTGCTCAGCAACCACATGTAGCTAGTGGCTACCGTATTGGACAGCGCAGATTACAGAACATTTATTTCATCGCAGAAAGTTCTGTTGGACAACTCTTCTCTGTGGAGAAGCAAGTGTGTTGGCATCAGACGTTCTGTCAGGAGCAACTCATGCTGGAAGGCAACAGATGAACATATTTAAGATATTGAAGGCAAGAACGTGTGAGCTAAGGAGTTTATTTCTTGCCAAATTGACCTCCAAGTGTAAAGACCACAAGGTGTTAGAAATTTGTAACAACTTTATGTAACATAATTCACATGAGCCCAGCCTGAGAAATCTGTAAGACTTGTGCAAAACTAGTATTTTTCCACATTCAGTACTTTGTAGAATTCATCACCAAAGCCATCTGGGTCTGCTTTTTTCTTTGTGAAAGGTTTTTAACTACAAATTCAATTACTTTTATACATAGGGCTTTGGTAATCTGTGTCTTTCAAGGAATTTGTCGATTTCATCTAGGTTGTTAGGTTAATTTTATTGGCATAAAGTTGTTCATAATATTTCTTTGTCATTTTTTTTTTTTTTTTTGAGATACGGTCTCACTCTGTCACGTGGGTAGAGTGCAGTGGTGTCATCATAGCTCACAGCAACCTCCAACTCCTGGGCTCAAGCGATCCTCCTGCCTCTGCCTCCCAAGTAGCTGGGACTACAGGTGCCCACCACGCCCGACTAATTTTTTCTATTTTTTGTACAGATGGGGTCTCACTCCTGATCAGGCTTATTATCCTTTCAATATATGGAGACTCTGTAGTGATGCCATATCTGTCAGTCCTGATATTAGGAATTTATGTCTTCTTTTTGTCCTGATTAGCCTGGCTAGAGGTTTTTCAATTGTATTGATCTTTGCAAAGGACCACCTTTGATTTCATTATTTTTCTATATTGCCTTTCTGTTTTCTATTTCATTGATTCCTACTCTGATATTTATTATTTCTTGATTTTTCTTAATTTAGGTTTAACTGCTATTTCTTTTTGGTTTCTTAGATTTGAAGATTAGGTCCTTGATTTACATCCTTGTTTTTTAATATAGGCTTTTGGTCCTATACTTCCTCTTTAACCCCTATGTTAGCTGCATCCCACAGAGTTTGATATCCTATATTTTCATTCAGTTGAAAATACTTCCTAATTTGAATGGTGATTTCTCCCTTCCCATGAGTCATTCAGAGTTGTGTTGTTTGTCTCCCAAATGTTTGAGTATTGTCCAGAAAACTTTCTATTATAGAGTCCCTATTTAATATCATTATGGTCAGAAAACATACCTTGTCTGATCTGAAAGCTTTTTAATTTATTAAAACTTGTTTTATGGGTCAAAATATGTTCTATCTTAGTAAGCACTTCTTGTACACTTGAAAAAAGAATGTATTTTATTGTTGGGTGGAGTGTTCAACTAGGTGAAGTTAATTGATAGTGCATTCAAGTCACCTGTATACTTACTGATTTCCTGCCTACTTGTTTTATCAATTATTAAAATAAGGATATTGAAATATTCTAATTGTCGATTTTTCTATTCTTTAAGTTATTTTAGTTTTTGCTTTATGTATTTTCAAGCTCTGTCATTAGGTGCATAAATATTTAGGATTATAATGTTATATTGATGTATCAGACCCTTTATCATCAAACTTCTTTATACCTAGTAATATTATTTGTTTTCAAATCTATTTTGTCTGATATTAATATTATATTCCAACTTTTTTGGGTTAGTGTTAGTATGGTATATCTTCTTTCATTCTTTTACTTCTAACTTATTTGTGTCTTTATATTTAGAGCACAATTCTTGTAGACAGGATATAGTTGGGTCTGGGTTTTTTATGGCAAAGTACACATAACATAAAATTCACCTTTTTAACCATTTAAAGTATACAATTCAGTGGCATTTGGTACATTTGCAGTGATGTATGACCATCACCGCAATCTAGTTCAAGAATATTTCATTACACTGAAAGGAAACACTATACCCATTGAGTAGTCACTCCCCAGCCCCTCTCCCAACTCTGGTACCCACTAATCCATTTTCTGTCTTTGTGGACAAGGTAAGTAACTTGGTGTTTTAGCTATGATGCCTAAAATAATTTTTCATAAAGTAAAATAATTTTGTCAGGATATATCTTGATATTGACCATATAGGTTACTTTCCCTGGATACGTGGTATGCTCTTTCATATTTAGTTACAAATTCTCTTATTTTGGGAACATTTTCTTAAATTATAGATTTTAGTCTTTGTTCTCTTCCTTTGCTTTCATGTGAGATGGGAGCTCTCTTACTGTTCATATGTTGAATCTTCTTTGCCTTTCTTCTGTGTCTATCACTTTCTTTAAATCCTTTGGACGTCTTTTAAATATTTTACAACATGTTTTCCTCTCCACCTTCCATTTATCTTAAGGCATTCTTGGGCTTATTCTTTCTTGTGTGTCTTCTAATCTTCATTTTAAAATTAATTTAATCTAAATTAATTAATTTAATCTTTGATTAAATTAATTTAATCTTCATTTAATCTTCAGTTTAATCTTCATTTTAAAATTAATGTTTCTTTTTAAGCTGGGCGTGGTGGCTCACGCCTGTAATCCTAGCACTCTGGGAGGCCGAGGTGGGCAGATTGCTTGAGGTCAGGAGTTCAAAACCAGCCTGAGCAAGCATGAGATCCCATCTCTACTATAAATAGAAAGATATTAATCGGCCAACTAATATATATAGAAAAAATTAGCTGGGCATGGTGGCATATGCCAGCTACTCAGGAGGCTTAGGCAGAAGGATTGGTTGAGCCCAGGAGTTTGAGGTTGCTGTGAGCTAGGCTGACGCCATGGCATTCTAGCCTGGGCAACAAAGCAAGACTCTGTCTCAAAAAAATAAAATTAAATTAATGTTTCTTTTTTTCTAACTATAACCTGAGTTCTGTCACCTCCTTTTAAAAATCTTCCTATTCTCCAGTCACCTCATTTATAAGGTCTTAAATTTTTAATTTATATTGTTCTTTAATAATTTGTATCATTTTAATAATGTATTTTACTGGTTTTTAATATTAGATGATAATTTTTATCTCTTTTCTGCATGTTTTTCTTGTGTGTTGTATTGTCTTGTGTGTTTCATCGTGGGGGCATTTACTGTCTTCTTATATATTCTTATAATGCTACTTATTCTCTTATTTTCTCACAATACACTTTCTGTGGGATTTGACCGTTGCTAGCTTCTTACATGCAGTGAAGTTTTCTTTGTTCTCAGGTGGCGGAGTGGCCAGGACGGCTTTTTAACCTTCATGCCTTCGGGCCCTTTTCCCACAGTGGCTGAAGACAGGGCCGCCTGCTCTCTGAGAGCTGCCTGCTCTGCTCCCTGCTCTCTTTTATCTGAACTGCCTTTTTCTTTTGCCTCTGTTGTCCCTGTCCTACTCCGTCTGGATCCTGTTCCCGTCTCTTTCTTTTCACTGTGGATCTTTCGGGAAAGAGCCTGCTTTGTTCACTTCATGGGTTCACAAGGCCCACGCTGCTGTCAGCACCATCAGAGCCGCGTACCACGGCCCATCGCGTCCGTCCACGCGCTGGGGCCTTCTAAGCCTTCCCGGTTTTGATTGCTCTTCTCAGATCGGCCCACGGTGCCTCCTGGTTATTTGTGCTGGCAACTCAGGGTCATGTGTGCCTAGGGCGGGGTAAGAAGCCCAGCAGTCTTCCCACTGGGCAGAGTCGGCACCCTGGGTCTTTACTTTTACTGTCATAGTTGCTTAGTTGGCCCCAAAGGACAGAGCCTCAACCGTGGGGTGGGTGCCACAGGGGACAGATACTCGGTTCGGCTTGAAGAAGAACCTCCCTTCCAGTGGGAGGCTGTGTGCGTCTATACCTGGCCGGTCCTTTCTAAGGATGACACAGCAGCGGTGGAGTTAGACTGAATCCACTCTAAAATCTCTGCAACTCTAAGAAAAATTTGGGGCTTTTTCCAATTCCAAAAGCCAGCAATGTCACTTATTGAGCGTGAAAGATGTGCTAGCACCCTACTAGGTGTTGTTGAGGCTTAACGTTGGTTGTAGGATTATACAGGGTGTCCTAAAATTAGTCTCCATACAAAGGAAAAATTTTACAAAATTTTGTAATGAATATTTGTGATTAAAGGTACAGTTAGCTACCCTTTCCCATTTTCCCTATGTATGGAGACTTTGGGGACACCCTGTAGAAAACTAAATGACAGATTTCACTTGCAAATAAATCATGATTTAGTTGATAAGGCTTGCCTGATGTGCACACAGAGTACGAAGCAAATAAAAGAGCCAACGGCCACAGTGCTCTGCGTGCCCTATCTGCCAGATGCCGTGACGCAGATCATCTCATGTCATCCTTGCAGCAACTTTGTAAGGCAAGGGCTGCGATTGTTTCCACTTTATATCCGTGGAGACGTCAAGCAAGTTGTCCAAACTATACAACCTGTAAGTAATAGCACTGGGATTCAAACACAGCCCTTTTTGTCTCCAAACCTATGCTTTTAAACACTTTAGTAGGAAAAATTTAAGATTTTTGAAAAGGTTGGCACTGTATGACTCTGAGCGTGTTCTGTAGTGAAGGAAAAGGATGAACACAAATTGAAGACTTCTCACATGCCAGGTGCCAGGCAAAAGCCATCTAAATCATCCTCAGAAAACACTAAGAAGCACATTTCATTAGCCTAAAGTGTCAGCCAGGCCCTAGTCATGAGATAGAAACCACATGCACTATTTTTGCAAAAAGTGCTATCCAGGTATAAAGTTAGTTGTTTATTAGGTAACTGAAAAGGTGAAAAAAGAAAACTGAGTTATTGTAGAGGCAATACTGCTGGAAGCAGCTACCACCCTATGGCTGGGGAAATGAGGGAGGAGATTAAAATTGTTAAAACTTAAGAGCTTGGAGGAGAAGCCCCGTGGGGCCGAAACTCAACCTCCTGTTGGGTGTGAGTTGGGGCACGAGACGCCGCTGGTCCAGGCTGGTGTCTCTGAGACGTGGCACCAAGAGGCTGGTTCTACGGAGGCTGGAAAACTGCAGACTCCGAGAGGGGGTGTTGCTGGGGCCACACTCACCGGCGCAGAGAGGAGACAGGAAGAATCACATCCTGCCCCAGCACGAGCCTCCTTGTACTGCCCCTCCGTGGCTGAGGCTAACATGGAGCCAGCTGGTGGTGCAGAAACACAGTTCGCAGAGCCAGCCCGAGCATCAGAAAGTGGGAGAAAGAAGAGTGTTTTTGGCAATGAGCAAATGGGGCTTCAGAGGGCTCTAGACTCATGCTTTAGGCTTCGTGGCTGGTGAACACGCTGCACTCCACCACCCAGCCTTGTACAAGTGCCAGCTGGTTCTGTGACCTGTCTCTGGGGCCACACTGAGGCCAGCTTAGCCTCTTTTTGTCTCTCCCTGCCCTTGGCAGGAGCTCTGGCCTCCATGGCAGTACAGCCTGACCCTGGCTGACTTGGAGCTCGGTCAGGCTCCCAGGGCCCTGGGACTGCCCTCTTTGCACTCCCCCTGCCCTGGAATCTCTCCTGACACATCCCCTGGCTTGGCCTCATGCCCATTCCGGCAGGCCCAGCCTGGCAGGGGCCACCGCCAAGCGTCTGCTCAGCCTGCCTTATGCTGGGAACAAAGGGAATAGCTTAGCCCAGGCCGTTACCTGCCTTGCAGAGGCCCCGGGCGCCGTGGCCAGGGCTGCCCTGTGCCAGCTTCCCAGAGCACGGGCCGGGGTGGGGGTGTTCGGGCATGTCTGGCGCATGTTCTCAGGGGAGGAGACCTGTCCCAAGGCACGAGGAGACCTTATCTGGGATGGTACGCTTGTGGTGAGGGGTAGTGGGCACTCACTGCGCCCCCATCCTTGTGGCCACCCCTCCCAAACACTGAGTGTACTCCGTGTGTGAGGCACGGTGCTTGCTCTGGAAACGTGGTGCTTGCTAAGGGGCAACTACTTCACTCTCTGCAAACTTAGGGCAAGTGCAAGGTTCAGCACATGGCTGAGGAAGGAAACAGGACAGGCATGCAGTGCATGCTCTCAATCCTAAAATGTGTGCAAAAAATACAACTTTAATCTTCTATAATTCACATCAATTTCTACTTTGAGATTTCATCTCATTGGGAGAGCAGATCCTTAATGGGTCACAGTTAGTGTGAGGTTCCCTTTCCTTTTCTAGGGTTATGGTCAGGTTCTGGGAGGCTTCTGCGGCTCCACAGAATCTAAGGTATTCAATGAGGCGAAAACTCTCTTGAGCCCTTTCATTTGCATCCTTCAGGCCTGCCTCCTCCGTTCACACACATGCACGCACACGCATGTGCCCACACACGTGCACACGCACGCACACCAGTGGTCCCCATTTCCCTCTCTGCTGTCCCCTCTGTCTCCTGACTCCCTTCTGGCGTCCCTCTCCTCACTAGCAAACGTGGCTGAGTGGACCCAGGATATCAAGGAACATTTAGGATGTGCTCTGCAAAGGAAGACACAGGGAACAGACACCAGATAAGAGAGGCGGCCAGGTGGCAGACGTGGAGCCAAGCACTTGACATGCTGTTTGTTCTTCAGTCCTCACCAAGACTCATTAATGTAAGTGTGTTGTTATCCCCCTTTTACAGATGGAAAAACTGAAGTTCGGAGAGGTTAAGGGATACGGCCACCCCAGCACAGTGAGGATTCTGTCATACTCCCAACCCCTCTCCCCACAGAGTGTCCTGCTGCCTTGGTCTGGAGACCCTGACGCTCCAGGGGGTCCAACTCCGGAGGAGTGGGGCAGGGCACACCTTGTTCCTGGGACAGTCTATGAATGGCTTCCCAGGGCCTGGGCTCAATTCTCCTCCTGCATGTCGGGGTCAGGAATTTCTGCAGGAAGAGCCAGAGTATCAAGTATGATGCATTCTGACAGCTCCCCAGGTGTTCAGTGACAGCCTGGTGGCACAGAGCAAGCCGGGAGGATGGGCCCTCAGCCAAGCATACAATGGGAGGGACTCAAGCTTGTGGTTTTCCTGGTGCATGAATGGGCACGGCTGGGGATGCAGCTGAACAGCCCGTGGTGGGGAGAGGATATTTCCTGGGGAGAGTGAGTCTGAGCCTCAGAGAAGGGATGGCACTCTCCAACCCGGTGCCCCTGACATGCACTCTGTCCCTACCCTGGAGGGCAGGCCCAGGAGCAGCGAAAGGCCCTCAGCTCCAGCTCTACCACTGCAGGCGTGGTTAAGGGAAACTGGGCTGTGAGTGTCAGAGCACAAACCCTTCCAGGTCTGGAGCCCAGAAGATGGGGCTGAGGGTCCAGGGAGATGAGGCGGCTAGCGTTAGCAGGACAGAGCGCCAGAGGGGTGAGAGCTGCACAGAAAGGGAGCCCCAGAGATCTGCAGAGAGTCCACTTGCAGTCTGCCCCGGCGTGCCGAGTGGCGGTGAGGACACTACCCAAGGTGGGGCAGAATTAGAGGTAACAGTGGCCAACAGGCACACAAGGCGGGAACCGTGCCTGCCCCCACCAGGCAGACGGGAGACTTCACAGCTCACCGCAGGCTGAACGGCACTCAGGAGGAACTTGCCTTAGTAGCGGGGAACAATTAGCTTTATGTCAGACATGGCGTCATCTAAAACTCATAAAGTAAGACCTTAAAGATTCAAACTGTTCCCAAGTTACTAAACTACATACAAGAACACATGTCAAGAATATTTACAGGAATGCTAAAAATCCAGGACTCAGCAGGGCGAAATACACATTGTCCAGCATTCGGTCAAAGATGACTGGGCGTTGGAAGATGCAGGAAAACGCAGTGCATCATGGGGAGGAATATTAATCACCTGAAACCTAACTGGAACTGCCACAGGTGTCAGGATCAGCAGATGAGGACATGAAGACAGTTATTATAATTGTCTTTGATATGTTCAAAAAGCTAAGTAGAGGTATGGAAGATGTACAAAACTAAACCAGCTTCTAGAAAGGAAATTGCAATGTCTGAGATGAACAACACACTGGATAGGATTAGCAACAAGTTAGGCATTGCAGAAAAAAAGGGTTAGTGAACTTGAAGGCATAACAATAGAATTATACAAAGTGAAACACAGAGAAAATAGGATTAAAAATGGAAAGGAGTGCCACTGATTTGTGAGCCAACTCTAGGTAGTCTAATATAAGTATAACTCAGATTCCCAAGAGAGAGGAGGGAAGAGAATGAAAAAATATTTTTAAAAATAATGGCCAGAGATTTTCCAAGGTTGATTAAAACTATAAACTCATCAAATCAAGAATCTCAATGACCCTGAAGCACCAAAAAATATGGATAAGACCACACCAAGGTGCATCATAATCGAATTGATTGAAACATCAATAAAAAGAAAATCTTAAAAGTGAACAGGGAAAGAAGTCTATGCTACATATGAACAATGATAAGTATTACAGCAGATTTATTTTTTTAATGCCAACAAAAAGACATTTTAAATACATAATTTAAAATACTGAAAGGTAAAAAATTTAAAGGAAAGATAAAAAGACAACTTAGAATTCTATATCCAGTAAAAAAACTTTAAAAAATGAAAGTGACATAAAGGATTTTTCAGAGATACAAAAGCTGAAAGAATTCCTTACCAGCAGACTTGCACAAGGAATATTAGAGTCTTTCAGGTAGAAAGAAAATGATATGAAAGAAATATGAATTCCCACACAAGAATGAAGAGCATCGGAATAATAACTGCATGGATAAATATATAAGACGTTTTTCTTGTTGTTTAAATACCTTTAAAGATAACTGACAAAATAATAAATGAATAGTTAATAAATGAACATAAATAATAATAAAATGTAGGGTAAACATATGTATGAGTAAAACGTAACACAACACTAGCATGAAGTCTGGGAGGGAAGAAATGAAGTACACTATCGTACTTTTTTTTTTAAAGGTGGGGTTTTGCTATGTTGACCAGACCGGCCTCAAACTGCTGGGCTCAAGGGGATCCTCCTGCCTCAGCCTCTCGAGCAGCTGGGACTACAGGTGTGCGCCACCACATCTGGCGAGGTTCTTATGCTGAAGTAGTATATGTTAAGTAGTATAACATGACTTGAAGCTAGATTTTTTTTCTTTATTTCGGCATATTATGGGGGTACAGATTTTAAGGTTTCAATAAATGCCCATTACCCCCCTCCCCCCACAAGTCTGAGTCTCCAGCATAACCATCCCCCAGATGGTGCACATCTCACTCATTATATATGTATATTGAAGCTAGATTTTTTAAAGTTGAAAAATGCATACTGTATACCCTGGAGCAACCATTAAAATAATAAAATGAAGAGTTATCACTAAAAAACCAACAAAAGATATAAAATGAAATCATAAAAATATATAATTAATGTTAAAGAATCAGAAAAGGAGTAAAGAGGAACAAAAACATATGAGACAAATAGAAAGTAAGTAATAAAATATATGTAAGCAAAAACATGTCAATAATAATATTAAATGTAAGTAGTTTAAACTTTCTAATTAAAAAACGGACTATAAGATCATATAAAAAAAAGAAGATTTAAATGTATGTTGCATATAAAAACACTTTAAACCTAAGAACACAAAACAGGTTAAAAGTAAAAAGATATACCATGCTAACACTAGATTAAAGAAACCTGTAGTGGCCACATTAATATCAGGCAAGGTAGATTTCAGAGGAAAAAACACCTTGTTCATGGATGAACAAGGTCATTTCATGCTCAGGAAGGAGTCAATTCACCAAGAAGACACGACAGTCCTAATGTTTATGCATCTCATAATAGAGCTTCAAAACATATGAAGCAAAAACTGGCAGACTGCAAGGAGAAATGGATGAATCTAAAATTACAGTCAGAGATTTCATTGCCCCTCTCCCAATCTTTTATAGCAAAAGTAGACAGAAAGTCAGCAGGGTTACAGAAGTCCCAAGGAGTACTATCAGCCAACTTGACCTAATTTATGGAGTACTTCACCCAACAACAAGTAACAGAATATATACTCTTTTCGTGTGCACACGGAACATTTACCAAGACAGACCATGTTTGGGGCCATAGGCCTCAGTAAATTAAAAGGAGTCAAGTCATGTGAGGTAGGCAGAATAATGACCTCCCAAAGGTGTCTATGTCCTAATCTCTGGGATCTTTGACGATGTGAGGTTACATGGAACAGGGGAATGAAGGTCGCCAATCACTGACCTTGGGAGGGGAGAGTACTGGGCCAGGCGTAATGACGAGGGTACTTACAAGGGGAAAAGGAGGGAGAGAACCAGAGGGAGGGATGCAGCATGAGAAGCCTCAACCTGGCTGTGGAGATGGGGAGGGGCCCTGAGCCAAGGGCGGGGCTCTAGAAACCAGAACAGGCAAGGAAACGGTCTCCCTCGGAGACTCCAGCAAGGAACTCTGCCCCGCTGCCACACTGGTTCTAGCCCAGGGCCAGCCAGGGCAGACTTCCGAACTACAGAACTGTAAGGTAAAGATTTGTATCGTGTAAGCCCCTAAATTGGTGGCAATTTGTTACAGCAGCCCTAGAAAAGTATTACACTACACAGATATGTTAGAATTAAGTTAGAAACCACTAACAGAAAACCCACAAATATTTGGAAACCAAACAACACAACTCATGGCTTCAAGAAGAAGTAAAAAGAATAAACTTGACTGAATAAAAATGAAAACGTCAAAATTTGTGGGACTCTGCTAAAGTAGGACTGCGAGAGGAATTTGTAGCACAAAACACTTATGTTAGAAAAGAAGGTACCACAGCAATGACCTCAGCTCTTGTCTCAAAAAGCTATTAATAGAAACAGAAGAGAAAATCAAACCCAGAAAAGGAAGATTAAAAGTAATAATAAAGATCAAAACAGAAATCAATGAAATGGAAAACAGAATAAAGAAAGTCAATGAAACCAAAGGATGGTTCTTTGAGAAAACCAATCAAATTGATAAACTGCTAGCCAGACTGCTCAAGAATGAAAGGAGGCACATATTATCAATATCCGGGTGACAGAGGTGTGGGGTGACAGAGGTGTGGGGTGACAGAGGTGTGGGGTGACAGAGGTGTGGGGTGACAGAGATGTGGGGTGACAGAGAAATGGAGCCATCACTGCAGCTTCCACAGACGTTGAAAGGGTGAAAGGGAATATTATCGGCAACTTTTTGCCCCAAATTCAGCAGCCTAGGTGAACCGGATGGATTCCTTGAAAGACACACATGACTGTAGCTCACCCAAGAAGAAACAGATAACCAGACTAGCCTCATATCTATGGAATCATTTGAACTTTTGGTTAAAAATCTTCCCACAAAAAACCCCATCAAATCCAGGTGGCTTCACTGGTGAACTATACCCGATATTTAAGGAAGAAATGATACAAATTTATAAGCTGTTCTAAAAAATTGAAGAGGAGAGAATACTTCCCATTCTATTCTGTGGGCTCAGCATCACCCTGATTAAAACAACAACAACATTACAATGAAAGAAAGTTACAGACCAATATATTTCATAAATGCATGTGCAAAAAATTTTAAATAAAAATTTAGCAAAGTGAATCCAGCAGTGTATAAAACAGATAATACAAGTAGGGTTTATCCCAGAAATGCAAGGTTGATTTAATATTCAAAATCAATCAGTGTAATTCGTCATATTAACAAACTTGAGAAACATGATCATTTAAACAGAAAGCAGTGGAAGTATTTTTAGAAGTCCACCATCTTCTTTTTTTTTTTTTTTTTTTTGAGACAGAGTCTCGCTTTGTTGCCCAGGCTACAGTGAGTGCCGTGGCATCAGCCTAGCTCACAGCAACCTCAAACTCCTGGGCTCAAGCAATTCTCCTGCCTCAGCCTCCCGAGTAGCTGGGACTACAGGCATGCGCCACCATGCCCGGCTAATTTTTTCTATATATATTAGTTGGCCAATTAATTTTTCTATTTATAGTAGAGACGGGGTCTCGCTCTTGCTCAGGTTGGTTTCGAACTCCTGAACTCAAACGATCCGCCCGGCTCGGCCTCCCAGAGAGCTAGGATTACAGGCGTGAGCCACCGCGCCCGGCCCACCATCTTCTTTTGATTAAAAAAAATTCAGCAAATTAGGAATAAAAAGAAGCTTCCTCAACCTGATAAAGAACATCTACAAAAATCCTCTAGCTAACACTGTACTTCATCACGAAAGGCCAAATGCTTCTACTTTAAAACCGGGAGGAGCTACTCAGGAGGCTGAGGGAGGAGGATCACTTGAGCTCAGGCGTCTGAGGTCACAGTGAGCCATGATCACGCCACCGCCCTCCAGCTTAGGTGACAGTGGGACCCTGTTTCTAATAATAACAACAATAATAATAACATAAAATCAGGAACAAGAAAGTGATATCTACTCTCACTCTCACCACATATATTCGGCTGGAGGTTCTAACAGGTGCAATGGAAAAAAAAAAGGCATCCATATTGGAAGATGTGAAGGAAGATGTGAAGTGTCTATTTCTTTATTTGTACTTGACATGATCGTCTATGTAGAAAACCTGATGGAATCTATGAAAAATCTATGAAAAAGTTTCTAGAACTAATAAGTAAAGTTGCAGGATGCAAACTCAATACACACAAATAACTGCATTTCTATTACTATATACCAACAACAATCAGAAACTAAAATTAAAAGATATGCAAAATCTCTACACTAAAAACTACAAAATATTGCCGAGAGGAATTAAAGAAGACCTAAATAAGTGGAGTGACATAACTTGTTCATTGGTTAAAAAAAAACTAAACATTGTTACAATATCAATTCTCCCCCAAATTGATTTATGGATTCAGTGCAATCCCAATCAAAACCCCAGCAGACTATTTTGTGGAAATGGGCAAGTTGATTCTAAATTTCATATGGAAATGCTAAGGACCCAGAATAGCCAAAGTAACTTTGAAGAATAAGAATACAGTTGGAGTACTAACATTACCAGATTTCAAGACTTATAAAGCTATGATAATCAAAACCAGGGGTCAGCGAACTTTTTCTTAAAGCACCAAACAGTAAATATTTTAAGATTGTGGTCTCTGTCACAGCCACTCAATTCTGCCTTTGCAGCACAGAAGCAGCCACAGACAATACATAAATGAATAGGGGTGAGCCCTACAGCTCCCCTAAAAACAGTGAATGGGAAAAGTGACATTAGTGTGGGAGCCTAAAGACAAAGGAGTCTTTTTCTAATATGCTAATCCTCCCCTCACCCCCTCTCATCCAAGATTAGCTAAGAACTGGTCTCCTACCATGCTCACCCCTAGCTGGAAGAAGTCCTTTTCACGTGTCCCTGTGTCTCTGGGTTGGCTATGAACTGCGAGATTAGAATGTTCTTTGGCACAGGAAATTTTAAGCGTCTTAAGTATGTAACGTGGAAGAAGTCAGGACAATATAACCTTGTCAATAAACTGTCTGGCACAGGGCTCTGTGGCAGGAAGTGGGGTAGGGTAACGGCCGAGGAGGAGCAAGTAGGGCCTCCCTGAGGTTCACAGTGGTGTGCGAGATGTTCAGCCCCAGCTGAAAAATGTAGCCATCCACACGCACACACGTCTCGTAAAGCCCACGGCATTCGTGCTGCAGACCTTTTGTTTACATAGGAATTCTTTAACTGTGATAAGAATGGCTTCCACGTATCAAAGGGAAATTATGTGCCAGAAACTTCACACACTGTTTCTTGTTTCTTACAGCCATCCTGTGAGTTCCTTTCAGTGGTTCATTATATGGAGGACGTAGCAGAGGTTTAGAGGGTTCAGGGAATGGGGCCAAAGTCACATCAGCTACTGAGTGCCTCCTTGGGGATTTCTGCCCCTGACAGCTGGGGCCAGAGCGAGCCCCCCCTTCCACTGGGCCATGATAAGACCAGCAGTGGGGGAGACCCTGAGTCCTACTCTGCAGACTGCCCGCCCGGGCCAGCCGGTGTTGGGAAGCTGAGCGGGGAGATGCTCGTGCAGCAGCGTGGCTTCTCCGTGCTGGCCCGTCCGAAGGCACCCGCCTGCCCCCGGCCAGCGGGCTGTGTGCTCGCGCAAACCTTTTCACTGGTCTGTTTTCTTCAAGACTTAGTGAAGCCATCAGGCGTTTCTGTGTACCCTCCCGGCTCCACGCAGGACGATGGCTTTGTGCACGGTGCCTTGGGCAAATAGGAAATGGTGGTAAATTCTGAAGCAAAAGCAAGTGCATGTCAGGGAGGCCCCACTCTTGCGGGTCTGGATTCGTTTTCCCCCAGGAAACCTGGCGATTCTGAGAGGCTGAGGTGTTCGTGTGTTTTCTTAAAAACAAACTGCAGACAAATTCTTCCTGTCCT
This sequence comes from Microcebus murinus, assembly GCF_040939455.1. NCBI lineage: Eukaryota > Metazoa > Chordata > Mammalia > Primates > Cheirogaleidae > Microcebus > Microcebus murinus. The sequence continues at coordinate 9,401,323 of NC_134111.1, forward strand.
GGCCTCCTACTGTCAGCTTCTCTGAGCAGGCGTGGGCAGAGAAGCATGCCAAAGTGAAGAGGGAGAAATGGGGTGGAAAACATGGAATTACACAGCGTGGCGAGGACATGGCAAGAAAGCCGTTTGGCACAAAGAAGATACTCCCAGCCAGGCGCTTCCTCCAGTCCTCCCGTCCGGACAGCTGCCAACGCTGGGCATCAGCATAAAACTCACCTAAGAAGACCCTGAAGTGGGAAGAAGAGAGCAGATCCGCTAGGGCCTCAGGACCCAAGGAATGATGCAGAGGTGAGTCTCCTGGGATTGTTTGTTGTTTGCCCAATATACCCTGGACTGATGCCGGCGGAGCCAGCAACCTGAAATACCGGGAGGCACAGACCAAAGAAAGCCCCAGCGAAAGCTCGCCTTCTCTAGCCAAAGGGTGGGGAAGAGACGGCCTAGTGAGAGAGGACACGGTAGACAGGGATCATCCTACTGCAGTCACACACGAGTACTCTGTCCCCACCCCAACCCTCTTCTGCAAAGGCCGAGTGGGAGCTGAGACTTTAATCCAGGCTGGAAGGAGGCCCCCAGCCTCCTAGAGGGGTGGTGTTGAAGAAGGGGGGTGGGGAGCTGGGACTTTTGTCCCTCCCTGGCGGTAAGGAGGCCAGAGTGTGTAGGTAAGAGCCAGAGTGCCATAGTATAATGCCTGGAATGACAAGGGCCCTGGAAACATCACTTGTTATTCTAAAAGCCAGGAGACTCTCACCTCAGACTGGAAAAAAATTATCAACAGACACCAACACTGAGAAGGCAGAGATCTTGGGATTATCTGACAAGGACTTTAAAGCAACCATTATGAAAATGCTTCAGTAAAGCAAATAAAATATAGGAAGTCTTGGCAAAGAAATGGCAGATATAACAAAGAACCAAATGGTATTTTTGGAATAAAAAAATAACTGGAATGAAACACTCATTGGATGGATTCAAGAGTAGAACGTAGAGAACGGAGAAAACAGTCAGGAAGCCTGAAGATAGAGCAACAGCAATCAGCCAGCCTGAGCAGGAGAGAGAAACAGACTGGAATTAAAATGAGCAGACCCTCGGGGAGCTGCGGGACACAACCAAAGAACTAACATCCACGCGTGAGTCTCAGAAGCACAGGAGTAAGAATGTGGGGCTGACAAAATGGTCAAAGAAACAGTGGCTGAAATTCTCCCACACGTGGCGAAAAGACATAAACCTGCATATTCAAGGAGCTGAGTAAAAGCTCCTAAAAGGACACACTCACCCGTGCCAAGACACATCATGGTCAAACTCTTGAAAACTGAAGGCAAAGATCAAATCTTAAAGGCAGTGAGAGAGAAACAGCGCCTCAGGCTCACTCCCTCTCCCCCCACCACCCGTCTGTCCCTCCAGCCCCTTTCCTCCCAGACTTGCGGGGACCCGGGAAACCTCAGTGTCCTGGCCTGTCAGGGGGAGGTTTCAGCTCCTCTGGGCTCTTCTATCACCCCCCCCCCACTAGCCTCTGTTTGGCATGTGCAGCCCGACAAAAGACCCTTCTCTTCGCCCCCTTCCACCCTTCATGGCCTGCAGCCCCTGTTCATGCTCATCACCCCTCTCCTTCCTGACACTGCAGCCAGAGCAAAGTCTCTAAATACAAACCACAGCCTCCTTCCCATGGCACCTTCTGTGGCTCCCCAGTGCTCTCGGGTTAAGGTTTAGATGCCTTCACCCGGCGTGTGAAGCCCTGCAGGACTGAGCTCCTGCCCCTTCTCCAGCTGCAGGGGCTGCGGCCCCACCCTCAGACCCGACCCTCCACTGCCCCGGCGTGCCCTGGTCTCTGGACCTGAGGCTCCCTGTGCCTCACCTCCTTCACCTGCTCCCCCTGCCCCCACAGGTGCCACCTCCCTCAGGAGCATTCTAGGCTCGGAGCCCCTGCCTGGACCCTGCACCTGCCACTTCCCTGCCCCAGTCTTCCCGTTCGTTCCCAGAGCCGGGACGGAAACGCCCTAGAGGGTGCTCAAGGGCTCTCACGGTCATCAGTTTGTTCTAAGAATCGAGAAGTTGGAACCAAACACGTCTCACGTAACTCTTCCCCCAGACTCTTCGTTGCCTTTGAATTCCCTGCATGTGTTGGTGGTCTGCACGTGGTCAGAGACGCTGGGGTTGCATCTGGTTCTGACTCTTCCTAGGGCAGAAGCTCAGCTTCTCAGGCTTTCTGGAGACTCAGTTTCCCACGTGTGAGCTGGGCTGAAGCCACCCTGGCAGGGGCTGTGAGACAGAGAGACGTACGCTGGCACCACGTGTGTGCTGGGCGGATGCTTACAAGGCGCTTGCTGCAAGAAGCCGAATCGTGAATCCTGACTTTGGTAGCGACACTACTGCTTAGGCCTGCCAGCCATCTTACGCACACGCGCACAGCGTAAGGCGTTGGGATCCGCTGGTTCGAGAGAATCACCTCTTCTCTGTGTGGGGTGGGCAGGAGGGACCAGGAGGGAAGAAAAAGGAGGGGGTGAGAAGAGCATGGATTTTTGAGTTGCACACAGATAAAACGCGGTGAAGACCAGGCACGGTGGCTCACGCCTGTAGTCCTAGCACTCTGGGAGGTTGAGGGGAAGGATGGCTTGAGCTCAGGAGTTTGAGACCAGCCTGAGCAAGAGGGAGACCCCAGTCACTACTAAAAATAGAAAAATTAGCCAGGCATGATGGTGCACGCCTGTAGTCCCAGCTATTCCTGCTTCAGCTGAGGCACAAGGATCACTGGAGCCCAGGAGGCTGAGGCTGCAACAGGCTATGAGGACACCACTGCACTCTAGACTGGGTGACAGAGCAAGACTCTGTCGCAGAAAAGAAAAGAAAAGAAAAGAAAAGAAAAGAAAAGAAAAGAAAAGAAAAGAAAAGAAAAGAAAAGAAAAGAAAAGAAAAGAAAAGATGCCACGAAAGCAGCGGCTGGCACTCGGGGACAAAGCAGAAGTTTCTGGAGGAATCAGCTTTTCAGCAATCAGAGGCACAGCGTGCACTGACAATAGCCCATGCCCGAGTCCCCGCGTGAGCAGATCCCGAGCTTCTCCCAGAAGCCACCCTCTCTCCTCGCCTGCTCCCTGTGGGCCCCGAGTCTTGTCTGGAGTCTCCCCCTGGCTTCTCTGGGGACCGCTTGCCCCTTGCCCCAGCGGGAGCCCCACACGCAAACTCCCTCCCTCACGCAGGCACGGCCACTCACTGGACACCGGCCGGGCCGCGTGCTCGGAGGAGACCAGGATGCTCAGAACTAGAAGTGATTTGGAGGGAAAGTGTTCAGAAGAGTTTTCAGTTTCTGTCCTTGGACCTTGCCCACCCTACCAGCTGCAATAGTAAAAACAAACACTCAGTAATAGTAATTATTATTGCGAAGGTCACCATTCACTGCTGTGCCAGCCACTGTGCTAGCTATTTTTGCATAGCATCATATTTAACCCTGGCAACAGTGCTACAAAATTGGTCCCATTGCCCTCTTAGCAGACGAGGAAACTGAGGGTCAGAGAAGGCACCCAGCACTTACGTGGCTGCCCCAGTCAGACACGCTGAGCCCTGCTGTCCTCTGCACTGGGAGGGCTGTCCTGCTGAGGGCGTTTGCTGTGGAATTTGAGCAACCCGGGGACGGGCCTAGTGCCGCCTTGTCATTTCCCATCCGAGGGCTGCGCGTGGAGAGGGTGGCGCCTGCCCGCGGTCACTCAGCTGGTCAGCAGGGATGGAGCGGAGCCCAGGCATCTGATGTCCCAGAGAGGAGGGGAGGGGTGGGCTCAGGACTGTGCCTGTGACTCCAGGTGGACTTGTTCCTTGCTGTGTGGCCTCTGTCAAGGCCCTAACCCTCTCTGAGCCACACCTTCCCCGTCCGATGGGGCTCTGTGGAGGGGCCTGGCCCTGGCTTGGGGACACAGGTCAGAGTCCAAAGATTTTTTTTTTCAGACTTAAATTTGACCATCCAGTTGACTTGTGCCTGAGGCTGTCCTAGCTGAGAGCTAGTCCTTTTAAAGGAACCTAAAGGAATCAAGCAAGATGGTGCTTTAAAAGGAAAGTGCTATATGGCCATACCGAGGTGGGTCACAGGTCAGGTTTCCCCCAAGGTTACAATATTCTAAGATAGGAAGATGACGCTGCCCCTTTCGACGCCCCAGCCTCCTGGCCACCCAGATTTCCAACACGTTTCACTTATTCACTTGGCAAGTGTTTGTCGAGCAGCTACTGTGTGCTGGGCTGCTAAACACAGAACAAAGCAGACGAAAACCCACGCCCTGGCGGCCGTCACATTTTAGGAGGGACCACAGCCAGACGATAGAGGTAGAAGTCTTAACAATGAGAAGTAACCAGGGGCAGAGACAGCAGGGACAGGGACAGGCACAGGCAGTGTGGGGACAGGTGGGGCGCTGCTGGCCCGAGGGAAGTGCAGGCCCGGCTGCCAGGGCAAAGGCTACCTGCATGTTCACTGCCCTCATGTCACCACGCCAGGCAGCACAGCGGCTGCCCTTGGTCCCCTCTTCAGGTTCCCACAGCCCTTCCACAGTGGAAGGCCCCACCCTCCCATCTCCACCTGGCTCTTCGCAATCTAATCCTTCGAAAGTTGGCCCGAGAAAGATATGCTAAAAGGAAAAACAAGTCAGCTCAAGGGCCGCTTCCCTAGGACCCCTGGCTGCCCCCCCCCCCCGCATCACCACCACCCTCTGCCCGTGTCTCTGTGGCCCAGTGGGCGCCCCAGGGCTGCCTCCACGCGGAACCGGCCCAGCCCTTCCGCTAGGGGCCCGTGGCAGTCACTTGCAGGGAGCTTCATTGTGCTCAGAGAGGGCAGTGAGTTGCCTAGGGCCACACAGCAGGGGCCTGACTACCCAGCAGCTTCTCACAGCACTGAAGTCTCAGAGCTCTGACTCTGTTGCCAACGGACCGTCTGGGCAGCTGCCCCTGGAGAAGAGGCGGAGTTGGGGCTTTAGAACTGTCCCACAGCCCTGCCTCCAGCAGAGAATGCCCACAGGGACTGCGCGGGGACATTTCCCGTCCTGTCTCCGGAATAGCCCCGAGAGCACGCACTCCAGCAGTCACCATGTACAGTCAGGCCCGAGGGCCGTGAGGAGGCGAGGAGATGCGTGTGGTCTGGTAGGCCACGAGGGACCCCACACAGGCCAGCAGCATGGTGGGGCCGGGGGCGGGAGCACAGGGGAGCCTGAGCCTGCTAGACCAGCGCAGTGCGGGGGGAGGAGGGCATCAGGGGGGAGCTGGGGCGGGTGGAGCTCCCCAGTGGAGGCAGAGAATCCACAGCATCGGACTGCATGAGTTCAAAATCCAGCTCCACCAATCACTGTGTGACTTTGGGCAAGTGATCTAATCTCTCTGTGCCTCAGCCATTCTCATCTGCAAAATGGGCACGATAACACCAACCTCACAGGGTTGTGATTACTAAATGAGTCTGTACAGGTCGTACTTGTAGAACGACACTGGCCTGTGCTAAGTACCCCGAAATCTCAGCTCTCCTCACGAGCACTGAATGTGTACGTGGCTGTGTGTGCATCCAGCCCCATTTCTGCCCTCACTGCCTCTCAGAGTCTCAGGGACACCCGTCGAGGCACAACATTCTGTTCAAGAGTACAAGAAAAACATAGACGTCTTAGTGTACTTGGCTAATAACAGGCACCCAAGAAAGGTTAAGTAGTAAGAGCTAAGAGCAGTGCCAGTCTGAGCAGGGGACAGACAGTGTGTGTGTGTTGGGGGGTTCTGGTACCTGGGTGGGGTTCTGGGCTGTTCTCAGGTTGGCATAAGCATAGGTTTTAAAATGTTATTCAGTTGTGAGTGTGTTCAGGGCAAGGACTGAGTTTTATAAACCTTCACATCCCCTGGGGCTCTCAGCATACCTAGCAGGGTGTGTCCCTCCAGAAATAGACTCAGAGACTGGTCCAGCAAGGTGCTCCCTCGGGCACCTGGCTCCCCAGGGAAGGCCAGGTCTCAGCCATTTCGGGTCGCTGGCACCTAGCAGGAGCACAGCAGGTGCTCAGTGGACACACCCACACTTCTTACGGAATCACTTGTTTGCTTCAAAGATTATATTGCATTAATTTTTTAATGCTTGTTTACTTCAGTTTTTTTCAGAAGATCAAAGTAATATCTTTGGTTTAATAATTTGAAAAATACAGAGAAGTATGAAGCAGTCACATATAATCCCACCAAAAGGTTATTTTCTAAGGTAATACTCGCTTTCATATTAATGTACAATAAATATTTTAATATATACGCATATGTCATATGTATGTGTGTAAGTATATTAAGAATCATGCCAAATCCTTCGCGTTTATTCCATGGCATGTGTGTATCTGTTTGTTTAACCATTCACCCACTGAAGGACATTTGGGTTCTTTCCAGTGTTTGGCTATTAGAAACAAAGCCGCTATGAACAATAGTGTACAGGTGTTTTTATGAACATAAGTTTTAATTTCTCTGGGATAAATGTGCAGGAGTGATTGCTGGGATGTATAATTTATTCAACTCTTTTGAGAAACCACCAGATGGATTTCCAGAGTGTCTGCGCCATTCCCACTAACAATGTATGACAGAGCTAATATTTCTACCTCCCTGCTAGAATTTGGTATTATCAGTATTTTTTATCTCAGTCATCATAATATGTATGAGGGGGTATCTTACTGTGGTGTACATTTGAGCATCTTTTCATGTGCTCACTTGCCATTTGTATACATTTGGTCAAGTGTCTGCTCATGTTTTTGCCCATTTCTTAATTTGATTATTTGGTTTCTTACAGTTGAGTCTAGAGAATTCTTTATGTATTCTGGATACAAATTGGGTACATGATTTGCAAATAATGTTTTTCCAAACTTTGGCTTGTTTTTTCATCCTCTCAGTGGGATCTTCCATGGAACAAAGGGGTTTTTTAATTCATAAATGTTGGGAATATTTAAGAAGCATCCCCAATTTATTCTTTAACAGTCAAGATACTTTTTAAAAATATATATTTTTATATTTAACAATCTAAAGTGATGTTTTGTTAATGAAAACAATTAATAGACATTCAATATAAATTAATATTTCTTAAAATGCATCGTGCAATATATCCATGTAACAGAACCACACTTGGACCCCCTAAATCTATTTTTTAAATTCCTTAAAATGTGTTCCATGGTTTGCTCTGGCAAAAAAAAAAAAAAAAAGTTACAAGCAATAATAAAGATAGACAATGACTGGGTAGCATGGCCAGCAGAACAAAGATTTTTAATTTTTAAAAAATGGAGTTGAGAAGCTGGGTGCAGTGGCATGCACCTGTGGTCCCAGCTACCTGGGAGGATCGCTTGAGCCCAGGAGTTTGAGACCTGCATAGTGAGACCCTGTCTCTAACAACAACAAAAAAAAGAAGTCCAATTTATCATTTTATTTCTTATGGATTGTGCTTTTCGTGTCATATCTAAGAACTCTTTGCCCAGCCCTAAGTCCCAAGGATTTTTTTTTCCTATTTTTTCTAGAAATTTTATAGTTTTACAATTAAGTTCAGTGTCCATTTTAATTTTTGCATAGGGTGTGAGATTTAGGTAAAGTTTCTGTTTTTTTATGTCAGTGGCTCCAGCACTGTTGGTTGAAGGGTCATCTGTCTAGCCCCCATTGCTTCTGTGACTTCGTCAAAAGTGGGTCGCTGCACTCACGCGGGTCTGTTTCTGGGCTGCCTGCTCTGCTCTGTCATCTGTGTGTCCATCACGCGGCCAGTGCCACGCTGTCCGGGTTATATAGGAAGCCTTATAGTTAGGGAGAGGGATCCCTTCCACTTTATCCTTTTTTTTTCAAAATGATTTTACCTACTCTAGTTCCTTTGCCTCGCCACCTAAATTTTCTAAAATTTACATATAAATTTATAAGGAGCATGTCTATATCCACAAAATTTAGGGATTTTGATAGAAATTGCTTTAAACCTATAGATCAATTTTAGGAGAGCTGACACCCTCACTCTCAATGCCTTTTAATCTTTAATCCTACATGTCTAGAATGACACCAAAAGAATCTTGGGATCATTTATACCCGTCTTCTTTTCTCCTGAAAAGGCCTGTGCCCATCAGGCCTAAACACGTAGGCCTAAAACATGACTTTTAAAGCCTTTTATTTGCATCTGCTGACTCCAAAATTGGAGCAAAACACAGTTAAAAGGACATTTAAAAAAAAAAAAGAATAAGAGCTTTACTGAAATAAAAAGAAAGAATGACATAAAGATATATTCATCTGATAGTTCTTTTTGTGAAATAGAACCTGTTCTGATGTCTGGAAGCATTTCACTTGAAAAATTTTAAAAATAGATTTGGAGTCAAGCATGGTGCCACGTACCTGTAGTCCCAGCTACTCAGGAGGCAGAGGTGGGAAGATCCCTTCCAGAAGTTTGAGGTCAGCTGCACAACATAGTGAGACCTTGTCTCAGAAAAAAAGTAGATTTGGCCCCAGATAGCCAAAACAAAATTGAAAAAGACAAACAAAGTTGAAGGTATCACACTTCCTGATTTCAAAACTTGCTCCAGAAGTGCAGGAATCAAAACTGTGTGGCACTGGATGCACACAGACATATATCAATGGAATAGAATACAGAGCCTGGAAATTAACTCTCACATAGGCGGCCAAATGATTTTTGACAAGGGTGCCAAGACCATTCAATAAGGAAAGGATAGTCTTTCCAACAAATGATGCTAGGAAAACAGGATACACACACACACACACACACACACACAATGAATTGGACCCTTGTCTTATACCACATACAAAATATAATACAAATTGACCAAAGACCTAAATGTAAGAGCCAAAACTATAGAACTCTCAGGGCAAAACTTCATGACATTGGATTTGGCAATGATTTCTTGGATATGAAACCAAAATCACAGGCTGCAAAGGAAAAAATAACTTTCAGGGAGAAAAAAAATATTACCTACATAGAAAGAGGGATCAGTAACTTTACACCTATCCTAAGTACCATTAGACAATAGGGGAAATACCTTCCAAGTTCTGAGAGAACCCAGAATTCTATACCTAGCCAAACTGTCACTCCTGAATACAAAGTAAAGATATTTTCAGATTTAGAAAGTTTGCTGCCCATTAATCTTTCCTAAAGGAATTATGGGAGGATGTGCTCCAATCAAAAACAAACAAATAAAACACCTCCAGGAATCCAAGAAGAATAGCTTGTTACAGAAAGCAGTGGTGAACACAGAAGTGAGAAAAAATACTAAGTTACATTTAAACACATGTTAATCATTGTCATTATCATCTAGAATTAAAATACTAGATGATAACAGTATGGAAATGGTCCGGTGGCCAGGTGGGGAATGGGAGAAGAAAGCAGAGGTAAGTGGTAGAAGTAAATGGTCACAAAAGAAATTTTAGCAAATCCCAAAAACAGAGATGTATGCCACATTCATTGACATAATGTGCTAAATATAAATAAAAGCTCAAAGATAGCCTTCAAAAATCTATATATATAGAAACTTTAAAAACATACTTTTAAATAACTATTACATTAAAGGATAAATTCTTTTATAGATATATAAATTACCAGTATTTAAAAATTAACAATTGGGCCGGGCGCTGTGGCTCACGCCTGTAATCCTAGCTCTTGGGAGGCCGAGGCGGGCGGATTGCTCAAGGTCAGGAGTTCAAAACCAGCCTGAGCGAGACCCCGTCTCTACTATAAATAGAAAGGAATTAATTGGCCAACTGATATATATATAAAAAAATTAGCCGGGCATGGTGGCGCATTGCCTGTAGTCCCAGCTACCCGGGAGGCTGAGGCAGAAGGATCACTCGAGCCCAGGAGATTGAGGTTGCTGTGAGCTAGGCTGACGCCACGGCACTCACTCTAGCCCGGGCAACAAAGTGAGACTCTGTCTCAAAAAAAAAAAAAAAAAAAAATTAACAATTGAAGCATGATATCAAACCTTTGGGGTGTGGGCAAAGTAGCATGGAGAGGGAAAGAACTGGCCTTACATGAAATTATCATCAAATTGTAATATGTTTGAGTGTCTGTTATGCAAATTTATGATGAAATTTACAAATCAATAAGAAAAAAATGCAAGATAAAATGGAGCAAAGAATGAGAAAAGCCAATCCACAGTAGAGGAATTACAAATAAACAATAATCATTAAGGATGGTCCATTTTTATAGTGATTCCGGAAATGCAGAATAAAATAATGAGATGCTCATTGACAAAATAATACAAGATTGTTTATAATAAAGAATGGGTATGTGCGCTAACAGAAATCGGGAAGGAAGTGGTTGGGGAAAATTTCACGAAGAGTCAGTACTTATGGGATGGAATTACTTTGGGTCAATCCAAGACCACGGCCCTTACTTAATTATGGGCCTTGCTTTTCCCCCATCAACTAGAAAACAAAGGACAAAAAGCACAGGCAAATGTGACACATGGCCAGGATGTGGCTGGGTTGACCCAGGGAGCCCTGGAATTGGAGACTGTGTTATGCCATAGTGGCACAGTCAGTCTATCTGTCCATCCTTCCTTTGTCATTGTCTCCTTCCCAAGCATCGCATATTTGTTACATGCCAGACATCGTGGCATGTCACAGTCAAGCTTCCTTTCTTGACTATTTCTTTGTCAATTCACTTCAATCCTGAATTTTATTGTAAAGACAAGCTAATGGTATTTAAGAAAAATTTTGAAGAAAAAAAATTGTTTAAGTCCTCTCATAATACCACTATAACTTCCATTCCAACACTTTTGGGTTTTGCTTATTCACTTTGTCTGCATGTGTCTTAGTCCATTAGGGCTTCTATAACAAAATGCTTTACGCCGGTAACTTATAAATGACAGAAATAGGCCGGGTGCAGTGGCTCACGCCTGTAATCCTAGCATTCTGGAAGGGCAAGGCAGGTGGATTGTTTGAACTCAGTTCGAGACTAGCCTGAGCAAGAACGAGATCCTGTCTCTACTAACAAAATAGAAAGAAATTAGCTGGACAACTAAAAATATAAAGAAAAAAATAAGCCAGGCATGGTGGTGCATGCCCATAGTCCCAGCTACTCTAGAGACTGAGGCAGGAAGATTGCTTGAGCCCAGGACTTTGAGGTTGCTGTGAGCTGGGCTGATGCCATGGCACTCTAGCCCAGGCAACAGAGAGAGACAAGGAAAGGAAAGGAAAAAGGAAAGGAAAAAAGAAAGGAAAGGAAAGGAAAAGAAAGGAAAGGAAAGGAAAGGAAAGGAAAGGAAAGGAAAGGAAAGGAAAGGAAAGGAAAGGAAAGGAAAGGAAAGGAAAGGAAAGGAAAGGAAAGGAAAGGAAAATATATTGCTCATAGTCCTGGAGGCTGGGAAGTCCAAATCAAGGGACCAGCAGATTTGGTGTCTCATAGTCACTGGCTCCTCATAGATGGTAACTTCTAGCTGCATCCTCACACAGCAGAAAGGACAAAATGGCTCTCTCCAGCCTCTTTCATAAGGACACTAATCCCATTTGTGAGAGTAGAGCCCTCATGACCTAATCAGCTCCCCAGTGGCCCCAACTCAATACTATCACATTGAATATTAGGTTCCAACACACGAATTTTGGGAGGACACCAACATTCAGACCAAAGCAACAGACATCCCTACTTTGTACAATTTTAATCACATTGCATATATAATCTAACAATTGATTTTTCTCTAATTACCTTTATATCATAATTGTTTTTCACGGATCCGCTTAGCTTTTAAAATTGTATTTTCGCTGGCTGCATGACATAGAGAGTTGCTGCCCCAAGGTGTGCTTGTGGAGTTGGGGGCTGATTCCAGTAACTGAGTTTGGATTTGTGACACTGTGGAGGATTTCTCAGTGAACTTAGCTTTTCCTTCTGTTGAATCATTTCCTCAGGCTAAATTCTCAACAGCTATATTATTTAGTCAAAAGAAACAGAAGAGGAACAAATCCTGCTGGTCTGAAATACCTTCAAAGTCAACCCAGAATCTACAACTTCCTTCCACCTCCCCCACTCCCTTCCTAGTCTGCGCTGTGGCCACCTCCTACCTGCGTCCCACCTGGTGCCTCTGTTGCAGTGCTTCTCAGCCTGGGTGATTCTGCCTCCAGGGCCTTTGGCGATGCCAGAGGATAGCTTTGGTTGTCATGACTGGGCAGAGCAGGTGCCACTGCCGCCTACTCGGTTGAAGCCGGGGTGCCGCTAGACACCCCGCAACGCACGGGACAGCCCACAGCAAAGGCGGCAACTGTGCTGAGCCGAGCAGCCCTGGCCTAGTGTCTGACCTCCATGCAGCAGAGCCTCGTTTCTCTGCCCTGAGCCCTCTTGCGAATTCCCAGGTCACCTGGCTTAAAATGCAAAGCCTGTCTGTGACCTACAGGGCCCTCTCTGACCTGTGGCCTTACCCTCCGCCAGGCAGCCCCTCTGCTCCTGCACTCTCTGGTTTTTTGTTTGTTTTTACGACTTTTATTAAATCCTTACAAAACAGAATACAAAATTCCGGCTTTCGACAGTTAGTGGAAAGGAAAACGTTTGAGCTCGATCAGTTCAACTGGTACAATGGAATTAAAGTGCTTGGATGTTTCCCCCCCTACTTTAAAAAATTTCTGAGGTTTTGTTTGTTTGTTTTTTTGAACATCTTGACATTGATGTATGGCCGTTCCCCCAGCGCCCAGGCCGCTCCAGATCTTCCGCTCATTCACAGACCCACGAGGGGTCTTTGGAAAGGCCAGTCCACAGATACAGGCGGCCGGGGGGACCGGGGAGGGCGCACCACCCCCACCGGCCACTAGACTGTGACAATCGTAGGAGACTTGGGAGGGGGAAGGGGGGCTGGGCAGGCGGTGTCCGAGCTCCCCACCCAGAGGCCCCTCCGACATTCAAATATTCTTCAGGAACAGGGAAGCGAAGTCAACTGATGTTTTCTTTAAAAAACTAACTAAACACAACGAAAACCCCCGACCGAGGTCTAGAGGCCGGAGGAGCTGCCCTGGCAGACACCTGAGCGCACCCCGGGCCGGGCTGGCCAGGAAGCGACACCCCAGCTGCCGCCCCGACCAGCAGAGCACATGTGCACGTAGAAAAATGGGGACCCCTACTGCATAGTACTTCACCGCCGAGCGGGTGGGGGACCAAGCAGACCCTTCCCCACCATTCCTGGGTGCCCGAAGAGAGGCATGGGCCGAGGCCGTGGAAGTGGCGGCCATTTTCCTGAAGGTGGGCAGAAGAAAAACGCTGCCCTCGCAGGTGGGGGAGTCAGCAGGACCCCCTGGTCTAGCCCCAGCCATGGGGAGGGGGAGAGGCCGACAGCTTCCGTGCCAGACCTGAGTGGGGGCGAGGCAGGACGTGGCCATAGTCAGACTTAGCCCTGCAAAGGGGCACTCAGGTGCCCTGAGGGGGTGTTGGGGACCCCCAGGTTGGCTGACAGACGCCTGTCCAGCCCCTCCCACACCATCCCCCCACCTGGATCCTGCTGCTTCAGTCCCTGGTGGGGCGGGGAGGAGGCAGTGGGTGTGTCCCTGGTGTCAGCAGCAGTTCAAGGTCAAGGTCAGAGGTAGAGTTCCCACCATCAGGGGCCTGGACAGCTGGACTCAGAAGAAGCCCCACTTGTCAACTCTTATGGGGATAGGGAGCTTGGGCGAGGGTCTGGGGGGTCGGAGGGTGGGCCGCCCTCTCTCCTACACACCTGCACCCAGGCCCCCCTCTGGAGACAGGGCACCCCTGCCCCATCAAGCCACCAGGGTGTCTGGGGTGCGGGATTCAGGAGCTACTGTTCTTGTGGCACGAGGGGAGGGGGCCGTCCCTGAAAGTCCTGAGGGCTGGGGAGGCAGACACGGGGGGTGGGGGATGTCCTGTGCTCCCAGCCCTGGGAGATGGCAACCAGCTGGAAGCAGGCTCCCAAGTCACCGTGCAGGCCACAGGGGCGAGGAGGTGGTGGTGGGCTGCAGTGACCCTGGCAGTCCAGGCGAGCTTGGGGACATGAGAAACCCAGCCACAGGCACCCTCCACTCTCCACCCCATCAGAAGGAAAACACAAAAGAAATGGGGCGGGGGAACAGGAAAAAAGGGAAAAAACCCCAAAGCAAAAACCTTCTGTAAAAATCCAGCCCCTCCGCTGAGCTTAACGCCAGGGAATGCAGCCAGAGGAGGGGGCGGCCTGCGGAACGCGGACTCGCCATAGCTTAAAAAGAAGTTTAGATCTGGGGGGCACCTACGTACAGAGGGAAGGGGGGAGGGCATCAGGTGCGGTCTCCCACGAGGACCACGGGGGCCCGGACAGGCTGGCTCTCTGTCCCCACTGGGCCAGCTTGGACTCGGAGGGCGGGGACGGCTGCAGGCAGCGTGAGGTGGCTGGGGAGGACGGGCTGGCCCTGCCCGCGGCCTCCTCCTCCGCCAAGTCCTCTTCTCGCTGGGCCAGCTGCCGGTTCATGCGATGGCCTTGGCCGCAAAGGACGTGAGGTCTTTGGCACAGCTGTCCCTTTGCAGGACCATGGGCGTGGGCGGGGTGTCCTCTGGGCGCACCCCTGCACCCAGGTGCTGCAGGACTTGGGCAGCGCTCAGCTGCTGCTTGGCGTCGTGGACGGGCAGCTTGGAGATGAGGTCTTTGGCGGGGCGGGAGATGGCCAGTCCTTGTCGGGAACTCGAACTTGCCCTCCTGAACGCTCTCAAACAGCATGTCCTGGCAGGCCGGGCAGGCCTCGCCACGGTCCCAGCCGCAGTTGCTGCCACGGTGGCCCACGGACAGCGGGTGGCCGCTGAGCAGGATGTACAGGAGGACACCCGGCTCCACAGGTCGCAGCGCTTGTTGCAGATGCTGGCCTCCTCGCTGAGGGCCTCCACCACCTCAGGGGCCATGCACTCGGCGAGCCGCACGGGGTGGAGATGGGGGAGCAGTCTCCGCTGAGCTTGATGCTGCTGTCCAGGTCGAAGTCGCAGATCTTCACGGGGGCCACCTGGTTGGGGTGCTGGCAGAGGATGTCTTCCGGCTTCAGGTCCCTGTGGGCAATGCCTTTGTTGTGCAGGAAGTCCAGGGCGCTGGCCTCCAGCTCATCAAAGTGCCACTGCTTGTGGATGTGACTCAGAACGGAACCACCCACATCTTCTCAAACACCGGGTAGAAGTGGTCTTCCTCCCCGAAGAATGCAGCCAGCTCCAGGACGTTCCTGCGTCCCTGGCACGGATACACCCTCTCCACCTCCTGGAAAACCCTGCTCCCAATGTGGCCGGTTGCTTCTCAGTGCCTTGACGGCGTACTCCCGGTTAGCGATGAGGCTGGCGCGGGTCTGCACGCGGCGCGGGCGCCTTCCCAGCACGTCCCCCTGCAGCGGGTAGGCGTCTTCGAACCTGCCGGAGAAGCTGCCGTGGCGTGGCTGCGCTTCCTCTTGCTCCTCTTCTCGTCGTCGGGGATGTCCATGGGCTGGCTGGTGGGCATGTCAGGGCAGGCCCCGAGCTGCAGGCTGAAGTCAGAGTCCTCAGGGTCCCCGTGGCGGGCCTGGTCTAGGGAGAAGGCTGGCCCGAAAGGGTTCTGCCCCTCGAACGGACGGTGGAAGCCCTGAAGTTCGGCTGTTTTCTTCTGCACCATCTTCCGTCCATCCGCCAGCGGTGGAGGGGACAGCGGGCAGGGGGCGGCCCGGGGGTGGGCGGCTGGGGGGGGGGCCCAGGGACGGGCCCAGGGTCGGGCTCAGGTCAGGGCCGGCGCAGTGCCGATGCCGCCCTACCCGCCGCCTCCGGGAAACAGCGCCGCGGACTCCTCCGCCTGGGGGCCGCGAGAGAAACCCTGCACTCTCTGTTGGCCCCGCACACGGCCAGCACACCCCACCCCTGCGCCTCTGTTCTCCCGGCCTGGACTGTGCCCCCACAGACACGCTCACGGCACGCTTCTCCGCCTTCCTCACGGCTCGGCTCCGACGTCGCCGTCTTAGAGAGGCTTCCCGGACCACCTCGTCTAAAACGCCGCCATCCTGGCCCTCCCCTCCCCCGCCCTCAGGCGTTCCTCTCCACCTGACAGTGCTGCGACTGATTTTTTTCATTGATTTGGCCTCTCCATTAAAATATAAACTCCTCCGTGTTTTGCTCACCAGTGTGTCGCCATCCCCAGAAGATCCCGACTCATGTCCATAATTACCTGTCGGATAAATGAGTTTTGTTGAGCACCTAGTATGTGCCGAAGCCTGCCAGGCCTGCTACACCTGCCACCTCGTGCATTCCTCGTGCCACCCCAAGCTGCTTCTCCCCAGTCCAGAGAAGGAAGCACAGGCCAGTCGGTGCACCCAGGCTCAGATGCCATCAGCTGCACCGTCCTCAGTCCTGTGCCACACCTCCTCCCCCACATGTGCCCATGGCTTGATAAGTGTCACCCTGTTCGTTAAAGCATTTTCTTACATTTACAGCCACTGCCAGCAGTTTTTCCAGGTGACATTTCATATAACTGCTACGTGTGTTCAGACCCGGAGCCCCTTCATTCCATTCCTCCATCCTGCTACCTGGGCCTCCCGTCTGGGCCTTCTCTCGAGGTGGAGGGATGCAGGCCTCGCCCTGCCTGTGCGGTCCCCTGGTGCCACAAACAAAATGCTTAGAGGAGCTGCCCCTGCCGGGCTAAGGAATGCTGCTTTCAGGACGCAAAACAAGCCTCATCCTGAGTGGATGAGAGAGCTTCCTGAGACAGCTGGAGAGCAGGGGGACAGACTGGCAGTCCCCTGTCCCCAACCACAGGGGACAGCTGTGACTGGGGGTCCCAGGTCTCAATATCAGGGCTCTAGCGGGGTCGTCCGGGCAGCAGAAGCTCGGTTCCTCCTCTCAACCCGGTGCGAAGGTGCAGGCGGGGCTGCCGGGCCCTCCCCGAAGCTGGGCCTGCTCTGCAGCCCTGGGCGTCTTCTATCTGCCTCGGCACAGAGCCCAGTGACAGTGGCTGTGGTCACTTACGGAGACCTGCTGAGGAGCAGAGAGGGCAGCAAGCTTCGCCCTGGGAGCCAGAGCCCTGGGCTGGCCTTCCCCGCAGCCGGCCGAGTGACCCCGGCTGCAAGCCCTCTGAGCCCGTTTCCTGAGCTGCTGCATTGCAACCTCCCAGTAACCGACTCAGGCGGCTCCTGGGCGTTTGAATGGGGCAATATGTGTGAAGTTATTATTTTTTAACTGACATATAATTTGCACACAGTAAAATTCACCCTTTCGTGTGCGGCATTATAAGTTTTGTATAACCACCAGCTCCACAATTAAGACATAGCACATTTTCATCTGCCCCAAAAGCTCCCTCATGGGCCGGGCGTGGTGGCTCACGCCTGTAATCCTAGCACTCTGGGAGGCCGAGGCGGGTGGATTGTTCGAGGTCGGGAGTTCGAAACCAGCCTGAGCGACACCCCGTCTCTACTAAAAATAGAAAGAATTAATTGACCAACTAATAATATATATACAAAAAATTAGCCGGGCATGGTGGCGCATGCCTGTAGTCCCAGCTACTCTGGAGGCTGAGGCAGGAGGATCGCTTGAGCCCAGGAATTTGAGGTTGCTGTGAGCTAGGCTGATGCTATGGCACTCACTCTAGCCCGGGCAACAAAGTGAGACTCTGTCTCAAAAAAAAAAAAAAAAAAAAAAAGCTCCCTCATGACCCCCGTAGGCAAACCCTCCCACCCCCAACCCCGGCCCTCAGCCCCTAATGACCCACCTGATTTTTGACCCTACCATTTTGCCTTTTCCAGAATGTTGTATAAATGGAGTCGTCCACAATTCAGTCTTCCAACTGCGGCTTCTTTTACTTAGCACCATGCACTTAGGATTCATGCGTATGTTTGTCATTACCCAGAGCTTGCGCCTTTTTATCGCCGAGTCGGATTCCGCCGTGTCCTGGTACTAGCTTGTCCTCCCCCGTCCTTTGGCGACTGTGAATACAGCTGCCACGCAGTATCTGTGTGTAGGTTTTCGGGAGAATGTAAGGTAAGAGCCCAGAAGTGTGGGTACTGGATCATGTAGTTAGTGTATACATACCTTTTCCAGAAATGACCAGACTGATTTCCGTGGTATCTGCGCCATTTTGCGTTCCCACAGCAGTGTCTGAGAGTTCCAGTTTCTCTTCTTCTTTGTCAGCACTTGGTATGGTCAGGGATTTTTTTAGCCCTTCTAGTAGGTGTGTACCATAAAGTTGCTTTTTAACTGTCCATCAGCAGTTCCGGGTCATTGCAGCAGCATTGAAATATGGGTAGGAAACCAGGCTCTGGAGCCAAACCACTTGGGTTAAAATCCTAACTCTATTTACAAACTCCTTAATTTTCAACTTCTTCTGTTTTTTGAAACAGTATTGCTCTGTCTCCCAGGCTGGAGTGCAGTGGCTCAATCACAGTTCACTGCAGCCTCCAACTCCTGGGCTCAAGCCCTCCTCCTACCTCCGCCTCTCAAGTACCTGGGACTACAGGCAAGCACCACCACGCCCAGCTAATTGTATCAAAACGGCTGAACCGGATCTATATACTTTTAGCTAAGTATGACTTGGAAGTGAACTTTGCACGCTTGGGGCTATTCTGTGCAGTTTCTCACGGTTTTAGAGCCACAGACTGGTACAGGGAAATTCAATGAACTGTAGACATCACCGTGGTGGTCATCGATTATTCTGGTAAAGGCACAGAATTTTTAATGGGTTCACAAAATTCCATTTTCTTATTTAACAAATATTTTTAAAAATTAGTTTTTATTTTTTAGTTTTTGTAGAGACAAATCTCACTATGTTGACCATGCTAGTCTCAAACTCCTGGTCCCAAGTGACCCTCCTGCCTGGGCCTCCCAAAGTGCTGAGATTACAGGCATGAGCCACCACGCCCAGCCTCATTTGACAGATATTTTTGCGGTCTTGCTGTGGGCCAGGCACTATTGTAGGCAAAGGTGGAAAACAAAACCAAGTCCCTTGCCTCAGGGGGCTCACATTCCAGTGGGGTAGAAAATGATAAACATATAAACATCTCAATATATGATATACTTACAGAACAAAAATTATGATGATAAAATTATAATTAAATTTTATGAATTAAAATTACATAACTAAAAATGTTAGCTACAGGTGCTAAAAAGAAAGTAAACAGAGAATGATTTAGAGTGGGCAGCGATTTCAGGAAGTGGCACTTGAGTAGTGACCGAAGGAAGCAAGGAAGTGAGTGTGTAAAGGTTTGGAGCAAGTGCAAACCTTAGGCAAGAGAAACAGTGATTTTCCTTTCCACCTGGCGACATTCCACAAGATCCAGAACTTAGCTTCTCATCTAACTTCTAAGTTTCTTTTAAGAAATCAACTGAGATTATAAAAATCAAAAGGCCTCATCAAAATTCTTTTGTCCCAAAAGTTTTGTCGAGTAGAATTTGTACCTGAGCAGGTTGCCTCCCACTCCCAGGCCTCAGTTTCCCCGTGTCTCCAAGGTGAGAGTTGAGCCAGGTGCCAGGAGGTGTCATGGCAGAAGGGGGAGGGGCTTTGTTTGGCCAGAGCTGGGCTTGACTCCTGGCTCTGCCATTTCTACCAAACCATAACACTGCGTCTTCACCTCTCTGAGCCTCTGTGTTTTCAAAGCAAGCCTTTTGGGGTCAGATGAAGCGCCTCGAGTCCAGCTGGTATCTGACGCCTGCCCTCCTTCTCCCCACACCGCTCAGGCCGGACCTCGGGTCTCGAGAGGTGGTGCCTGTGCGCGGGGTCCGTGAGTGGCCGAGGCCGGGATGGGAGGTTGCCAGGCGCACCTTTGCGGTGACACTAGTTGAAGCCTTCTCGGCTAGTCAGGAGAACCCCCAAACTTTCGCAAGTCCTCGAGTCTAAATGACTTGAGCGTAGCCCCACGTGTCGGGAGCCGGAGGAGCATCCGGAATTCCGGCGTGCAGGGCACGTCTGCAACGCAGCATTCCTGAAAGCCCAGCGCCATTTACGTGACCCGCAGAGCATGCTCAGGAGAGGGATGGCGTGCTGGCCATGTGGGTCCCCACGTGAGTGGGTCCTGGGAAAGGTGGCACGTTCTCGGTGGAAACCAAGACGCCCAAGACTGCCGGCCTGGAAGTTGGTGATGAGCAGGCTCCTGCCAGGGGTGCACTGAGGCAGGGACAGAGCTGGCTGCTACACACTTGTGTGCACAGGCAGATGCCGCACCCAGGGGAGGGGAAGGCCGAGCCCAGGTTGGCAGAGCGAAAACACAGGGGTCTGGATCCCACTGGCGCGGGGGCCACTGTATGGCTCTGGGTCGCCAGCCTCGGGACTTCTTGATGAGTGAGGAAAACGTGAGCCCCACTCGGTTGAGACGCTAACTGGGCCCTGCCCCACGCGGCCGAACTCAGTGCTCACAGACTCCGCGCCAGGTCTGAGGCCTGTGCGGGGCACCGCGCCCGTCATTTCACTCTGTCCCGTGAGGTCACATGCTGAGGAACCTGAGGGCCAGAGAGGGCCTCCTCACTGTCCTACAGGTAGTAACCAGAAGAGCTGGGGTTTGGATTCAGAGCTGTCTGGCTCCAAACGCTGCGTGCAGCCCGGCCCGGCCCGGCACGCTGAGACTCCCACTGTCTTAGCAGCTCAGGCCGCTGGAACAAAACGTGTGCACGGGGCGGCTCATACACAGCAGGTGTTTACACGTCACAGCGCAGAGGCTAAGGAGCCCAAGCTCGAGGCACGGGCAGATTCCGTGTCTGGCGGCCCTGCCTGGTTCACAGATGGCACCTGCTTGCCGTGTTCCAGGCGGTGTGAGGGGCGAGGAAGCTCTCTGGGGTCCCTTTCATAGGGCACTCGTCCCATTCATGAGGGCTCCACTCTCGGGACCTAGTCGCCTCCCAAAGGCCCCACTTCCTGACGCTGTCACTCAGGCGGTTGGGATTTCAGCATTTAATTTTGGGAGGACACATTCAGACCACAGCACTCACTACAGTCAACAGCATTTGGCATCGCAGGATTTGCTGTGGGTCTGAATCCTGGCTGGCCGCCTGCTAGCCGGGGGCCCTGGGGGAGCCATTCAGAGCCTCTGCGCCTCAGTTTCCTGCTCTGGAACTGGGACCATGGCAGGACCTACCTCACAGGTGGTGCTGAGGCTGCCTCTGCGTCCTTCAGCCTGCCTGGCTCTGTGATTGTCGCTGGCCAAGTGCAGTTTGAGTGCTGCGCACCTCCCCACTGTGGCATTAGCCCTCTGCAGAGGCACCACCGCCTTTCTCCAGATGCGGAAACCAAAGCTCAGGGAGGGCATGTGCTAAGCTCAGCATCGCCTGCTGGTGCGGCGGGGGCGCACCCTGGGTGTGAGGAGTCCAGGCTCTCAGGAGAGGTGCCCACCCCTCTGAACCTCGGTCTCTTTGTCTGTAGAGTAGGGGTGAGACTAGCACCTGCCTCACGGTTATGGGATTAAATGAGACGCAGTATGTGCAAAACTCAGCCTAGTCCCTAGCGCAGAGTAACCGCTCAATCTATGTAGCTGGTGCTATTATTTGTTGTTGTTCTTAGAAAGCTCTGCGATGACCACACCAATCTCCCGCTTCCTCGCCACTGGGGACCACAGGAGGACGTGCTGCCCGACCGCAGGCCGCCAGCCTCTGCCCCGGCTTTGCCGAGACCAAGGTCAAGGCATGGTGAAGACTCAAGCCCTTCACGCTGTCCTCTGCCCCGTGGGGAGCGGCCACTATGTGCCCCTCAACTCTGGGCGGCTGCAGACGGTCTGCCCCCAGGAAGCCCTTCCTCGCAGACGCCCCGGACAGATAAGGAACCGGCTCGGGCCAGACCGATGCACCGGGTACTCCTGATTTATGGAGAAATTCCTCGAGGGTGTGACCTTGTCCATTCCTTGCTGGCGTCTGCTGGACCTGCTAAAGGCAGGGCCCCTGGCTGCCAGGTCACCTTTCTGTGGGCAGTGGGGGCGGGGGCCAGGGCATGCACACTCACACACACACACACACACTCACACACACACACACATACACAACCACCCACGCTCTCACACACAGTCACACACACCACACACCACGCCCCGCATGGTGACTCCTGGCGTAAGAACTCCGGTTCCAGCCCTGGCTCTGCCGTTGCCGTGCCGCGTGGCTGTAGGCAGCGCACCTCCCTCTCTGCCCGTCACATGCACATTGGAAGCTGCGTGAGGCCATCTTGGCCTGTCCCTCAGGGCCCGGGACCTTTGTCCAGCACCTGCCGGGGTCAGCCACCCCCGCCCGGTGCTCAGGCGGCGCCCTCACCTGAAAGCCCCGCTCTCCCTCCTCCTCCCTGCCTTCGGCTCGACGAGCGTGTCCTCCCTGGCAGAACCAGCCGCCTTCGCCTACAGCCGGCCGGGCCCTGCGTGGCTCCCGTCCGGTGACTCTACTGCCCGAGCAGAGCCTGCACGCAGTAGGTGCGCAGCACACAGGCCGAGCCGGCGGGCGCGTGAGGGCACGCTTCATGTTTTGTGTCCGTTTGTCCATCCACCCACCCGTTCAGCCACAGCGTGCCCGGGGTGCCCTGTTGTGAGCCGCACACCGCGCGGCGTGCCGGGCAGCCTCGGAGAAGGCGGGTGCCCCACACCCGCCTTGTGTGTGAGAGTGTGTGTGTGTGCATGTTGTATGTGGAAGTATGTGTGTGTGGCATGTTGTGCGAGTGTGTGGTGTGTAAGTGCGGTGTGTGAGTGTGTGAGAGTGTGTGTGAGAGTGTGTGTGTGCATGTGGTATGTATGAGTGTGTGTGGCATGTTGTGCGAGTGTGTGGTGTGTAAGTGTGGTGTGTGAGTGTGTGAGAGTGTGTGTGAGAGTGTGTGTGTGCATGTGGTATGTATGAGTGTGTGGCATGTTGTGCGAGTGTGTGGTGTGTGAGTGTGTGACAGTGTGTGTGAGAGTGTGTGTGTGTGCATGTGGTATGTATGTGTGTGGCATGTTGTGCGAGTGTGTGGTGTGTGAGTGTGTGACAGTGTGTGTGAGAGTGTGTGTGTGCATGTGGTATGTATGAGTGTGTGGCATGTTGTGCGAGTGTGTGGTGTGTGTGTGTGAGAGTGTGTGTGTGTGCATGCGGTATGTATGAGTGTGTGTGGCATGTTGTGCGAGTGTGTGGTGTGTGAGTGTGTGTGAGAGTGTGTGTGTGCATGTGGTATGTATGAGTGTGTGTGGCATGTTGTGCGAGTGTGTGGTGTGTGAGTGTGTGTGAGAGTGTGTGTGTGCATGTGGTATGTATGAGTGTGTGTGGCATGTTGTGCGAGTGTGTGGTGTGTGAGTGTGTGTGTGCATGTGGTATGTATGAGTGTGTGTGGCATGTTGTGCGAGTGTGTGGTGTGTGAGTGTGTGTGAGAGTGTGTGTGTGTGCATGTGGTATGTATGAGTGTGTGTGGCATGTTGTGCGAGTGTGTGGTGTGTGAGTGTGTGTGAGAGTGTGTGTGTGTGCATGTGGTATGTATGAGTGTGTGTGGCATGTTGTGCGAGTGTGTGGTGTGTGAGTGTGTATGAGAGTGTGTGTGTGCATGCTGTATGTATGAGTGTGTGTGGCATGTTGTGCGAGTGTGTGGTGTGTGAGTGTGTGACAGTGTGTGTGAGAGTGTGTGTGTGCATGCTGTATGTATGAGTATGTGTGGCATGTTGTGTGAGTGTGTGGTGTGAGAGTGTGTGTGAGAGTGTGTGCATGTGGTATGTATGAGTGTGTGTGGCATGTTGTGCGAGTGTGTGGTGTGTGAGTGTGTGACAGTGTGTGTGAGAGTGTGTGTGTGCATGCTGTATGTATGAGTATGTGTGGCATGTTGTGTGAGTGTGTGGTGTGAGAGTGTGTGTGAGAGTGTGTGCATGTGGTATGTATGAGTGTGTGTGGCATGTTGTGCGAGTGTGTGGTGTGAGAGTGTGTGTGCATGCTGTATGTATGAGTGTGTGTGGCATGTTGTGCGAGTGTGTGGTGTGCGCGTGTGGCACATCTGACTATGTGAGTGCAAACAAAGAAAACGCAAACACAGAGGAACCTGAGCAGAGCTTCAGTCCACCGGGTGGCACAGCTTCCACTTAAAGTCACAGAATCAGCCTCCCCAGCTGCTGGGTGTCTGGTAGGCACGCGTGGCTGTGTGGCTTCACCTTCCTTGGAACCCGTCCCACCGACCTCTTCCCCGTCCCCGTCCCACCGACCTCTTCTCTGTCCCTCCCCACCCCCCAGCCACCCAGACCCAGGGGAACAAAACACTGGGGAAAACCCCAGGCCTTGACGTTCCTGTAGCTGGAAGTCAAGTTGCCAAAACAAACTTCTTTTGTCTTTCTGTGTTTTTCCGTGTTTAAATAATAATCATCTGAAAATGAAGTCATTGTACTCCCCTGCGGGCCTGCCAGCACTGCCCGGGGAGGGAGGCAGCTTCCCTCCGAGGGCCTGGCTCACGGGCCCTTGGGGATGAGCCCCCACCCCGCATGGCCACCGCTGTCTCTCCCTTAGCCCTTAGCTCGCAAGGCTGATGGGTCCGGCCGGCCGGGCTCTCGGGGCCTCTTCCCCGCCCACCGCACTGCCGCTGCCACCAGCTCCCTCCCCGTCGAAGAGAGAGGCAGTTCCTCAGCCTTAACTCGGGGATGCATTTTGGGGTGGAATTTGGGCCCTGGGGGCTGACAGGCAGGGAGTTTTTAATAGAGGAAAGAATTTGGAGCCCTGGATCATACAGGCGCCTCCCTCTGCCCCGGCCCGCGCCCTGCAGCTGCTGCCTGTGCTGCGGGCCGGCAGGGCTCTGGCCGTGGCCTCCGCGGCCTGCACAGAGGAGCCTCTCACCCGGCCGCCCGCCGTCCCACCGCTCCCTGCTGCCTTCTCTCCTCGGGGGCCACCTCCTGTCCTTCCTCCAGCCCTGCACGTAGCCCGGGGCCTGGCGCGCAGTGGGCACCGTGTGCTGGTCCCGAATGAGAGGGGCACCCGTGCGCGCTCTCCTCACCTGGTGGCCGTGTCCCTCCACGGGGCCTCTGAAGCGGAGCGCGGCGCTGAGTGCGAGGAGTCGGCGGCCGCCACTCCGAGCGCCCGCGCCTCTTCAGCGCCTCTTCAGCCCGCGGGAGTCAGGACGGGCCTCCTCTCGCCATGGGGAGATGACGTGGATGAAGGGCTCAGCAGAGCTCTGGCCCCCAGCAGGAGCCTAACGGCGGGGGTTATGCTGTATGTGTCATCTCGAAAACCAGCGCTGGCCAAGATTTACCGAGCACAGACCATGCGCCAGGCACTGGGTAAGAGTTCCCCCGAACCGTGCGGCAGGCACCTTTGCCGTCCCATTTTACAGAAGAGAAACTCGGCATCACTAAGGGCTAACATGGACCTGAGCTCAGGGTTACCGCCCGCCACGTGCTGGAAGCCATTCCACGGGCTCCTTAAACCCCAGGGCAGCCCTGGCTTGCCCGGCAGGATGGGGTGCACATGCCCCCCTGCCCCCAACACACTGGGGGCACACATGCACACACATGCACAGGCAAGCACAGATGTACGCATACGCACAGACCTACAGAGATACATGCACACACATAAACATACACAGAGACACACACACGCATGCTCATGGAAGGTGAAGGCCTTGACAAGGCCCATCCCGGACAAACGCAGGGGGCTCTGCCAGGCTCTCTGTTATCTGTCCTTGTCATCAGCTGCCCATCTTTGGCCGGGTGGTGGGGTGGAGTTGGAGCACCGGGCCGGGCGTCCGGCTGCTCTGGACGGGGCTGCGGCCGAGAGGCCAGGGGGTGCTCAGGTCTGCAAACAGGGGGCTGCCCCGGCCTGCTGGGCCGGAAACCGCTGACCTTGCACTGCTGAAGCCGTTGCTCAACGTTGACCTCCTGAGGGCAGAGGTCAGGCACCGGGCTTGGGGGTGTCCCGGCTCAGGGCAGGAAGGCAGAGGCAGCCGGGGGAGGTCCAGATATGCCCAGGGTCTAACGGCCCTGACCTGGAGATGCATCTGGAGGTGCATGTCACCCCACCCCGAATACCCTGATCACCAAGACCCCTGTCCTCCCCCACCCTCTCCCGACGAGTGGAGAGACTGGACACTCTGCTCAGCACTGTGCGACAGAACTTTCTACAGTGGTGTGAGTGAAGCCTCTCTCTCCCTGCTGTCTGGTGGGGCGGCACACTGGCCACAGAGCACGCAGCTATAGCCCGTGTGCAGGAGGAACTGATTCTTAATCTGATTGAATTTCATTTTGGTTTCAGTAGCCGCAGCGGCCAGCGGCTGGACACGAGCTAGTGCAGCTCTAGACACACCGGATGGAGGGCCCAAGCTCTGGGCTGGAGTGCCAGCTCGTCCGTGTGGCTACACCCGGCAGGGCCCCCAGTCACCTGCTGGGCTTGAGGCCTGGGCTGCAGACACGCCTGTTTCCTCACCCCTCGTCAGTGCCCGGGCGTCAGCCAGCAGGCCAGCTCCTGGCACCTGGGCCACACAGCGAACAAACGTGGCTGCACAGCCGCAGGCCCCGCAGACAGACCCAGCGCCGGGGCTCCCGCGTCTCTAGCCCACAGAAGCTCCGCGGGACAACTCCGGGGGTGGGGAGTTGCTGAGCCAACCACCCCAAGATCTTGGGTCAGAAAGCAGGTGCAGGGACTGGCCAGGGGTGCGTGTGCAGGCTTAGCATTTACCAGGGGACTCTGAGCAAGGAGCAGTTCACTCAGGGGCCTCCTTCTTACTGGAGGTAACATTCCTCCCAACTCTCAAAGCAAATCCTCAAGAAGTAGGAGAAAAATGTTAATGAACTTCAATTAAAATTCCTTCCCAGGCTTGTCAATCAGGGGGGGCAGGCAGGCCCCTCGCCTGCTCATGGGAGCCCGCAGGTCTGAAAGGGCTGGTTCCTCCGTGGGGCCCAGGAGGGCCTAAAGAATCTTGGGGACCGGGCTTGGGATCTCAGTCCAGGGAGAGCATCTTGGGTCCACCCCAGGGTCTCGAGCCAGGGTTTCTCCATCAGATCCGCACTGCAATCTCCTGTCCTTTTATGAGAGAAAGGCTCAGCATCTCCCAGCTGAGCCATAGAGCAGGAATTTTTGGCACTGGTTTCCATTCTACAGAAGAGGACACTGAGGTTCACAGTGGCAATGTAACTTGCCAGAGCCACAAAGTTGCAGTGTTGGAATTCAGTACTTGCAGAACAGACACTTGCCCAGACACAGAACACAGCACCACAAACCAGGATCTGTTTTTTTTTTTAAAGAAAAGAAACACAACAGAACCTTCTCATCCAAACACAAAGTGCGCCTCCTCCCAGGCATCTCCTCTGGGGTGGGACAATACTGCCTCCAGTGGCGCTTGTTGCCATCAGCAACTTTCTTCGGAATGAGCTTCCGCATTGGCCTATGAGCTCATTCCTTGCACCACACCTTGTTTGTGACAAGCCAATACTGACCCCCACCCTGCATGAGCGAGTTTACAGAATTACGTTTTGGTGTGATGCCAACCGAGTGCTTTGAGGATGCTATTTAAGGAGCTACAGAAATTCGCCACATGGGGATGTGGTCAGGGTCCTGTGCCTCGTGCCATGAGACCACCTTTACTTGGAGCCACAAGAGAAATTACCTTCAGATCTCAGGTTCCAAAAAGCTTTGTTTACGGACAATTGGTTTGTTTCTCCCTTGCAGTATCTGAGCACCTTGAGGCAGACCATTTTTCCTCTTTGCTTTGACCACTAGGAAGCTCTGGATCACACATATAGCCTGCCTGTAGTGTTACGATGCATATTTTTATGTATTGACTTTGCCCTGTTTTCAGCTCAGACTTTCATTTCTCTCACTTTACTTAATTTATGTCTTCTTGTTCACATAGCTTTTTAAAATCACCTATGTAGGGAAAATGTCAAATAAGCAGTATTTCAGCAGATTCTCTAAAAGTTTTTAGGAGAGGGCAAGATCACCAGGGGATGAAAATATCTGAAAAATTGAAAACAAAAACAATTGTGCAGAGGTAGAAGCACTTGGTTTTGGTAGGCTCCAGGCGAATGCATCCTTAGGTCACTACTCATCCAGCAGTAGCGCCTTGGTGGTCACCTCCTCCAGCCCAGGAGCTCTGCTCCGTGTGGGGGACAGCGGCGAACAAGGCCCATCCCTCAGAGCAGCAGCGTGTGTGTGGGGGGAGGCCCTCTCGGCCCAGTGGAGGCCCGGGACGACGAAGCAGCTCGAGAGGTGGCGTCACACGCTCGGAGGACGGGCTGCAGCGGCCGGAGGAGCACCCAGGGCAGAAGGGGCGGCTGCACCGAGGAAGGCAGGCCCTTACTGAGAGCTGCAGGGTCAGGAGCTGGTTGCTGAGGGCCAGCAAAGCGGACCCCCAAAGGCCTGGAATGTTCCAGTCAGAGCCTGGGCAGTGGGGTGGGGAGAGATGTGCGGTCTTGGGCTTGGAGGTGGGCAGATGGCCCATAAAAGGCCTCATCCCTCCACGAGTGGACGAGACTCCCGTGGCCAGGGGAGAGCAGGTAAAGCAGGAGACGGCACCATCAGATTTGCACTCGCACTTTGTGATGCTCTCCGGCACGGAGCACAGGCGCAGGCTGGCCCGGGCCCGCGGCCACCTGCAGGGCCAGGCCAGCAGGGGCATGTGAGCTGGGGCATGCGGCGGGCAGCCGGACAGATGCGCTCAGATGGTTCTGCAAGCAACTGAACGAAAAAAAAAAAAAAAAAAAAAAGATGCGCTCAGGGTTCCCAGGACTCCATTCATGCCGCTTCATTGCATTGCTTTCCTCTCAACTCTGGGGGTCCACGATCATCCTGAGCACAGAAGATACCCACCGGCAAACGGGAGCAAAGGACACAGACATCGCTACGCACACCTGTGGCTCGGGGTGTGCATGCACACCACACCACACACCAAACACACCACACCACACCACACACACCACACACACCACACCACACACACACACCACACACACCACACACACCACATAACACACACACACACCACACACACCACACACACCACATAACACACACACACCACACACACCACACCACACACCACACACACCACACACACCACACACACAACACCACATACACCACACATACCACACCACACACCACACACACCACACACACCACACCACACACCACACACACCACACACACCACACACACCACACCACACACCACACACACCACAACACCACACCACACACCACACACACCACACACACCACACACACCACACCACACACACACACCACACACACCACACACACCACATAACACACACACACACCACACACACCACACCCACCACACACACCACACACACCACACACACAACACCACACACACCACACACACAACACCACATCACACACACCACACACCACACACACCACACCACACCACACACACCACACACCACACACACCACACACACCACACCACACACACCACACACCACACACACCACACCACACACACCACACCACACACACCACACACACCACACACACCACATCACACACACACCACACACACCACACCACACACACCACACCACACACCACACCACACACACCACACCACACACCACACACACCACACCACACACACCACACACACAGCACCACACACACCACACACCACACACACCACACACACCACACACACCACACCACATCACACACACACACCACACCACACACACCACACACACCACATCACACACACACACACACCACACACCACACACACCACACCACACACACCACACACCACACACACCACACCACACACACCACACCACACACACCACACACCACACACCACACACACCACACCACACCACACACACCACACACACCACACCACACACACCACAAACACCACACACACCATGCCACACACACCACACACACCACACACACACACCACAAACACCACACACACACACCACACACACACACCACACACACCACACACACCACACCACACACACCACACACACACACCACACATGCCACACCACATCACACACACACACCACACCACACACACCCCACACACACCACACACACCACACCACACACACCAGACACACACCACACACACCACACATACCACATACCACACACACCACACCACACACACCACAAACACCACACACACCACACCACACACACCACACATACCACACACCACACACACCACACCACACACACCACAAACACCACACACACACACCACACACACCACACACACACACCACACACACCACACCACACACACCACACCACACCACACACACCACACACGCCACACCACACACACCACACCACACACACCTGCAGGGAGCGCACAGTGCTCTGGGAAACACGTGCTCCTCCCGAGAGTGGGCCACCGAGCGGGGGCAGTCGGACAGAGGAGTCCCCACAGAACAAACTGGCCGTCCCCTCACGGGGTTCTGGGCCCCGGGCCAAGTGAGGGGCTGCCGAGTTCTCTCCAGACAGGAGCTGTGTGGCCTCCTCGAGCCTGAGCCCTGTGGCCTCCTCGCGGAGGTCTGTCCTGGCCCTGTGGCCGGAGGCTGCTGGGGTGCAGGCCGGGCTCTGCGGCCTGAATCAGTGGACGGATTCCCACAGGTGCTTCGGGGAAGGGGCTGGACCGTGTGGGATGGGGCTGGACTGTGGGGACGGGGCTGGACCGTGGGGACGGGGCTGGACCGTGGGGACGGGGCTGGACTGTGGGGACGGGGCTGGACTGTGTGGGACGGGGCTGGACTGTGGGGACGGGGCTGGACCGTGGGGACGGGGCTGGACTGTGTGGGACGGGGCTGTGGGGACGGGGCTGGACTGTGTGGGACGGGGCTGGACTGTGTGGGGACGGGGCTGGACTGTGGGGACGGGGCTGGACTGTGGGGACGGGGCTGGACTGTGTGGGACGGGGCTGGACTGTGTGGGGACGGGGCTGGACTGTGTGGGGACGGGGCTGGACTGTGTGGGACGGGGCTGGACTGTGTGGGACGGGGCTGGACTGTGTGGGGACGGGGCTGGACTGTGGGGACGGGGCTGGACTGTGGGGACGGGGCTGGACTGTGTGGGACGGGGCTGGACTGTGTGGGACGGGGCTGGACTGTGGGGACGGGGCTGGACTGTGTGGGATGGGGCTGGACTGTGGGGACGGGGCTGGACTGTGTGGGACGGGGCTGGACTGTGTGGGACGGGGCTGGACTGTGGGGACGGGGCTGGACTGTGTGGGACGGGGCTGGACTGTGTGGGACGGGGCTGGACTGTGTGGGACGGGGCTGGACTGTGTGGGATGGGGCTGGACTGTGTGGGGACGGGGCTGGACTGTGTGGGATGGGGCTGGACTGTGTGGGACGGGGCTGGACTGTGTGGGGACGGGGCTGGACTGTGTGGGACGGGGCTGGACTGTGGGGACGGGGCTGGACTGTGTGGGATGGGGCTGGACTGTGGGGACGGGGCTGGACTGTGTGGGGACGGGGCTGGACTGTGTGGGATGGGGCTGGACTGTGTGGGATGGGGCTGGACTGTGTGGGGACGGGGCTGGACTGTGGGGACGGGGCTGGAATGTGTGGGGACAGGGCTGGAATGTGGGGATGGGGTTGGACTGTGTGGGACGGGGCTGGACTGTGGGGACGGGGCTGGACTGTGTGGGACGGGGCTGGACTGTGTGGGGACGGGGCTGGAATGTGTGGGGACAGGGCTGGAATGTGGGGACGGGGTTGGACTGTGTGGGACAGGGCTGGACTGTGGGGACGGGGCTGGACTGTGTGGGGACTGGGCTGGACCGTGTGGGGATAGGGCTGAACTGTGTGGGGACTGGGCTGGACTGTGGGATGGGGCTGGACTGTGTGGGACGGGGCTGGACCGTGTGGGGACTGGGCTGGACTGTGGGATGGGGCTGGACTGTGTGGGACGGGGCTGGACTGTGTGGGGACTGGGCTGGACTGTGGGACAGGGCTGGACTGTGTGGGGACTGGGCTGGACCGTGTGGGGATGGGGCTGAACTGTGTGGGGACTGGGCTGGACTGTGGGACGGGGCTGGACTGTGTGGGGACGGGACTGGACTGTGTGGGGACTGGGCTGGACTGTGGGACAGGGCTGGACTGTGTGGGGATGGGGCTGGACTGTGGGGACGGGGCTGGACTGTGTGGGGACGGGACTGGACTGTGTGGGGACTGGGCTGGACTGTGGGACAGGGCTGGACTGTGTGGGGATGGGGCTGGACTGTGGGATGGGGCTGGACTGTGTGGGGACGGGGCTGGACTGTGGGATGGGGCTGGACTGTGTGGGGACGGGGCTGGACTGTGGGACAGGGCTGGACTGTGTGGAAACAGGGCTGGAATGTGGGGATGGGGTTGGACTGTGTGGTACGGGGCTGGACTGTGGGGACTGGGCTGGACCGTGTGGGGATGGGGCTGGACTGTGTGGGGACGGGGCTGGACTGTGGGACGGGGCTGGACTGTGTAGGGACGGGGCTGGAATGTGGGGACGAGGCTGGACTGTGTGGGGACTGGGCTGGACTGTGTGGGGACGGGGCTGGACTGTGTGAGGACGGGGCTTGACTGTGTGGGGATGGGGCTGGACTGTGTGGGGATGGGGCTGGACTGTGGGACGGGGCTGGACTGTGTGGGGACGGGGCTGGACCGTGTGGGGATGGGGCTGGACTGTGTGGGGACGGGGCTGGACTGTGGGACGGGGCTGGACTGTGTGGGGACAGGACTGGACTGTGTGGGGACGGGGCTGGACCGTGTGGGGATGGGGCTGGACTGTGTGGGGACGGGGCTGGACTGTGGGACGGGGCTGGACTGTGTGGGGACGGGGCTGGAATGTGGGGACGGGGCTGGACTGTGTGGGGACTGGGCTGGACTGTGTGGGGACGGGGCTGGACTGTGTGGGGACGGGGCTTGACTGTGTGGGGATGGGGCTGGACTGTGTGGGGACGGGGCTGGACCGTGTGGGGCTGGGGCTGGACTGTGGGACGGGGCTTGACTGTGTCGGGACGGGGCTGGACTGTGGGGACAGGGCTGGACTGTGTGGGGACGGGGCTGGACTGTGTGGGACTGGGCTGGACTGTGGGACGGGGCTGGACTGTGTGGGGACGGGGCTGGACCGTGTGGGGATGGGGCTGGACTGTGTGGGGACGGGGCTGGACTGTGTGGGACTGGGCTGGACTGTGGGACGGGGCTGGACTGTGTGGGGACGGGGCTGGACCGTGTGGGGATGGGGCTGGACTGTGGGACGGGGCTGGGCCGTGTGGGGATGGGGCTGGACTGTGTGGGGACGGGGCTGGACTATGGGATGGCGCTGGACTGTGTGGGGACGGGGCTGTACTGTGTGGGGACGGGGCTGGACTGTTGGGACGGGGCTGGACCGTGTGGGGACAGGCTGGACCGTGTGGGGACGGGGCTGGACCGTGTGGGGACAGGGCTGGACCGTGTGGGGTCGGGGCTGGACCGTGTGGGGACGGGGCTGGACCGTGTGGGGATGGGGCTGGACCGTGTGGGGACAGGGCTGGACCGTGTGGGGACCGGGTGAACTGGTAACGGCCGTCCTGAAGCCCGCTGGGGCTGCCACGAGGCACTGTGTCACCTGGGGTCGGGCTTCCCAGGGGGAGGGTCTTCAGGCCCTTAAAACATGTTGGAATGGGGGGTCTTTTCTCTTTAAATTGCTCTCTGGGGTATGATTGACATGCCATAGACTGCACAGACGTAACGGGTGTGGTTTCACTCTTCGCATGCTTGTACCCTCATAGAGCGGTCGTCACGGCCACGGTGGCCAGCATGCCCGTCGCCATCCCTGCATCGCCCCACACGCCCTCCCCACCCCAGGCAGCGGCTCTGCGTCCCTCAGTGTGGCTGTCCACACTGCCTGCAGACGGCCCGCAGAGGGCTCTTCGGGGCCTGGATGTCTCCCCGGGCGCACTCACTCCCACCCACCCGTGCGGGGACGGGCTCCCGCTGCGCAGAGCGAGGAGTCACAGGAGCCAAGTAGTTTGCAAATGTCACCCAGCCACGAAGTGGTAGAGTCAGAATATGATCTCTGTCTGGCCACAAAGCGCTTCTCCTCCTTTCTATTATGTCACTGCCCCCAAGGACAGCTTTAGAGCGAACCCAACCTCGAGAGGGTGACGGGGCAGTGCTGCTGGCGCTCTGGGTCCACCCCGCACCCCAGCCTCCCGCTGACTTCCCTTCCAGCGTCTCTGCACCCCCAGTGGGAGAGCTAGTGCCCGGCCCCTGAGTCAGGAGCCACCCTGGCCCTGGGGAGGGCGGGTGACACTCTCACACCCTGCTCTGGGCAAGGACGAGCCAGCCGAGGCAGGGACTGTGCTCACTGTTTGGGACCCCAGCACCCAGCACAGAATTCCACACATAATAAGACATCACTGGATTTCTGTTGAATTTTTCCTTTTTTTTAGAGACAGGGTCTCGCTCTCTCTACACTCCACTCCAGCCTGGAGTGTAGTGTAGTGTCCTCAGGCTGAGTGTAGTGTCCTTCCTTGTCCTCAGGAAGTCCGTGGCTCCATCATAGCTCACAGCAGCCTCCAACTCCTGGGCTCAAGTGATCTTCCTGCTTCAGCCTCCCAGAGTGCTGGGACTACAGGCGTGCGCCACCACTCCCGGCCTGTGTTGAATTCTTTACTCAGCTTTGTCTCCTCCCTGTAGGAATTTGCCCCACTCTGAGGTTGCAGGCCACCTCCTGGCTGAGGATTCCCAAGGCACGCTGAGAACAGTGTCCGTCCCAGTTTATCAGCTGCCATGTGCCCTCAGGAAGCAGACATGGGCGGCCAGGGTCTGGCTGCCCTAGCTCTGACCTGGGCCTGGGCTCACTGCCAGGTGGGCATCCATCTTACCTGGCCCGTCGGGCTCCTTCTCATGCAGCATATTCCTCCCACCTGGGTGCCCATCCCTGGGGGCCCCAGCGGCCTGCTCCAGCTGGGCCTTCCTGGGCGGGCTCGGGCCTCTGGGCCATCCTCGGCTTAGCTCCTGGATGAGCCCCCAGCTCTCTACCCCTCCAGCAGGCATGCAAAACAGGAGGTCTGGAGTCTCTCCAGCCATGGTGGAAACCTGGCTGTGCCCCTGGGAGACCCCGGGCAACTCTCTCACTCACTCACCCACTCATTCACTGCTCGTTCCATTTACACAGCCCGTGTCAGCCCAGAGAGAAATAAGACCCATACCGAGGACGCTGTGCAGTTGTGCAGGTTGCATCCTGCACAAGGACACCAGTCTAAAGAACAAGTGCCCCAGTCACTACACCATTACCCTGGGGTGGCATGGGGCTGCACCCTCCTGGAGGAATAATTCTGTGTGGTGGCCCTGACTCTGTCCTTGTCCTCAGGAAGTCCGTGGTCAGGGGCTGTAGGGGGAAGTCCCAGGAAAGTATTCTTGCAACACAGCACAGCAAGGCTGTGTAGAAAGGAACACTGAGAGCATGGGAGCCCTTCCCAACAGCCTGAGCCTTTCAGGGGAGGCTTCCTGGAGGAGGTGGCATTGCCACTGAGACACAGTGGTGAGGGAAGGTGGGGAGGGTGACACAGTGAGGGGAGACCCTAAGCACAGGGCTAGAGACAAGCAAGTGCACAGTGAATATTCCAGAGTGGCAGGAATAGGGGTGGGGGTGCTGGGACCCTCCCCAAGGGCAATGAAGACGCACCCCAGGGTTTCGATCAGTTGAGCAGCATTCTTAGCCTCCACTCTCTCATCTGTGAAATGGGCATAGCAGTCCAGCCTGTCCAGGTTGTAGGACGTGCCTGGCACATGGCAGGTCCTCAGTGACGGGGCAGTTCCTGTGTCTGTCCTCCAAGCCAGGGCAGGGGCATGGTGCCACACTGGTGAGGCCTGGTTGGCACCACCTGCCACACTCCCCGGCCCTGGTGCCCTCCACGCCGGGGTCAGTTGAGGAAACCAGATCCCAGCCCCGAGAAGGGGACGACGTGCCTCTCTGCCACCTCGCCCAGACACAGGCTGTGGCTCTGACACTTGGCTCACCTCCCCTGGCTCCCAGCCCTGAGGCAGGGCCAAGGCAGCCGGGCAGGCTGGCGGCGTGCGTGGTGGCTGGGCCTCCTGGGACTGGCACCCACCGGCGGGAGAGAACCTGAGCAGCCTCGAGGCCCGCGGGCAGCTGGCTGTGCCCCTCCTCTCCCCGGGAACAGGTGCACACGCCTTCCCCATGCCCACCGTGCCCGCGAGGCCCAGCCAAGCAGCGGTAGGACCCGGCCCTGCCGCCCTCCCTGCGCTCGGCTCCCGGCAGCTCCTGCCCATCCGCTCATTTAGCAGAGTTATACTTTAAACTCTTTACTAGCGGCTGTTTTCTGATTATGAAAGTGACACATACACATCTTAGAAACCTTGGAAAATACAGACAAGTAAAAGAAGGAAACAAAAATAATCAACTCATCATCCAGAGGTGTGTTGAATGAACACACCATTCATTCAGGATCTTTCCACCCCCGTGGGCGGACACACACACACACACACACACACAGACACTGTGCGCACACTCATTGCAAGTTTTGCAGCTCTGCATCTTGCTTTGTTACCATTTCATCATGCGTGTTTCCATCGGTCATTAAAGACGACTTGAAAACATCATAACGTTTTATTATGAAAAATTTAAAATGCACCCAAGGGTAGAGGGTACCACATAAGGAACCCATGTGCCTGTCACCAGCACCAGCGACATTTACCAATCGTGTTTAACCTGTGCCTCTTCCCACCAACCCTTTTGGGTTTTGCTGAAATATTTTAGAGTCAACCCCAAATATCCTGTTGTTTCACCCATAAATATCGAAAGCATTTGTAAAGGCGTGGAAGAGGTCTCGTGGCGTAGCCGAGAGGTCCCGGCCTGGGTGCTGGGGTCTTGTCATTCTCAGCTGGGGGAGGAGTGAGCAGGGCAGGGAGGGAGAGAGCCCCTGGCCATGGAGCCAGGTTGAGATGGTGGTGGCAGTCCACCTGGGGGCTGGCGGCCTGTGACCAGGTGAAGGGCAGACGGGAGGCACCAGGGAAGCACCAGAAGTTAATGCAGACGTTGAGACATCTCGGAGCACCCCTGTGGTTTGCCAGTTTGGGGTGGAGTGTTCCTAGCCGGTTAAAACCATTTGTCCTCACTTTGTGTAGTGTCCTGCACTCGGTTTTCAAGCATTCCTCTCCCAATTTCTCTCAGAGAGACAGAGGGAGAGAGAGGAACCCTAGACTCTGCCCCAGGGCCTTGGCTTGACCTTTAAGGCAGCTCAAGGTTTAAAGAAGTTTAAAGAAGACCAGAAAACGGGCCAGCTGAGCTCGTAAGAGGGGTCCCAGGCAGGAAAGCCAATGTGCGTTCATGATGTCACCGTCCTGGGTGACCAGGCCCTGCCTGCGAGGCTCAGTGGCCCCAGCGCTGGCTGACCTTGGGCCTGCAGGGTTAGCAGCCCAGAGAAGGGGTCCTCGAGGTCCCTGTCCCACTGTGGAAGCCACACCGGCAGGAGGATGAACCAGGGACACACTCACGCCGGTGTGAGACTGTCCCCTCCAAAGGGGCTTCTGGCCACACCCGCTTTTATGTTGGCTCCTCTTCCTGGACGACAAGGGCGCTGCCCAGGAGGTGGCTGCCCACGGCTCACGTGTCCGCACCCCAGTGGGCAGGGGTCCCGTCCTCCTTTGCAGGCTGCCCGAGGATGGCCGGCCTGGCTCCCCGTCCTCCACCACATGGGGGGGTCTCACTGCACAGATGAGCCACGTGCACAGGCTTCAGCGGCACGGCCCGGATGTCCCTGCCCACCCCGCTCTGTCGGTGCAGGTTCATCAAGCTCCAGGGCGCGGCAGGCCCCATTCCGAACGTTCTCTCTGCAGATGTCCACCTGCTCCACCCC
This sequence comes from Microcebus murinus, assembly GCF_040939455.1. Lineage (NCBI taxonomy): Eukaryota > Metazoa > Chordata > Mammalia > Primates > Cheirogaleidae > Microcebus > Microcebus murinus. Next base: position 9,438,959 of record NC_134111.1, read on the forward strand.
ACCGCAGCCTTCGAGGCAGCTGCTACTAGGTCCATCTTAGCAAGGAGGGAACCGAGGCCAGCTGCGAGTGAAAGAGCAGGCTCAGCCTGGGCAGCCACAGCCTCCCCCCCCCCGACCGGCAGGCCCATGGCAGGGACCCCAAGGAGGCTGACTAATGGAGGGGGGTGTCCGTGGCTGAGCCGTAGGGCAGCAGTGACTGCACAGGGGCCCCTGGTGAGGTGCCAGCTTGGCTGGGGGCCCCCAGCAGCCATTGGGGGTGATGTTTGGGGATGCCCCAGCCGCCTCCATGGAGCAGAACCCAGGGCCGGAGGAGGGATCTGAGGCCCAGGCTGTGCCCTTGGGGACCCGGGCCGGACTTGGGCTGCATTCCTGGGACTGGGGGGCCAGCCTGGCCAGTGGCTCTCTGTGACCTTTTGTCCTTCAGCCTGAGTCTGCTTGCCTTGGAGCTGGGCGAGGCCTCTCCTGAGAGCTCCCTCAGCGTGAGGCCAGCGTCCCAGGAGGGTTTGCAGCCCTTCCCCGCTGGGCCCGGGGCCTGGGCTCCACGCCCACGCTGCCACTTCCTGCTGGGAGAGCGCCTCAGGGCCTTGGTGCCGGCGGTGGGAATGAGAACACCTCCCTCTCATCCAGCGTCTGTGAAACTGCCTGGCATGGGCCTGGCCGCGGCGGGCGGGGGCCCAGGTATCCAAGCTGGATCTCTGCTCAGAGGACCCCAGGGACTTTCCAGCTTGGAACCCCTGAAACTCCATAATCCCAAACTGCAGCCGTTCCCAGTCCTCAGGAACTGGCTCCTTCCAGGCCAGGGCCCTCGGCCTGGTCAGCGGGAACTGTCTCGGCCTCGCCGGGCAGCTACCTGTTTAGTTTTTTTAAGTGTCTGAAAATGTTATAAGTATTATATGAACATGTTCCCTTTGTAAGGAAGTCCGGTGCTGTGGAGGCATATACAATATAGAGTAAAAATCTCCTTCCCAGGCCGCCTGCACCTCAGCCGCCCTCCAGAGACGAGCGTCAGCCAGAGTTGAGCGCGATGCTTCCGTGCTTCCGTGTCCACACACACCTGCAGACGGGCAGGGGCACGCTCGCACGCGGCTCTGCGCTGCCCGCTCTCAGGTGACAATATGCTAGACTTTCCGAGTTGCAGCACGTTAACCTACCTTGTTACTTTTAATGACTAATTAACATTTTTTGCAGGATGTATACACCATAATTTATCAATTCTGCTCCTTATGGGCATTTCAATTATTTCTAATTTTCCACTCAAACAAACACTGCTACATGCATATACCTGTGCATGCATTGTGTTGTGTATGGGAGAGCATTTTTATACGTTATTTTGAAATGAAAGCGCTGGCTAAAGGGTATTTGCACTATGTGTGCAGATGAACACGGGTGAATGGCTCTCCTGCAAGACTACACCGCCCCACTCCCCCAGGCTGTGAGGAGCTTGTGTCCACGCCAGTGGCAGCCACATTTTTCACTTTTCCTGGTTAGAACTCAAGACTTCAGGGCATGATTTGCATGCTGCGGACTCTCCTACAGCTGAGCATCTTTTCATGTCTTCTGGCTGTTTGCATTTACTCAGCTGCGAATTTTCTCTTTCTGTCCTTGCACAATCTTCTATTACATTAATTATTTCTTTCTTATTCATCTGTAGGTTTGCCTCCTTTTAAAGAGGGATCAGGTCAGGCACAGTGGCTCACACCTATAATCCTAGCAATCTGGGAGTTCAACGTGGGTGGATCGCTCAAGGTTAGGAGTTCAAAACCAGCCTGAGCAAGAGCGAGACCCCCATCTCTACTAAAGATAGAAAGAAATTAATTGACCTACTAAAAATATATAGAAAAAATTAGCCGGGAATGGTGGCATATGCCTGTAGTCCCAGCTACTCGGGAGGCTGAGGCAGGAGGATGGCCTGATCCCAGGAGTTTGAGGTTGCTGTGAGCTAGGCTGATGCCTCGGCACTCTAGCCCAGGCAACAGAGTGAAACTCTGTCTGAAAGAAAGAAAGAAAGAAAGAAAGAAAGAAAGAAAGAAAGAAAGAAAGAAAGAAAGAAAGAAAGAAAGAAAGAAAGAGGGATCAATGTACATGATTTTAAAATGTAAATATAACAGAAGATGTAGAGTACAAAGCAAGTCCCCCCTGTGGTTGGTTGCGGGCACCCAGGGTGACGGGCCACGGGCCACACAGGTACGGCACGTGGGCCAACAGCACTTTCAGGACCCCGAAATGACTTCATTTTAAGTTCTTTTAAATCAGAAGGCAAAATGAATAAAATCATAGTGGACATACAGTAACGAGTCCAGCCTGGGCCACATCTGTCTTTATTCCGAGGCAGTTATAAAGTATGATTTTTAGCATTTTCGTAGTGGAGGCAAAGGTGCCGGGGGCCCAGGAAATCCACAAGGCGTGCCGCCCTGCCACGGACAGCCATTGGCCAGTTTCCTGGGCTTCATCCTAAAAATATTTTATGTATGTATGTTTCAAATATTTACTTGCAAGTGCTGTTTTTCTCTTTTTCATACAACATTTTAAACATATAGAAAAATGAAGGAAATTATACGACCAATGCGCATTAACCCAATGCTCAGATTTAGTAGTAAATATAAACCATTTTACCCTATTTGCTTCAGTGCTCTTTTCTGCTTAATAAAAAAAAAAAGTGGGCTGTGAGGTATGAAGCGAATCCCCCACGTGTCATTTCCCTCTGTCCGTCCCACACTGTCCAGAAGCAGCTGGGCTCATCCCAGCATGTGTGAGCCACAAACACTGTGCTGGTCCAGGGACCCTGGCCGCTCAGCGGCGCTGGACAGAGTGGCCACCCTCCCCTTGAGCCTCCGTCTTCCCTTGTCCCGGGACTCACGCCTTCCTGGTTCCCTCTGGCTGCCCTGGCGCCTCCTTCCCAGTCTCCTTCATTCATCACCCCCGTCATCCCGACTGTGTGCTCTCGAGGGCCCCCGGCTCAGTCCTCCTTCCCATCTCTGTCTGCCCTCTGTGCTCTCTTCCGGTCTGCGGGCTTAAACACCACGGGTTTGCCGACTGACACCCAAGTTAGTATCTCTAGCCCAATACTTTCGCCTAATTCCAGACCCATGTACCCAACTACCCGCTGGACACACCCTGTTGGATGTCTGGGAGGCATCGCCAACCAGAGGACCGAAATCAAAGTAATGCACTCCCCCACCTGCTCCTCCCAAAGTCTTCCCCGTCTCGGGGAATATAAGCTCTGCTCTCCTGGTGGAGAAGCCCCAAACCTGGTCGACATTCTTGACTCCTCTCTCCCATGCATGCTACATCAACATCAATGAGCAAAGTCCTGGCTCTACCTTCAAAACATATCCAGGATCTGACCCCTTCTCACCCCTTGTAGCTGCCCCCAGTCCAAGCTGCACCTAGTGCCATCTGCTGCGTTAGAGAATTACTTGCTCATTCGTTCATCATCTGCCTGAACGTGAGTTCCAACAGGGCAAGGACGTTATTTGCTTTGTTTATTTTTATAATATAGCACCTGCACCTGGAACAGTGCTAATACATACATGATAGGTATTCAATAAACATTATTGGATGAATGAATATTTTAATAATCAGGTTTATTTTTGTACTTTATTCTGTTTCATGGAATGATCTGTTCTTGCACCAATTCCTCAGCATTTTAGTTACTTAACTTTAAAATGTGTTTTGACGTATGGTAGGTAATATATCTCCTGATTATTATTCTGTTTCAAAATTGATTTTATTATCTTCATGCATTTTCTAATTCAGATGAACTTTAAAAGAGCAAACTTGTCAAGTTTCTCTAAAAATCCTGTTGGTGTTTTGATTAGTATTATATTTATAGATTTGTAAGTTGATTTGGGAAGAAACAACATTGTTATCCAATTGGACATTGGGTGTCTCTCCATTTGTTCAGGACTTTTATGTCTTTCAATGTGGTTTTAGAGTTTCCTTTATATCAATCTTGCGTATTCCTTGCATTTCTGAGAAAAACTACTTGTTTTTATTCAGCAGCCAAATCCACTATGCTAATATGTAATATAAGATCTTTGCATGTAAGGATTATAAAAAGAGGCAAGAAGATTTTTATCATTGTTAAGTTGTGGAATAGTTTATATTATACAGGGATTGTATCTTCCTTGCAAGTTTGATAGAATTTGCCTATAAGACTTCCTGGTCCAGCTGCCTTTTTTTTTTTTTTTTTTTTTTTTTTTTTTTTGAGACAGAGTCTCGCTTTCTTGCCTAGGCTAGAGTGAGTGCCGTGGCATCAGCCTAGCTCACAGCAACCTCAAATTCCTGGGCTCAAGCGATCCTCCTGCCTCAGCCTCCCGAGTAGCTGGGACTACAGGCACCAGCCACCATGCCCGGCTGATTTTTATATTATATATATTAGTTGGCCAATTAATTTCTTTCTATTTTTATGGTAGAGACGGGGTCTCGCTCAGGCTGGTTTTGAACTCCTGACCTTGAGCAATCCGCCCGCCTCGGCCTCCCAGAGTGCTAGGATTACAGGCGTGAGCCACCGCGCCCGGCCGTCCAACTGCCTTTTGAGGTACAGATCTTTGACTATCTTCCCAATTGTTTTTGGAAAGATATATATTAATAAACTATATTTCTTTTTTTTTTTTTTTTTTTTTTTTTTTTGAGACAGAGTCTCGCTTGTTGCCCAGGCTAGAGTGAGTGCCGTGGCGTCAGCCTAGCTCACAGCAACCTCAAACTCCTGGGCTCAAGCAATCCTCCTGCCTCAGCCTCCCAAGTAGCTGGGACTACAGGCATGCGCCACCATGCCCGGCTAATTTTATATATATATTAGTTGGCCAATTAATTTATTTCTATTTATAGTAGAGACGGGGTCTCGCTCTTGCTCAGGCTGGTTTCGAACTCCTGACCTCGAGCAATCCGCCCGCCTCAGCCTCCCAGAGTGCTAGGATTACAGGCGTGAGCCACCGCGCCCGGCTTAAACTATATTTCTTAGGACAGTCTTAGGTTCACAGCAAAATTGTGTGGAAAGTGTACAGAGTTCACATACACCTGTGCCCTCCCCACACATCTAACCTCCCCCGATACCAACAGCCCACACCAGAGCAGTACATTTGTCATCATCAAACCTACGTTGACACATCATTATCACCTATAGTTTACTTTAGGATTCACTCTTGGTGTTGTTCATTCCACGGCTTTGGACAAATACACAGTGGCATGTGCTCACCATTACAGTATCACATAAAGTAGTGTCACTGTTCCAAAGTCCTCTGTGCGCACCTGTTCCTCCCTCCTTCCTCCATATTCCCAGCCCCTGGTAACCACTGATTTTTACTGTCTCCATAGTTTCGCCTTTTCCAGCATGGCACATAGTTATAATCATACAGTGTGTAGCTTTTCACGTTGGCTTTTTTTATTGGTAATATGCATTTAAATTTCCTCCATGTTTTTTCATGGCTTTGTTGCTCTTTTTTTTTTTTTTTTTTTTTTTTTTTAGCACTGAATAGTATTTCATTGTCTGATGTACCACAGTTTATTTATCAAGTCACCTACTAAAGAACATCTTGGCTGCTTCCAAGTTTTGGCAATTATGAACAAAGTTGCTATAAACACCCATGTGCAAGTTTTTGTGTGGACATAAGTTTTCAACTCATTTGGGTAAATATCAAGGAGTGTGATTGCTGGGACATATGGTAAGAGTATGTCTAGTTTTATAAGAAACTGCCAAATTATCTTCCAGAGTGGCTGTACCCTTTTGCATTCCACCAGAAATAAATTAGAGTTCCTGTTGCTCCATAACCTTGCCAACATTTGGTGTTGTCCATGATTTTAAACGCTCTAATAAATGCGTCTTGGTATCTCGTTCTTTTAATTTGCAATTCCCTAATGGCATATGATGTTGAACATCTTTTCATATGCTTATTTTCCATCTGTATATCTTTGGTTAGGTGTCTATTCATATCTTTTGCCTATTTTTTGATTGGGTTGTTCATTTTCTTATTGTCGAGTTTTAAGAGATTTTTGTGTATTTTGGATAACAATCTTTTATCAGATATGTCTTTTGCAAATATTTTTCCCAGTCTGTGGCTTTTCTTCTCATTCTTCTGAATAATTTAAATTTTCCTGGAAAATAATTTCAATTATTTTGGTGACATTGTTTTTTCACCTCCTCTGAACCTGCACGAATTCACCTTGGGCACCTGTTTACTCTCTGCATGGCTGTGTGCTGTATTTTATTGGCTAGTGCCCCGGTTAATTCCCTCTTCCCCAAATCATGCATATTTTCCTTTAAGGAGCTACCCTGCACCATGATGTAACAACTGTATGTTTGGGTGGGACTCACACACATCCAGCATCAGGATGGGCTCGGACAGTATCAATCCAATCAGTGCAACTCATTCCCTTTGGTTAAGTTTGAAGGCCCATTTTCCCTGCTGCTGGCAGCCACCTTAAGGTAAGAAGACATCAGCCTGAGGATAACATCGACAGAGAAGTGCAGAGCTCAGAGTGTGGCAGAAAAGTGAGCTGGAGCCCTGATCGAGCCATGCCTGAGGCCTGTGTGATTCCAGAATTAGTTTTTGCTAGCCAACAAATCTTTTATTTTATTAAAAAAAAATTTTTTTTTGAGACAGAGTCTCACTTTGTTGCCCAGGCTAGAGTGAGTGCCGTGGCATCAGCCTAGCTCACAGCAACCTCAAACTCCTGGGCTTAAGCAATCCTGCTGCCTCAGCCTCCCGAGTAGCTGGGACTACAGGCATGCGCCACCATGCCCGGCTAATTTTTTTCTATATATTTTTAGTTGGCCAATTAATCTCTTTCTATTTTTAGTTGAGACGGGGGTCTCGCTCTTGCTCAGCCTGGTTTTGAACTCCTGACCTTGAGCAATCCTCCCGTCTCTGCCTCCCAGAGTTGCTAGGATTATAGGCGTGAGCCACCGTGCCCAGCCTATTTTAAAATTTTTGGTAACTGAATATTTTTGAGAGTGTCAGTAAGAATAATACAAAGAGCTTCTTCATAATCTACATTCAGATTCCCCAATCGTTAACATTTTACTGCTTCGCTCCCCCCTTTCTTCCTCTCTCTGTCCCATACTCATGTTGGGTGTTGTCCCCCAACATAAAGACAGTTTCCTATATTAGAATGGTTCCTCCCAATCAGGGAATCAACACTGATCCCAATCTCCCATCCAATTCACAGATCTCATTCAAATTTCATCAACTCTCTTGGAGGGGGTGGGGTGCCAGGGTCGGGTTCAGGATCTCACGGTATATTCAGCTGTCTGGTGTCCTCAGTCTCCTTCCATCTGGAGAAACTCCGCAGCCTTTCCCTGTGTCCCTGGCCTGGAGAGTTTCAAAGACCCCAGGTCTTTCATTCCCTAAGTCGATCTCACCCCATCCATCCCTCCAACGTCTGCTCCTGCCCAGGCTGTGCTCTGCTCTGCGCCTCCCCAGGGGGCACTCTGATCGTCCTCCCATGCCATCATGGTGGTGTTCCCCTTCGTCACCTGGCCACGCTGGCATCTGCCCGCTTTCCCCACGGGGAAGCCATCACTTCTCCTCGGTATTTGATTGGTATTAATGTTTTGTGGGGGGGTGGTCTGATGCTATGCCGACGTTCTGTTCCTCATCAAACTGCCCTACCAGCCTTATGCTCCTGCTTGTACCAACCTTCCACCACGGTGGCTGCCCAGCGGCGAGTGTCCACTTCTCTCCATCTTTCTACTTGCCTGGGGTGCGTTCTCTGACAAGGAAGACTGCCCTCCCCCATCTTTAACGTATGCATTTATTTATTTGCATCAATGTGGACTCATTGATTCCTATTTCGTTCGATAGGCTGTGCTCTAAAGGGTGTATGACAGGTGTGCTCATTGCTACTGGGGTGTCATTGTGTCCTCATTCTCTCAGAGAACATACACACATCTCCACATGCACCTGTGCATGCATCTGTAACCATTTCTGTAACTGTCTGTGCCAGTGCATTAAAAAACCCAGGAGTTCATCTGATACTTCCAACTCCATTCCAACCCCTTGGTGGGGGAGGCAGGTCTTTCTAGCTTTACCTAGCCCCATGTTTCTAGATCTCTCTTCACATAGCAAGATAACTGGCTCCCTTTATCCTCAGCATAGTTATTTATTTACTCAATCAATTCACTACTTGCTCATGGTAACACAACCTTCACAGTCTGCGGCCTTTATCCCAGGTCCTTGGAGCCCGGGAAAGCCAGTGCCGAGGCCGCCCCTTCCCTCCGGCTCCGCTTCCTCGGGTGCCCACGGCGCCGTGCTGGGGAGCACAGGATGCTGTGATGGAAGCCTCTTATGCTTAAAGCGATTTTAGGACGGGTTTCTGTTATAAGACAAGCTCTCATTTCTGACACTACTGGAATTAGAAATTGGACCATTTTTCAAAAAACTGGTCCAAGTAGAGATTCATAAAACATGTTTCAAAAACCACGTGCATATGTGTATTCTTTAAATCTCTTATTTTGCCTTCAAAATATAGATGTGCCTTTATTTCCCAATATTTTGATGTAGGGCTAGGCCTTTTCTTTAGCGTGGGTCTACCACGAAGTTATATATCATCTTTCACACATAAACCCGTTGGACATTGTCTACAGTTTCAATTTCTATTTCCTTAGCATGACCCTTAAAGATGTTTGCAGAGTTCTCTGAATGCAAGGTCATTCTAGGTTTGTGCCATACCCCCCAGCCTAACCTTATACTGCTCTCTGGCCCATACTCGATTTAATGGCAATTGTTTAGTAAATTTATTGAGTCTTTCCAAGGCATTTAACCTAATTTTTGTAGAAATAACATTTTATTTCTTCTTGTTCTTCTTCTTCTTTTTTTTTTTTTTTGAGACAGAGTCTTGTTCTATTGTCCTGACTAGAGTGCAGTGGAGTCATTGCAGCTCATTGCAGCCTCAAACTCCTGGGCTCAAGTGATCCTCCTGTCTCAGCCTCTGGAGTAGCTGGAACTATAAGCGCATGCCACTATGTCCGGCTAATTTTTTTCTATTTTTTAGTAGAGATGGGATCTTGCTCTTGCTCAGGATGGTCTTGAACTCCTGACCTCAAGTAGTCCTCCCGCCTCAGCCTCCCAGAGTGCTAGGATTACAGGCGTGAGCCTCTGCACTTGGCCAACATTTTCTTTTCACATTCTTATTTCATTGATCTATATACCATTTAATTAAATTCTATATTTATATATTTACAACATACAAACAGGTTTGTAGCCAGATACAAGTGATTGGCAAACACACAACTCAGCTGGTGAGAGCAGAAGTGTGTGATGTTCTAGAGCAGACCGGGATGCTTTTTCTGTGAGGGTCACACACTAAATGTTTTTGGCCTTTGCAGGGCATATGGTCTCTGGGTCAATACTTGGCTCCCATTGTAGTGAGAAAACAGCACAGACTACGTGCAAATGAAAGGACATGGCAGTGTCCAAGGAAACCAAATTTGGCCTTTGGGCTAAATAGGAGGCAGAGTTTGCTGACTCCTGTTCCAGAGAGAGGCCTGTTAGCCGTGAGCATCCGCTGAGCCGTGAGCATCCCGTGAGCCATGGGCATCCCGAGTGCCATGGGCATCCCGTGAGCCGTGGGCATCCCGTGAGCCGTGGGCATCCCGAGTGCCATGGGCATCCCGTGAGCCGTGGGCATCCCGAGTGCCGTGGGCATCCCGAGTGCCGTGGGCATCCTGTGTGCCGTGGGCATCCCGTGAGCCGTGGGCATCCCGTGAGCCGTGGGCATCCCGAGTGCCGTGGGCATCCCGTGAGCCGTGGGCATCCCGAGTGCCGTGGGCATCCCGTGTGCCGTGGGCATCCCGTGAGCCGTGGGCATCCCGAGTGCCGTGGGCATCCCGTGAGCCGTGGGCATCCCGAGTGCCGTGGGCATCCCGTGAGCCGTGGGCATCCCGTGAGCCATGGGCATCCCGAGTGCCATGGGCATCCCGTGAGCCGTGGGCATCCCGAGTGCCGTGGGCATCCCGTGTGCCGTGGGCATCCCGTGAGCCGTGGGCATCCCGAGTGCCATGGGCATCCCGAGTGCCATGGGCATCCCGTGAGCCGTGGGCATCCCGAGTGCCGTGGGCATCCCGTGTGCCGTGGGCATCCCGTGAGCCGTGGGCATCCCGAGTGCCGTGGGCATCCCGTGAGCCGTGGGCATCCCGAGTGCCGTGGGCATCCCGTGTGCCATGGGCATCTGCCAGCAGGCTTTAGAGACATGGAGGGCATCGGCTGGTGAAGCGGACATCGGTTAAGAGAACTTTTCCTGCCTTGCACCAACCAGAAAGCATCCCCGCTTACACTGCCCGGGTCCTCCTCCCCAACTGCCGGTCACACAGACCTTCCTACACCCAAGCTGTAATCAATCCCTCGGCATTTTCCTGACAACAGGCATCTTTCATTTATATTTTTAAAAAACATTTTATTATGGAAAATTCCAAAGATATAGAAAAATAGAAAGACTGGTAAATGAGCCCGATGCAGCCATCATCCAGCCAAAGCAGTTACTGACACACGGTCGATTTCCTCTGCAGGCAAAGAGAAGCCTCTTTCACTCTCCGAGGGGTCCCTGCCAGCTCCGGCAGCGCCGTCCGGGGCAGCCAGTCCAGACGCCCCCGAGAGTCCTGCACTGCAGGGTAGGGGCGCGAGAGCCCAGCGGCGGAGGATAGCTCAGCCCAGAGTTCCCAGGATGTGCTGAGCTCCGCGTCGTCCTGTCTGGGCTGGGGCGTCGGCCGTCTCCACGGGCACTCTCGCTTTCCAGGTGGACACTTAAGACCTTCGGCCACCTTCACCTCCACAAAATTCTTTCCCGTCTCCATTCTTCTTACTCTCGGCCAGTGTGGGAGCGCCAGTGTGCACCCCGGCCCGTGACCATAGGTTTCCAAGGGGGGCCGAGCCATGAGCCACAGGAGGGCCGCTCGGGGTCAGACTGCCCTGTCCAGGCCCAGCTCTCCCGCTGACCAGCTGTGAGGAAATCACTTAACCTCTCTGTGCCTCCATCTCCTCGTCTGGGAAATGGGGATGATGGGAATTCCAGCCCCACAGGATTTTCTGGGAGGATTAACGGGGTTGCACGTTGTCAGGATGAGACGCTGTCTGCTGGCTGGCGGTGAAACGTTCATGCCTGTGTGTACTGACCATTGTCTGCAGACAGCGGGCCATGGTGGGGACAAGATCTGACCCCGGGCCACACTGCTAACCAGCTTTGTGACCATGGGCTCAGCCCCATCCCTCTCAGGGCCTCTGCGTTACCATGTACGACAGAAGGTGCTCGAACAGTCTGCCCCTTCCGTACTGCTTTAGTCTAAAACTCGGAATCTCTTTGCATCCAGGAGAGCTGCCCTCCCCCCGTGGGCCTCCGTAGGCCCTTGGGCTTATTTCTGGTTAACCAGCCGTGAACGTCAGGCATGCAATGCTTACAGGTCAAACACGGCAATGCGCGGCGGCCCCCTCCAGGGCCCCGGCTGTGTCCCTGCCCCACGCACAGGTCTCCGGCTGACCAGCCCAGGCCTTCTGCGGCCCGGCAGACTGGTGGGGCGGCCGCCCCCGCGGTTCAGCAGACTGTTAGCTGGACAGTTCCCAGGGCTCTCGCCAGGGCCTGGAAAAGCCACCAGCCGCTGAAAGGACAGTGGGCACCTTTTCCCCAAGAGAAGCAGCGGGACACCCCTGCTGGGAAGCCAGCTCCTTCCCCGGGTTTCTTCCCTCCGGACCAGAGATTCTGGAGCCGCTCAGTCACCGGACGCTCTAAGGGCTCCAGAGTCCAGAAGTTAGTCTGAGGCTCTAGACACACCAGGGCCTGGCCCTCCCTGGAAGAGACTCCTCCGCCCTGCGGCTGCTTATGCTCGGTGCCAGCACCGTGAATGAAATAGTGGTGCTGAGCACACGGCCAGTGCTCGGCTAGATTTGCCCCTGGAGAAGAGGAGGGATTGTCCACTCCGGGAATTAAGAGAGCTGGACTCTAATTCCAGCTCTGCCACCAGCCGGGGGTTAACGACTGTGGCTGCAGTTTTCTCGAGGGGCCTGCGTCTCGAGGGTCTTCGCCAGCTCTCCTGGGATGAGTCTGTGATCTGTAGAAGAATGTGGCACGGAGGCCAGAGCGTCGAGTGACATATCTGTACAGCCAGATTTGGCCTTTCTCCAGCCCCCTTCCCATGCCTCCCCTTTTCAAATGCTTGACTCTGTGTGCAGGGCTGACCGCCTCCCATGCACCCATCTAGCCCCGAGCCCTGACATCCCGCTGCCTGCTGCCGCTTCCGGGGCCCCGAGCCGCGCTGGGGAGACAGGCAGAACTCACTCCCAGACTGCGTGCGTGACCAGGGGTCTCAGAGTGACCAGGAAGCGTTTGGGCCCACAGCACAGAGCCTCTGTGTGTCTCATCCCAGCCGACGGGACTGTGGTGGGCCCCAGCCCTCCCTAAAGGGCTGCGCAGGTTCACACTCGCTGTGTGGCCCTGAATAAAGGAACAGGACAGTTTTAATGTGTCCAGCTTGGACACCCTTTAGAAACTACAGGTCCACCCAGAATCTCCTGACCCAGGTCCTCCCTGTGTCCCGCCCGGTTAGTGAACAGGTCAGCCCAGCTACTAGACGTCAGCCCAGCCAGCTGAGCACTTGGCGGCCCACCTCTTGCCCCCGGTGTCTTTGCCATAGAACTGATGTAGTTCTCCTCAATTTCCCCTCTACCCACTGCATTTTCCAACCAGTCACTCTCAGCCTATCAAGCAAACACACTCCATACCTACCTTTAGGCAAATGAGTTTACGCTCGCACCCCCTTCACCTCATGCTCCCCACCCAGGGATGCAGCATCTAGTGCTTATGAGTCACATGCATGTGGGTTGGAATCCCACTGCATGACCTCGGGCTAGTCACACAAATCTTCCTCAGCCTCAGCTTCTTTGTCTGTAAAATGGGAACAGTAACAGTGTCTTTCTTATAGGGCTATCACAACCACAGCAGGCAATGCGTGTAAAGTAATCCACACAATGATCGGCTCCATACATTTTATTTATTATTATTTGTATAATTTCCTTCTCTTACCCCCATCCAAGTAGTGAAGTAAATAGAACTGCTTAAATTATGCTTCTGGTAGTCTATATTTGTAGAATGATCTATTTCTTAAGTTACACATTAATTCAAGGTTTCATTAAGTAGCTCAACGCCTTGGGCAACAGATTACTTATAAATAGCATAATATTTAGTGCTCCTTAGTTCTACAGTCAGACATTATTAATGGTCCATGACTTGGAATCAGGATGAGGGTTGAGCACACGCCCCCACATGCATGCACACATATGCACACACTAAATGATGCAGGAAGATACTTCCAAAGCTGCGAGCTAATCTTACAATTATTTTTGGAAAAAAAGAAAGATCAAAAGGGAAGAGGAAGGAGACCAAAGTTTTCCTTCATCAGAGAATGTAGGAGAACACAGTTTCGGTGTTGATTAATAGGTTCAGTTTTGCTTCTACCTGATTATTGCCAAACCGCCCTTTCAGGGTACCCTTTTGCAGATGTTATTAGGCCCCATGGAAAATTTTCTTTGACAACTTTTCACCTGCCATAAAGAGTAGAAAGTTTCCCATAGCTAATCTAATCATTAGGTAGGCAGGCGGCACAGTGATGTAGTATGTTCAACAGGGATCATTCAGGCCTCCCTCTGTCCTGCTGCTGTGTGCGTGTGTCACACGGACAGGACGCTGGAGGACAGCGTCATGGAAGAGAGAGCGTCACGGAGAGGTGTCAACGCGGCCACGTGAGAAGATGCGACACAGCGCAACAGCCAAGCAAGGGCTTTGAAGATGGTGTTCAAATTGTGTGTTGGCTAACGCTCCTCACACCACATGTTTGCGTTTTTCACTAAAAGTAGAGACCTCCTTCACCCTACGGTCTCCTGAAATGACTATAGACATGGTTATTCGTGGCCTTCAGGTGCCTGGCAACTCTCTGAGCCCAAAGACCTGACCCTACACCCCCTAGCCCTGCCCCTGCCAGACTCCCGACAGGTCCCTTGCAGCCAGGGCCACCCACAAACCATTCCCTCACTTCCAGGTACAGATTCTAGTTCCTGTTACCAAGATAAGGAAAAATCCTCTGGCCAGAGGGTCGTATCGTGTGGCTTTTTATAAAGAGCACAGCTTGGCGTGTCTCCATGGGAAACGTGAGGATTTTGGTTGCTGTTGCATTGGTTGTAGCCCCTGGGTGAGTCTCCCCACACCTTCTGTCTATCTGCTTTTCAGTGACTCCCCAAGTCTACAGCTATCACAAATTGTAAAGACCATGCAGTCAAACCTCACAGACGTGCAAAAAACACACAGGCAGTGGCTGTGGGCAGCCGTAGTGACCGGTGGAGGCCACCCGCAGCCCCTCATCCCAGCCTCTGCTGGTTCCTGGAGCCAAATCCTTCTCCACCACTCCCCACATCCCCCTCCGTGTCTGTGACCAGGGTCAGCAAGAGTGACTTAAGAGATGTCCTAGCCCCTCCACTCTGCATTGCCAAAGACACTGAACCAACTCAGAGTAACCTGGATAAACCAGGGCCCTAGGAAGCAGACTGTCGGGGCTACAGCTGCTTGGTGCATCCTTGAATTTTTCTGTTCTGCTTTCCAGGGGGAGACAGCAAACGACTAGCCCAAGTGAGTGCTCCTGGACAGTAGCCCCAGAGTGTCCAGCGGTATGCCAGCCCAAGCATGTCCCCACCCCAGGGTGCCCAGAGAACAGGACCCTTCTGTCCAGTATGTTCCAGAACGCACAATTACTGACGTTAGTTCTCCCCTGCCCTCTGCTCCACGGGTGGTTTCCCCTCCTCCGTGCTGGTAAATAAACCAGTGGAAAACTTCTTTGTTCAGAGACCACAGTCCCTGATTATTCCCTTAGGGCCGGCTGAGGCCAGGGAGCCAGCACTTGCAGGGCCCAAGCCTGTGACAGATGAGAGGGCAGGAGAGAAGGAAGGAGCTGGAGCTGCACGTTTATTAGAGACATGGAGCGTCCTCCCAGTTTGCCCTGTGCAGCACGGCTCCTAGGGGCTCGCGTCCCACGGCCCTGAGTACTGCAGGGTTGCTAGGGCCAGACAAACGCCTACACACCACGGTCCCGGCACCCCCAGCCTCTTGGAGGGAGTCACCTCTGTGGGAAGAGGTGGCCTGATGCTGTCTGGAGCAGGTGGCTGCTCCAGAGCACACAGGAATGCAGCTCCCAGGGGGCGGGGCACAGGTCCTCTGCGCAGAAGCTGCCCTGCCTCCCGCAGCCCCGCCCCCACCCAGCCGCCAGCAGGAGCCCTCAGGACAGGGCCCAGTGTTTGCTGAGCACCTGCATGGCAGGGTCAGAGCTGGGAGTTTCATGTCGGTGGCTCCTGAGGACCATCCTGCAGGGCAGGTGTCATCGAACCCTCTCACAGAGGAGGAAACAGGGGAGAGTGAGAGCATTTTCCCAGGGCTGACTAGAAGGATACTGGCTTCAGAGTCAGACACCCTGCATTTATTTAGACTGGTGTAAATGCAGGCCGTTCATTTGACCTCTCTGAGCCTCATCTACTCGTCTGTAAAATGGAACCATAACTACCGTGATCACAGGCTTCCCAGCGAGAGCAAATGACACACCATACGGGAAGGTACTCAGTACACAGTCAGTGCTCCATAAATTCGTGTCCCCCTGGTACAGCAGAAGAGGCCTGGCCATCATCACTTCTTGTGACAACTGTGAAATGTTCGGTCGGTGTCCCCGCCAAGGCTCCAGACAACCCTCCAAGGGCTGTTGTGCCTTGGACGAACCATTTGCATGCCCTGGTTGGCAACTGCTGAGCTCAGGAATGGAATGTTCCAGCCCCACCAATTTGATTTCCAAATCGCTTCCGTCTGAGCAACAGCCTCCCCAAGAGCAGAGCCCCGGCCAGCACTCGGCTATACCAAGGGGTCCGGCCCACTGAGCACAGGACATTGAGGGAGGGAAGGGGCCCTCCCTGTACCACACACCTACTCCCAGCATGTGCATTTCTAAAATCCAGGTGAAGATGCTGTTGACTTGGAGAGAAGCTGGGAGCAGCTGTGGGCCCCGGCAGGGTCTCCATCCCCATTTCCTACCCCAGTTGGCTGTCTCAGGCCTCTGCCCTGGGGGAGAAGAGCTGGCAGAGCCCCAGCTGTCAGGAACTCCCTCCCTGGACACAGAACTGCCCACCTGTGTCTTCTTCCCTGATAGGCCATCAGCGGGCCCCAGGAGCCACGTGGGAGCCGCACCCATCTCAGACAGGACTCGGGATGTTCCCACAGTCAGCCTCACCTGTAGACAGGACAGGGGGCCACCTGGCTGGGGGATCTCTCAGAGAGTGGGTCCCTCCCCTGTGCCAATGCCTCGCTGAGATCTGAAGTCCTTTCACTGACGGCAGGTCTACATTTCCAATTCTGCTCAGGGAGGAAACAAGGGCTTGCATGTGTTTATACGAAACTGCAAGTGAAACAACTAAGGCTTTGAGGGTTTAAGTCATGTGCTTGACATCACCCAGTTGGGAGGTGACACCTTGTGTTTGACCTTGTTTGACCTTGATTAGCCTGACGTCAAAGCTGGGCTTTTTAGCAGCCTAAAGCTGGGCTGCTGGATCGCCGGACACCAGGAGAAGGCTAGACCCTCTGAGGCATGGGTGGGACCCTCAGGCCACAGCCTGCTGGCCCGGCCCCTGTCCCAGCCGGTCCCTCTGCCCACGCCCTTCACTCAGAGGCCAAACGTCCCTGGCAACACCATCCTGCTCCCCACCCAGGAGAACCTCTCTGAACAGAGTCACCTCCCTTCGTTCAGAGGCTCCTCGCAAGTGGAAATTGGCTCTAGAACAAGGAAAGAATGAAAATGAGTCACAGAACATTGTGTGCAATAAACACACTGAGTTAATGCTGGAAACCTCGGCCCCGTGAAACCGTGCTGGTGACACATTGTCCACAGTTCCTCAGGGGGAACCTTGAGCTGCCAGGATTTGGGTGGCAGGTGTGACGGCCCAGCAAATGGGGCTCCGTCAACATGGCCCAGGTGTTCAAGAACCCCTGGCCAGGGTGGGGCCCAGGCTGTGTGCTGGGTCTGGGGTCTCTCTCCAGGGCACTGTGGGTCCCATGTGGGTGGGTGAGAAATGGCTGGTGGTGAAAGGAACTCTCTGGGGCAAATCACTGATTCCCAAGTGCAGCGAGTCATGTTTGTGCAATGTCCATCCCCATTCCACAGATGGGGAAATGGGGCTCAGAGAGGAGGAGTGACTTGCTCGAAGTCACACAGGGAGGCCTGTGGCTTCTCTGCTGCTGCTGTTGCCGCTGTCTCCCAGTGTTCATGCGCTGGGCAGGTCACCATATCCGTATGCGTTTCCTACAGCACATTTATCATCCTACAGTTGTTTGGGTCAGAGGTCTCACTGGGCTGCAGTGAAGGTGCTGGCCGGGCTGGCTGGTTCCTCCTGGAGGCTGGAGTCCATGTCCTTGGCTCTGCTGGCTTCTAGAAGCAAGAAAGGGGATGAGATGGAGATGGCTGGCTGGACACAGGTAGCACGAGCCTCCTGTGCTGAGAGGACTGGAACAGCAGGCAGATTCCCACGCTGAACAGACGGTCTAGGAGAGAACGCTGGAGTCCCTGGGAGCTGGTGCAGCGCCGAGCGTGGGTAAGGAGAGGGCCCAGGGCGACTAGCTGGCAGGGCCTGGCTGGGAGCTGCGAGAGGCTCGGTGTGCGGCGAGAAGTGAGAGCGAGGCTCCCGGGCTCCACGCTGCTAGACGAGCTTTAACAGGCTTGGCTAGAGGAGAGCCCCGACCCACACAGGTCTCACACCTGACGCAGGGAGCTGCCTGCAGACTGCGGAGACAGAGTCCTTGTTCCAGGCGGGGGACCCGGGCGGAATCCCGCAGGCGCCGGGCCTGGAGCCTGCACTGGGCCACTCTGAGAGCCCAGACACCGGGAGTGGGCCCGCCTGGGCCCCTGCGCGCTCCAGGGGCGGACAGAGGAGCCCAGGTGCTCATACCTGGGAAGGTCCCTCCTCGCGCCCTGCAGGGGGCTGCCGTTGAACCCAGACATGAGCGAGCAGACAGCATTAGAGGCAGGAAAGGCCGGCGTGCCTTGGCCCACGCGCTCTTGCGCCCGTCCTCAAAGACAGCAGCGTGGCATCTTCTACTCTCTCTGAACCAGCCCTCCTCCCTCCCTCTTACAGGAACCCTTGTGATCCTGGCAACGGGCCAGGATAACCTCCCCGGCTCAGGTTCCTTAATCCAGTGACATCTTCAAAGTCCCCTTTGCCATGGAAAGTGACATACTGGAGGGCCTAGGGCTTAGGAGTAGATATCTTTGGGGGCTGTTATTCTGTGTTCCACAATTGCACTTTGGGTTTGGTAGAAAGGCCTAGGTAAGTCACCTGACCATGGGGTTCTTCAGAGTCCCTGGTGTCCTCCCAGAGGAGGAAGGTGGGGGAGGGAGCGTGCCGGGTGGGAGTGGAGGAGCGCGGGCCGAGACCGGCTGGTTGTCCACAGAGACCCGCCTCCTCCCTCCCGGCTGGCTGTGGGACTCCAGCTCCAGCCTCCTGTTAGGTTTGAGGATGGAAAACCTCCTCACGGCCGAGGGCTCCTCTGTTCCTTCTGGCTGGACATAGGCCAGCACTCGCCCAAGTGTGACAGTCACCCAGGGTGCCTGCCGGACACTGATTCCCAGCCCCCACCCCACATGTGAATATAAATGATTAACGAGCACCCAGAGCCCCTGGTGAGCAGATGAGTTTGGGAGACGCTGCTGCATCAGATCAGTATCATGCACGCTCCCTCACAGCAGGCCGGGGTGGGGAATCCATGGAGAAAGCAACACGGGAGGGCGCGTCCCCACCCCTTCGGTGGAGTCACACAGCTCTGTGTGTCCCTGCGGCTGGTGGAGTCCTGCCCTGCAGCGTGAAGGTGTCCCTGATGGAGGCGCTTGCTTTGAGCGGCTCCCTTTGCCCCTGTTCAAGAGGGTTACCTGGGTCAGGTGGAGGCAGGGAGGGGGCGAGTTGGGCGTGGCTGAGTGTGGAGCCACGGAGCCAGGCTGTGTGTGAGCTGGGGCTGCCCAGAGCACCCCTCAAGAGGGAGCGTAGGCAAGCCACCCAGCTAGGCTGGCGTAGAAAGGCCCTGGGGAGGGAGGACACACCTGTCCTTGCCGCTCTGAGCTGCCAGCTCACCTCTCAACGCTGCAGCGGCAAAGGGGTCACCCGCTGGGAGCTCGGTGCCAGTCAACAGATCTGAGAAGCAAGGCTTGGAGAGTTAGGGGGTTCTGCAACGCAGCCTCAGGCTGGCCCCCAGTCCGAGCTGTCCCTGTGCCACCCCTGCACTCAACAACGCCTCCACGCCACCCAGACAGGGCTCAGGGGTCCCCTGCCACACGGCGCTCCAGGGTGCCCGGCGGAACCTGTCTGCCCCTGCAGACCTCACTCCTTCACCAACGGAGACGTGTGTGTCGCCCTTCGCAGGGAAGCAGTCCCACGGCCACCGTAGAACACTTCTACCCCGAGGTCCTGTTTCATCCGCAGAGTCAACCAGCACAAGCCCCGGTGTGCCCCATCCTCCCTGTCCAGCCCCCGGCTTCCACGTCCTCCGGCAGCCCGTCTGCTGAGCATGGAGGGTCAGCCGTGCAAAGCCTGCGTCACCCAGAAAAGAAGCTGGCGAAATCCACCCAGCAGGGACGCTCTGAGGCTCACCGTCAGCCGTGCACTGCCACCTGCCGGCCACGCGGGCTTTGAGCTGTCCAGAGGCAGGACAGACATGTTCCCACAGAAGGCCCGGCTGCAGCGAGGAACAGCCACCTTCCGGCTTTGCCCTCCCGCACACAGAACGGGTGCCAGAACCTCCCGTGCCCCCGGGGTTGTGCCGGGCCCACCACAGCCCCCCTCTTCCCTCCCACCCTCAAATCCATCTCTGATGCTGTGGTCTTGTTGGAAAGAATCTGTTAAAATAACTCACGTTGAGTGTCATGAAGGGTGCCGACTTTAACTATGATCATTTACCCAGCCCATTTGAGAGAAAAGGTATTGAACTCTAAGTAGGACAACATTTACCTCCAAAGAAATGGCTCTCTAACGGTGGGGTTCAGGCTCTGCCTTGGAGTTTCGGATTCGCAGGGCTCTTTCTAAGCACCCCTCAATCTCTGACTCACCCCGAGAGCAGAGGTCCAGCCGGTAGAGCGCATATTTCATCTCACACCTCGGAATGCCGGGGAGTAAGAGGATGTTAGAGTTGGCAGGGACCTTGGGGACCCTGCCCTTGCACGGGTAAATGCAAGGAAGGGAAGAGATTTGCCCGCAGGGAACAGACTCTCTTCCAAAAAGGCTGAGGTAAATTCCTGCACGACGGATGTTCTGAGGGTATTAAAAGGAAGTATGAGGTTCAAACCATAGAGACCAGTCTTGCCCCTGCGCCAAATTGTCCCCATTCCCTCTGGAAGGTGACGCGAGGGGGGCAGGACGCGCATTCCGAGCCCCTCCAGCTCGGCGGGCGTCTGTGTCTGCGGCTCCCCCCGCAGCGGGCTCTGAGAGGCTTTCCACCCGCTCTGCCTCTCTGAGCTGCGCTGCGGAGCCCCTCAACTTTTTTTTTTTTCAATTTGCTAATTCTTTTGCAGATGTTACCTGATCTGATATTTAAGCCACTTCTTACTTTTAAAAA
This sequence comes from Microcebus murinus, assembly GCF_040939455.1. Lineage (NCBI taxonomy): Eukaryota > Metazoa > Chordata > Mammalia > Primates > Cheirogaleidae > Microcebus > Microcebus murinus. Next base: position 9,459,563 of record NC_134111.1, read on the forward strand.
TTTAATCATGTTTTTCATTTCTGAGATGAGCTCGGCTGTCAAATATGTTTGGCCATTTTGGACAGTTCTCTGTTCCCTGCCTGTATTTTAAATTTCTCGTTTTATTTCTGTAAACATTTAAAACATCCGACTTTTTATTCTGCTTCTGGTAATCCCACCACGTGCCGTTTCGGTGGTCCAGTTCCGGCGTTGGCCGTTTCTGCGGCACTTGCTCACAGTGGAGCGTTCCTGGTGTGTCGGCTCCACTGTCCCTGTGGGTTTGTTGTCCCCACGCAGGACCTAGGTGTGCGGGAGTCCAGCCCTCCGGGGACATGTGTCCACCGTCCACCAGGAGCCGGGTGCCTTGCTTCCACCTGGGAAACACACTGAAATAATCCTCAGCTGGGGCGTTCTCCGGGGGGCGTAAATCCAGATGCCAAATCCACGTGAGGATGGTCTTTAAATTTTCGTGTGTGTGTGTGTGTGTGTGTGTGTGTGTGTGTGTGTGTGAAAGAGAGAGATAGAGAGGGAAATATTCTCCTCCTCTTCTTCCTCCTCTTCTTTCTCCTTTTCTGTTTTCTTTACACAAAGCTGGGGCTAGGATAGATACCTTTTCTCATTCGTTCCTTTCCCTGAGGGGTAGCTCTTCAAGGATCTAGCTTCCTCTGGGCATGTCAGTCCTGGCCAGCTCGCTGCTGGCCCAAGGCCTGGCCCTCCGTCTTTGTGTGCTGATAAAACCAGTGGCCGCAGTTTCAGACATTTGCAGGTGCTCCGGCCGCCCACAGCTTTGGGGGCATGTGCCGCTCTGCTTTCAGCCTTCTCTTTGCTTGGGGCCCTCTGCTTCCCCCACTCCTTTAAGTGCTGGGGTAGTCATTTGACAGGAGATGTTTATTTTAGTCAACTGTGTAGGTATTTGTATGGAGTTTATCTTCCTCCCAGAATATCTAGTCAGAAGTGGAAGTCCGGGCCGGGCACGGTGGCTCACGCCTGTAATCCTAGCACTCTGAGAGGCTGAGCCGGGAGGATTGCTTGAGGTCAGGAGTTTGAAACCAGCCTGAGCAAGAGCAAGACCCCGTCTCTACTATAAATAGAAAGAAATTAATTGGCCAACTGATATATATAGAAAAAAATTAGCCGGGCATGGTGGCAGCTGTAGCTGGGCCTGTAGTCCCAGCTACTTGGGAGGCTGAGACAGTAGGATTGCTTGAGCCCAGGAGTTTGAGGTTGCTGTGAGCTAGGCTGACGCCACGGCACTCACTCTAGCCTGGGCAACAAAGCAAGACTCTGTCTCAAAAAAAAAAAAAAAAAAAGAAGTGGAAGTCCGAACCTCATATATGAATGTTTAAATGTTCGTCACACAAGAAGAGTTTAACCCACTGTGACGCTGGAGGGAACACAGTCCGCACAGGAGCCCGATCTCACTCCTGACAGCAGTGCCAAGCTCGGAGTCCCCACGCCCACCACTGCTAACGCCAACTGCAGGTCTGGGGAGAGTGTTTCCCAAACCGCTCTCCAGTTTGGCAGTTTGCCAGGAAGACTGAGCTGTGCTGCAGATACAGGTGATGCCAGCTGAGGGCGGGTGTTCTTAAGGCAGCCTCAGGGTCTGGGGACTCCCCAAGGCAGAGCTTCCGTTACCCTTCCTGTGGAGTCGCTCTCCCTCCCCAGCGTCAATGTGTGACAATACGCAGGCATGCTGGCAGCCGGGAAGCCCACCCGAGCCCCAGGGTGCAGGGTTTTTCTTGGGCTCCATGACACAGCATGATTGGCTGTCCACGTGGCTGGTCTCCAGCCCCCCAGGCTGGCTCAGAGCCCCGGGCTACACTGTTGTCTTCCTGGTGTGACCAGTCTCTGCCCTAAAGCACACTGTCAGCTATGCAGCGTGACCCATGGCCCCCAGGCCAAAAAACACTCTGCTCAGGCCTGATATTCCTAGAGTTTGGAGATTCCCTTCCAGAAGCTGAGGGCAATAGGCAGACCTCTTTGGGGGCAAGGTTAAATTCCGTGCTGCAGACCACAGTATTTCTGTTGCTCTTCTGTGCTGCAGAGTTCTTCACCAGATCCACCCCTTGAACAAGGAGCCCTGAGTTCTTGCATGTGTGCAGGTGTCTGCCCCGTTACTTCCTACATCAGCACAGCCGGCCCGAGTGTGGAGTCCTGGACCACATACTTGCCCTTCAGAACCTCAGGCAGGCCCTGAGTGCTGCTCTGGCGGCCTGAGGCCGACCTGCCCGGCCCCCAGCTCACCACCCTCCACGTGAGGAGAAGGGACCCCTGCTTGCACACACAGAGGGTCACTCCTTGCTGCTCAGCAACCTTGTCAGGACACGTCCTGATGTTGATGGTTATGATTTTTTCTGGGATAGAGTGTGTATCTTTTCTGCTATGTAAATTCCATTCTCTTCTTATGTCAGGAAGTTTTTATCCTATTGAAAATTTTTATTTTTTATTTGTTGCTTTCTTTGTCAGATAGATCACTCTTATTTATTCGTTTATTTATTTGAGACAGAGTCTCACTCTGTTGCCCAGGCTAGAGTGAGTGCCGTGGCGTTGGCCTAGCTCACAGCAACCTCAATCTCCTGGGCTCAGGCGATCCTCCTGCCTCAGCCTCCCGAGTAGTTACAGGGGCTGCAGGCATGCGCCACCACACTCAGCTAATTTCTTTCTATTTTTAGTAGAGATGGGATCTTGCTGTTGCTCAGGCTGTTCTCAAACTCCTGACCTCAAGCAGACCTCCTGCCTCGGCCTCCCAGAGTGCTAGGATTACAGGCGTGAGTCACTGTGCCCGGCCACTTGTCTATATTTATTATCTTCTGCATTATCACTTTTACTTGGCTGTTCTCTTCCACTTTATCTTGCATGATTCACTTTTTTTTTGGCTTCTAATGTGACTTTTAGTTCTTTAATAATTTTTTTTTCTTTTCTTTTTCTTTCCTGGGTTCCTCTAGCTCACCTTTCCCCCCAGATGTAATCTTATCTCTCTGCCCCAAGCCCTTTCACATTTACCTTGAGCCGTGCCCTCCCTGGAGTTTCAGCCAATCCTCTTGGTTTCCTTGACGCAGGTGACCATGAGTGAACTGCTGCCCTCCTGTGGCCTCCTCCTTGAGCTGCCACTTCCTGTCCTTTCCCCTCTCTGCTTCCTCCACTTGCTCCTTCCTGGCTCCCTTCTTTCTCTGTCTCTTCCTCTATAGCATGATGGGGTGGAGTCGGGTCCCAGAGTGAGGGGCGGGGCAGGGGGCGTGGTCAGGGTGAGGGTCCAGGCAGCCTGACCCCTGGTTCTGCGGCTCACAGGCTCACAAGGGCTTGCCTTAGACCCGAGCACGCCCCTCTGCTGCAGTGAGACTGGGACTAAGCGAGGAATGCGGAGAGTGCTGGGGCCACTGCCTGGTACGGAGTCCATGGCAGATAAATGGTAGTGTGCTGGCTGTCTGGACCTCTGTTAGAGCCTTCGTTTCTGACCCACTGCCGTGTTCTGTCTCTGCCTCCCCCGGTGTTACGGAGAGTGCTGACACCGGACAGTTCTGGAGAGGGCAGAGCCTGCGCCTACAAGGATGTGCTCCCACGGCTTCCAGCAGCTTCTCTTCCCTGAGCCTTGTGGCAGCATCTGGCAGCCCCCCACACCCCCCTTGCTGCACCTGCCTTCTCTGTGGGACTGTCAGTGTCCTCTGCCCAGGCGCCAGAGGGGCAGGGTGGACGCAGGTGTGGCACCTGACTGGCACTGGGTCGTGGGGGCCCTGGAGCCTGGGCCCCTGAAAGCAGCGTTCGTGCCCTATCTCAGCCTCCCGCACCAGCCTGACCCGGGGCCTCTGCCTGGGCAGCCCCCGAGGGTCCGTGTCATGGAGCGGCGTGATGGATGGAGCTGCAGCGGCCTAAAATCTGGCTGGGAGTCGGGCTGACTCCAAGGAGCTGCTGAGGGGTGGGCAGGAGCTGCAAACAGCTGCCCAGACATCTGTGCAGGGCACGGCCACTGCTGCCTCCAGGCTCAGGGAGGCAGGGGAGGGGAGCTTGACAGGCCGTGGTATGTGGTATGTGCCTGTTCGCCCTGCCAGGATCCCACCTCCCCCAGCTGTGCTGTGCCTGGCAGAGGGTGTTCTCAGGTCCCCTTCCCCCCTCGCAGGGATCGGGGCAGAGAGGAGGGTCCTGGAGTGCATCAAGGCCCCTGTGCCCAGGCCCCTTCCCATGACTTCCACCGCTGGCCTGTGCAGTGGCACACTGAACTGTGTTTCACAAAACCAGAGGCTCAGAGAGGCGAGCAGTGTGCTCAGGCTGTGTCCCCCACAGGCTGGGCTCCCCTAGGCTGGTCTCCAGGCCCTGGTGTCCTTGTCACCCCTGTCTCCAACCTGCCTGTCACCACTCGGGGCCTGGCCAGCAGACATCTGCACTGGGCACACAGACCCAGGGCCACGACACCTCTAGGGGCCCCCAAAATATTTTCATTTTAACATCCTTTAAAATCAAAGGAAAAAAGAATTATATATGTATCTATACTAATGCAAAACGTGACATAGGGTGATAGTGCCACCTGGCCCGGGGCCCAAGCCCTTCCCTGCCTCCAGGCCACCCTCCCCAGCCTCAGATCAGGGCTCGTTTGCCCCGGGCTTGCCTGGGCTGTGGGTATGGCCCTGGGGCAGCTTTTCTGGTGGGCGCACTCCTGCCTGGGGGATGGGATGGGGGACATGGAGGTTCGTAGCAGGAGTCCCAGCTTTGGTTTCATATGTGTCCTTTCTCTTCAGGTTTAGGGATGTTCTGGGGGTGTTTAAAATACAAATCAGTTGTCTCCACCAAGGATCGATTTGCATAAAGGACTGAGGAATCTTCTGGGAAAGAACTGACCCTAAGGGGAGAGAGACTGTCACGCCTTTGCTTGGTTGGAGAGCCACAGTCTAGGCAGGTAGAAGACGGAGACAGCAGTCTGTATCATCCTACTTGTGACTCAGTCTGTATCATCCTACTTGTGACTCAGTCTACCCCTTCTATGTAGAAGAGAAAGTAGCCACTCAACACAGGCCAAGAGAAAGTAGCCACTCAACACAGGCCACCAGGGTGGCCCTGGCCCTCACACCTGCCCACACCTGGAGCACCGGATCCTGGCCAGGAAGACAGCCCATGGAGATGATTTTCTGGGAGCCAGGACAGACAGATGGATGAATGGATGGGTGGACAGACGAACAGATCGACAGACAAGACCCTGATCTGCCACACGGAAGAGCCTCCCAGGGAGCATGGCACCGGTCGGGTTCCCAGGCCCGCCCGCTTGCTGAGCAGGACCTTCAGGGGAGGGGCCAGGACTTTGCATTTTTGACAAGTGCCCCCATTAAGGTGGGGCATCGTGCTTCGTGCCACCTCACCCTTACTCTCCCACCTCTGCAGGATGGGGGCCTCGCTCCCCCATTGCTCCGGGGAGGAAACTGCCACCCAGGAAGGTGAAGTGCTGGGTCCAGGGGCCACGACCGACTAAAGACGCGACCAGGTCTGGCCGACTCCCGGTCCATGCACCCCAGGGCGCTGGCTTTCTTGGTGACTGTGGGAGCTGGGGCCGGCCTGTGGCGGGGCCTGCACGGATGCGCAGGGCCTTGGAGGTGGGAGGGAACGCGGCGAGCGCGGCTTGGGCCTCACACAGCCCCGAGTGTCAACCTGCCCCGGTATCGGCCAGCCGAGTGAACAGGTTAAGGGACCTTTCTGCGTCTCAGTCCTCCTTCTGTGAAAGGGGACAATGCGTCACAGGCTGCAGGGAGAGGAGGTCAAGCTGAGCACCCAAGCTCACAGCCCCGCACGTTGCCTGCCAGAGAAGTGTCACCCAGCCATCTGTTATCTCAGGGGGACGGGGGTGCTCCCCTTCACGGCCTGCCCTCCCTTCCGGCTCCTCTTTCTTCCCTGTTATTACTTCCCTTTCCCTGGATCCCCTCATCTTTCTGGACTCATCCAAGCCCCAGATGGCGGGTGGGAGGGCGCAGGGAGGCAAGTGTCTCCTGGTTCTGCCCCGTCCCTCTGCCCCTGCTCTGAGGCGCCGGGTCAGTCGGACCCAGCTGGAGCACTGAGGCTGCTTTGGACACAGAATGAGGGTGCGCCAAGGAATTCCTACTGAGGAGAGGCTCAAAAGAGGAATTCTCTCGTTCTGGCGTCATTTCTTTGTTTCATGGGAAGAGCTGCACCTGCTCTTACCTCGACACCTTCTAAGGGCTTCGACCTTGGCCTTCGGTAAGGTGAAAGACAGGCGAGGGTGGCCTCCGTGAGTGGTCCACAGCACAGCCTAAGGACCTTGCACACGAAGCCAGGGCGCTGGCGGCAGAGTTCTGGTGGGTTCGCTGGGAGAAAAGACTGGGCAAGGCACCTGCTCCGCTCGGTCAGAGAGCAGCAGACCTCGGGATGCACTTGGCTGTGCCTTTTGTTTGTCCTCAGGGATCCTGGTGGTTCTGCCAAGCTAAATCCTGGGGTCAGATTTCTGATTTGACCTTGACCTGTAAGGCAGAGTGCCCTGGTAATGAAGAGCTCCATCCTCAGGGTCAGATAGATCTGGGTTCAAAGCCCAGCTCTGTCAGTCACTAGCTGAGTGAGCTTGGGAAAGCCGCTGAACTTCCCTGGGCCTCCAAACACCTCCTCGTGGCCTTGTAATGGTGCTTACATGAGATATTAAAGTTCCTGGTGCACAGAAGAGGTACAGCTGCTACCATCTTGATTAGCATCCAAGATGTACTTCCCCTTCTCCCTCCCTTCAAAAATCCCCCAAATGCCCTGCCACCCCCAGTAAGGACCGAAGGCCAAGGCATTAGGGTTAAAGTCATGGCTGATGCCACCCCTTCGGGGCATGGCAATGTAAACCATCGAGGCAACAATGGGTGCTTCGCCCCCTCCTGGAAGCTTCTGAACAATTGCTTGTGTATCAAAAACAAACAAACAAACAAACAAACACCCACCAAGATTTCTTACAGGACTTAGGAACACTGATAAAATATCACATGATGAAAATAATGTGTTTTCCTCTGAAAAAAAGGTTTCTAAAGCATTTTTAATACATGCACATTTACAAATTCCTAAAATTTGCCAATTTTAAGAATTTAAGAGTTTAAAATTCTTGAATTCCCCCAACACATTCTCAGGTACAATTGGTTTGCTGTTACACTTCCTGCTTCTTACCTACTGCAGTCGCCAGCTGCACTGAGCCCTTGGCTGAGTCGCCCGAGGGCGGTTGATATTCACAAGAAGGGTGGGAGGCAGGGTCTCCCTCTGCTGATCTACCCACGTGTGGCCCGTTTTGAAAAGTCTGTTTTGGGCCGTGCCCAAGTGCTGAGGCAGCAGCAGCCCGCCCCGACGGCGGCCCACACAGCCATAGCTCACACTCCGCCTTGCTCCTCTCTGGGATTTAGAGTCCCTACTCATCATCTGGCTGAAGTGTCAAGGATTTCCTTTCCTGGAGGAAATTAACTTGCATTTGACACTCCACACCTATAGAAATTTAATCATCCACCAGTTCTTGGCTTGACATAGATATGGCTGCCAGCCCACTCCTTTCTATGAAATACGGCCTTGCCTGTAAATCCAGGGGCTGGAAGGGGGTTGACCTCCAGGAGAGCAGGTCCTTCTAAATGAGCCTCTGGACGCAGGCCGCGGAGTCGGTCCCGAGGGTGGAAACTTACAGGCGGCAGGCATGACGCAGGGAAATACGACCAGGACGTCAACACTAGACCCCAGACAGAGGGACTCCAGGCTCACGCCGTGCTCCACAATTGGGAGACTTTGGGCAAGTCGCTTCATCATTCTGTGCTTCGATATGACAATGTTCTGTGTTGTTGAAAGAATAAAATGAGTTAGTGCCTTGAGCAGAGTAAGTGCTCCGTAATTGTTAGCATTATTAATATTATTCCTTTATGACGGTCAGGCTTGCATCATCTCTCCCTGGACAGATACTGCCACCCCCCCCTCGTCCATCCCCACCCAGCAACCACAGGACACTTTCTAACAGCTCTCTGAAAAGCAGCCTGACCCCATCTCACCTGTGGCCTCCAGGACGCTGTCCCCAGCCTGTCCTCTGCCTCTCCCGTCTCTTGCTCTGGCCTTCTCAGGCTTCCCGTGGTGCCAGCTCCCAGCACCGCTCTGCAGAGTGACTTCCCAGCACGCCCCTTCCCACGCTGGGCCTCGGGCAAACTTGCCTGTGAACTTCACTTTCCCACTTGGGTGCTGCCTCTCCTGCAGGGAACGTCTCCCTGGAGCCCCTCTTCTCTGATCAGCTTGTGCCAGGGTGTGAATGCTGGTGTCTCCTCAGAGTTAGGAGGTGGGGCCTCTGGGAGGGGATCGGTCATGCGGGTGGAGCCCTCATGAATGGGATGAGTGCCCTTATAAAGGAGGTCCCAGAGAGCCGCCTTGCCCTTTCAGCCATGCGGGACATAGCAAGAAGGCGCCATCTATGAACCAGGAAGTGGGTCCTCCACAGGCACCCACCTGCTGGCATCTTGATCTTGGACTTCCAGCCTGTGGAACAGGGAGAAAGAAATCTCTGCTGTTTATAGGCCACCTAGTCCACGGGAGCTGCACAGCCGAAGGCAAGCTGTGTGCCTTCCGTGTGATAGTGGCACTGCCCGGGCAAGCCGTGTGTGAAGGCTGCATCTCCTCTACTGGCCAGCGAGCGCCCTGGACACGGGGCCAAGGTCTGCCTCCATCCTGGTGCTTGGAGGGTGGAGGCCCAGAGCTCCCACAGGGGCTGTGCTCAGGAAGCCACAGTCAGACCTAAGATGTGTCACATGAGTCATTCCCGGGCCACAGGCTTGAACTCATGGAACACAAACACCATGGGGGCGTGGGCGTGGGCCTTGCCTCAGGACAGTTCTGAATAGAGGCAGAATCTTAGAGCAGTGTCTCCAAGATCCCTTTCCGATTCAGCAACTGTACAACACTTGACTTCCAGCACGGACATTTAGACCCTCCCTGAAGGAGCCAGGACTGGTGGGCCCGAGCACTGGGGACCCACCCGGGCGCTAGATGGACCCACATTGCAGAGTGGAGCACTCAGGCCCCAAGCGCAGAGCAGGTGGCCCCACTGCGGTGCAGACCCACAGATGCAGCCCAAGCTCGCCACTGTCACCTGCCTCGAATGCAGAGTTCTCTACCCAGCACTCCAACCTCGTGTCCTCTGTCACCCTCGTTGCCCCACCCTCCCCACCCCTGCACCTGCCCAGCAGCATGTCTCTCCTAGGTGAAGTGCTCTCCTCCTGAGGTCAACATCTTTGCCCGGAATGGCCTTTCTTTTTCTTTTTCCTTTTCCGAGACAGGATCTCACTCTGTCGCCCAGGCTAGAGTGCAGTGGCGTCATCACAGCTCCCTGCAACTCCAACTTTTGGGCTCAAGCAATCTTCCTGACTCAGCATCCTGAGAATCCAGGACTACAGGCATGCGCCACCACATGCAATTAATTTCTCTATTTTTTGTAGAGACGGGTTCTTGCTCTTGCTCAGGCTGGTCTCAAACTCCTGGCCTCAAGCAATCCTCCTGTCTCAGCCTCCCAAAGTGCTAGGATTACAGGCGTGAGCCCCTGTGCTCAACCTGGAAGGGCTTTTCTTTCCTCATCTCTATCCCTATCCCCAAGGCCCAGGTAAGGGGCGAAGGAGAGAAAATGGGGGGGGGGTAGAGTTTACTGACCACCTATTATGCGCTAGCCCCTCAAGAGACACTTTCCATCTGATTTCTCAGTGACTACTCTGTGGGACTGACACCCCTTGGCCTACCTGTCCCCTGGGCTATTTCTCCCCACAAGTAGATCCACCCTCCAGGTTCCCCCACCTCCAGGTACCCCTGGAGCCATCTGCTCTCACCCACCCACCCATGGAGACCTTGCGTCTGATCCACCAGCAGTCAGTGATTCCCTCTAAACCAGCGCTATGCAATACAAGTAGGATGCCAGCTGCACATGTTATTTTAAAGTCTTGAAGTCCAGTCTGTGTTTTACACTCCAAGCTCCTGTCCACATGGTCCATCCGCCACTCAGCTGCACCTGGTAAGTGGCCATGCACTGAATGATTCGGGTCTAGACTTTCTGTAATTCTCTTGGATGTGGGACAGTCTTCTGCAAGGAGCCTCAGTTTCCTCCTCTGTGAAAGGTGGTGCCAGTAGTGCCTGCATCATAGGGCTGCTTGGAGCAATTTAAGAGTGTTCAATGACTGTTGGCAGGTATGCGCGTACCTGTGCACACACACAGGTGTGTGGTAAGCATTGCCACTGCCAGGTGAGCTACTTTTATTAAATAAAATGAGTTTTCCTTGTTTATTCATTCAGCAGCATGTGTTGCATGTCCAGGACACACAAGGCATTGTTCTAGGTGTCGGGGTCACAGCAGTGAACAAGATGCACACATCCCCCCCCCTCAGTGGGCGTGCACTGCAAGTTTGTAAGCCTAGACGTTCTGCTGGGCATGCTCCCTGCGCAGGTGCACCTCCTGGCTGCAGGAGCAGCTCAGCCATCTCATCACCGCCCTTCCGGCTGTAGTGGGGGTGTACACTAGGTGGCGCTATTGGGCCACATTAGGCTTTCAGCTTCTCTTCATACCAAACCCCCAGACTTTCAAACTCCTCCAGAGCCCCAGACTTCCTGAGACCCTCAAGATTTTCTGAGGGTTCAGACTCCCCCAAACTCCCAGACACCCCTACATCCCAGATTCCCCGATGCTTGTCTCCCAGACCCTCACATCTCCAAATTCTGTGCCCCTACCCTGACTCTCCAGACGCTATTAATAGATTCCTAAACCCTCAACCCATCCCAGAGTCCCAGACCCTTAAGACTGAAGCCTGAACAGCCCCAGACCCCGTACCTCCAAGCCTCCTAGACTCTCAGCCCCAGCCCCCCCAAGTCCCAGCACCTCCAGCTTCCCACCCCAGGCCCTCAGACCCCTGAACTCTACAAACCCCTATAAGCTGCCCCAAGTATTCAGCCCTTTCTCGACTCCTCAGAACCATCTGACCCCCAGACCCCCATCTAGACCATAGATCTCTGGAGCCCTGGGCCGCACACAGACACAGGCCTCCAGGCTCCAACCCCCAGGCCTGTCACATCCCCCAGGTCCCCACACCAAGATCCAGGTCTGGGGACCACCTTCCACTTCCCGACAGAGGAGCTCAGCGCTGGGGGAGTGGGTGCTGACCACCTCCTGCAGTAGACAGTGGGCCCCTCCCTCCAGGAATGCCGCAGCTGAGAGGGGCCCTGTCAGGCACAGAGGAGCAAATCCAGGCCCAGATGAGGCAAGGCATTCGCTCAAAGCCCCCAGCATTTGAGTGGCTGGAACCCAGACTTGTGATTCTTGGGCTCATGGGAGTCCTGGCACACAGTAAGTGCTCAAGAAATGCCGACAACACTTAGTATTGCTATCAGCCACGCAGCTAAATCACTCGTGTCCTGGCTGCAGCCCGGGCTGACCTCGCAGAAGCCTGGCGTGGGACCATTCTATCTCCCTGGGACTGGGTGATCAGAACACCTCCCAATTTAGCAACATCTGCAAATTTAATTAGCAAGCTGTTTATCTTCCTGGCTGGGCGATTAATAAAGGTGTCAGGCAGAACAAGCCCTACATGGGTCTCTGCAATGCACTGAAAATGCCCCTTCTTCTGCTCACAGGAACCGCCATGGTCCTTCCACGCTTGCCGGGACCAGAGCTGGTGTGCAAGGGGAGAGACAGCAGGGAGTTACAGACACGCAGCCACCACCCAGACATCGTGCCCTGGTCCAGGTGTGCAGCCAGTGGTCACCCAACCCCTACCGTGAGCCCAGCACTGTCCTGCGAGGAGACACTCAACAAACACGGCATGGAGTTCATTGTTCCCCCAGAGTTGTGAGCAGGAGGGCAAGTGCACTGTGCAAGCTGAAGTTGTCTTGTCCATACTGGAACTAATCAGACTGCCCGACCACCAACCAGGACCGACTGTGCCCCTCCATCCCAGGAGAGTGACTGTGACCAGAGCTGGATACACTTTCAATGGGGGGCAAAGGAGGCTGCAGCCTCCACTCTCAGCGGTGCCGTCTTGCCAGTCCCTGTGAGTTTGAATTTGCAGCTACAGTCCCCCTAAACCCTAAGGGATTCTGGTTTTTCTAGAAGCTGCCAGAGATGGGAATAGGTCTAGGGCTGTCACAGTCAACATTGTTCGTGATTAAAACTAGAGCAGCATGTGGCCATCTTGTCCCTTAGCTTAAAGAATGGTCTCCCAGACATGCAGAGATGGAAACAGACTTGCCCAGCCCAAAACGCGTGCCTTTTAGAAGTGAGGAAACCGAGGCAGAAAGTGGTGAGCCGTGACTTGTCTGAGGCTACACAGGGAGTTGACAACACAGCCAGGACTGAGTGTCACCCTAGATTCTCTCTCCCAAATGAAATGCTACTCAAGAGTGTCAATGCCCTACCTACCCCTGACCCCAAACCTGGGATGCCTGTCTCACCCTGGGCTGCTTGTCCAGACACACATGCACCCCAGGAAACCGGGCATGTGCCCAGAAAGGCGGGACACCCTGGGACGCACACGCAGGCTGATTGGAGGAGCAACCTCAAAGCACCCTCACTGTGTTCTGGGAGACTCTTCCTCATCTTCACTCTCCTCAAACTCCTAGAAGCCTCCCTCTCCCAAATTCTTGGGCTGATGCTTCTGCCTCTTAGCCTGCCAGGAAAAGAGCAATCAGGGGAAAACTACCTTCCCGCTGTGATACGTCAACCAACGATGGGCCACTTCCACCAGGATGGGCTAACTGTCCTCACCCCACACCCCGAACCCTGTCACGTGATCTGCCACCCTCCTGGTTTTCCTGCTCCGTTCTGGCAGTGCCGTCTGGTCTCCTTTGCTCGTTTCTCCTCTTCTCTCAACCTCAGGGGGATCTTAGGGCTCAGTCCAAATGCCTCTTTCTCTTTCCTGTCCTTAGGTGAGTTCATCCGGGCTGGAGCTTTCCATGTGGTCCATAGCAGATGGTCTCCAAGCTCATGTTTCCGGCCCCACCGTCTCCCTGAACTGCAGACTGGTGAATATACATCCTTATGTGAATTCGCATCTTGAATGTTTATATAAGCACCTCAACTTTAATAGGGTCCCCAGACTTTCACCGTCCCCCACCTCCCCCTGCTGCTTCCCATCCCTGTCTGTTGCCATAGCCGGTTCCATGTGGCTTTGTCCACCTTCCTGCAGCTAGGGTGGACAATGCCTTCCGTCTGGCCCGCAGAGGAGCTGGCTGTTGGTGAAAACTGCTCAGCACTCATGCCTGTGCCCGTGGAGTGTGGGGAAGTGAACACCAAGGGCCACCCTTGACTGGTGGGGGCCGGAGCAGCTGGGCGAATCCTCCCTTCTACATCCCCCAGGCCGGTGGTCTGGGAGGCATCCCATGATGCTCTTGAGGAGGGCTCTCCGACTCAAGTCCCCAGTCCCCATGGGGCGCCCATCTCGATAATGCACGCTGGTGTTGGCTCTGCTCCCTCCGGCTTGCTCCCCGTCCCTGCGCAAGCTGCCGTGTCAGGCCCTGCTCCGGGGAGACCCGAGGAGACAGCCACCTAGCCTCCCCTTCAAGAGGGGACTGCTGCCCCGCTGTGGGCGGGTGTCAGCCACAGCCTCTAGCTGTTAGCTGCTCTGGGGTGGCCCCAGCAGCCACCACGCAGGGCAGGGGGCCCAGGAGCACGCCCCTCCGGCCGGGGCCTGTCTGCTCTGCCAGGCGCGCTTTGGGGCCTGGGTGCAGGGCGGCTCCACACTCCCTCTCCTCGCACGGGAGACGCCCCCCCAGCCCGGGCACCCTTCGGGCAGCTCAGCGCCTGCTTCCCGACAGTCCAACCTGCGTGGCAGCTTGCTGAGGAGCTGAGGGGTGAGAACCCAGCGAGCCGGCCCGGCGGGCGAGAGTTCAGACGGGTCTCGGTGGGGAAGCTGCCTGGAGGTGTTGGAATACGTGATGCTCTCACGTTCTTACCGGCACCTGCTCGGCGGTGCCCAGGGAAGATGGAGGCCGCACTCGGACCAGCTGGGATTTCAGCCTGTTGACGGGACACTGCGGCCACGCAGGTAGGGCCGGGCAGGGCTGGAGGCTCTGCAGCTGTGCCCACCGAGAGGCGGAGCGCCGGCGTTGCAGGGCGCCTGCCCCGGCCTGGCCTGAGCGCGGGGCTCTCTTCCCTCTCACGGAAGCAGCAGAAGCTGCCGCGGGACTCGGCAATCGTGCACTTGCGCCCAGTCTTCCCTGATGGCGCTCTGCGCATCTTAGATGAGGTGCCCCTGCGTCACACGCCCCTCTCTGCTCCTCCAGGCCTGTCGTGCAGCAGGTGATCATCCTGGGCTCCGGGTCCCCTGGGCTGGCGACATGCCTGCCGCTGGGTACAGGGAGCTCGAGGGGCTCCCAGCGGTCAATCGCCTCAACGCAGCGCGCATTTGCTGATGCCGGCTTTGCGCCAGCAGGCCGGGGCGGGTGGGGAAGAAAGCAGCTCTGGTGCCAAGGAGCCTTCAGTCCTGGGGGTGACAAATGCACAAACACCTACACACGCTGTCACACGCAGACAGGTGCCCTCTAGGCCCCAAGAAAGCACAAGGGGGGAGGCCTGAGGAAGTGGCACTCCCCGGAGTCCTGAAGAGGGAGGGACGGACGTGGGGGGCCTCTAGGCAGGGGCACCGGGACCCCCCAAGTCCAGAGGAGGAAACAGCTCCTGCAGGGCTGAAGCGGGGCGGCGCAGGGGTGGGAGGCCGGAGCCAGGCGGGAGAGAGGACTGTGAGCACTGACCTGGCCGAAGCCGGAAGGGTTTGGATTTGCGTTTGGGTGGCTCCTGCAGGCAAGAACGTGGCGAGGACGCAGCAGGGAGGCCCAGCGTGGGGCAGGGGCAGGGGCAGAGCCAAAGCAGAAGAGAGAAACTGAGGGCGGCGCTGGCGAGACGCTGGCGAGGAGGGCTGGGGACTCTCGGGGCCCCAGAGGGGACACAGCAGCTCCACCGCCCCTCCTGGCCCGGGTTCCTCTGCACGCTGGCGCTGGGCGCCTTTTGTTCTCTGGGCTGCTTGACCCTAGGCCGAGAAGCGGGAGAAGAGAAGACCTAGCACCTCTCAGTTTCAGAATAAGCCACTATCTTTTTTGGTTAGAAATCGGTGGCGGGAAGTGGCTGGGAGAAGTAAGATTTAGTCCCCCAAACAGGCAGCAGGGAAGGAAGGGACCAGAAGCGCTTCCAGCAGCTCATTTGCATTTCAAACAGCCCGTTTGTTTTATCTCCTAATTAGCATACTCACCCTCCGCTGAAAACCAGTCCATTAAAGGAGACTCTGCTCGAGGCCGGCTCCTCCTTTAAACATGTTGCATGATTAATACACTCGCCCGCTGCTGCCTGCGTGTGCTGGGGGGTCAGGGGGCAGGTAAATGAGGGAAAATGGCTGCACTCGGCGCGGACCGGCTGATTAATCACTGCCCCTTTTCCATAAATCACGGCAGACGGCGGGAGCTGGCTGAGCCCTCGTGGGGAATGGGGCACTGCAGACAGGATGCAGCAGGGTCCGAGGAGACCCCGAAGGCCCGTCCCCTCCACGCTGTGGCGATGGGAAATCTCTTCTTTCTCCTGGAATTCTCAGGTTCCAGCAGCATCAATTTTAGGAATAGCCAACTTTGGGATGCAGGTGGGGTCTGGAACTGTGCAGTATTTGTATATATTTTGTCTTGAATCTTCCCCATTTTCCGGATAGGAATTATGAGGCTTGGCAAGGTCAAGGCCTCTGCCCAGGTTCCAGGCAGACTCGGGCGTTGGTTCCAGCAAGTCCCACTGTAAGCCTGTCCCTCGAGGGCACCCAACCCCAGGCCCAGAAATGAAAGTCCCGTGCAGCTTCCTCTCCGCAGGACCTAGGCCCTTCCACACCCAGCTGTGCCATGTCTACCCTGGGGGCCCCTGCAGGCTTCCCTAGTCTGGGACAAGTTCTCCCCTCAGGCCTCTGTGGCTTTGCAGTACCTCCTCACGCATACTAAGTGTTGTTTTGTCTCTTGACTTGTCTTTCTCCCCAGGAGATGATGGATTTCCAGGAGACAGGAAGCATGGCCACAGCCTGGAGTAGCCCCAGCGCCCAGCGAGGGTCAGGCTCTGCGTGTTGTGAGAGATGGTATCCGTCAGCTTAGCCGAGCTGAACTGCAGCTCCCGGAACTCCCTTCCCTGCACAGGTCAGGTCAGCGTGGGCTCGGCGAAGCCGCGTCTTCTTTTACACTCAGAAGGCAGCAGGCGTCCCCATGGCACTCCCAGGGGCTGCACAGGTGGTGGCTTTGGTGTGCAGGCAGGTGGGCCCAGCTCTTCTGGTGCAGCCAGACCCTCCTTTAGCCTTCCTGGCTCCCGGGCCGGGTGTGTGCTTAGCGCCAGGAGGGTTGTGGCTTCCCCCGCAGGCCACCTCATCACCGAAGGTGTAGGCTCAGGGGTGGGCATGGACCCACAGGGGTTCTAGCTCAGCCTGTCCGCTCCCTGTGTCCTTGCTACTCCACTTCCTGGCCATGTCCTCTTCCCCATGCCTGCCCTGCTGTCTCCACCTGCCGGACACAGAAGCAGCAGCCTCTCTTAGCCAGCTCCCAAGCTTGCATACAGCCCAGTCCCTGAAATAGACTGTGTGTGTGTGTCCCCTAATGTTCCACTTCTCTGGCTGGACCCTGACGGACACAGGTGCTACAGGAACAGATGGGAGGGAGATGGGAAACTCTGATGGGACTGGAGTGTCTGGTTGGGGTTCGACAGAATGAGTGGAAAAGTGGGACCTGGTGCTCCCAGCAGAGGGAACAGCATGTACAAAGACCAAGGGGTAAAGGGCACAGTGCCCTTGAGAGACCATGGGTCCCTGCACTTGCCCAGAAGATCTAAGGTCTGAAGAGGAAGCAGGGCTGGCCTTGGTGTAGCCTAGGCCGGCCTTGGGTGGCAGGAGACGTTCGGAGTTTCGCACGGTGAGGTTGCTGCAGACAAGAGATGGAGAAGGAGAAATCTTGTGCTTACAGTGCCTTCTGTGGCCTGGCTGAACCCAGAGAGCTCGGGAGACCAGGTCCCTGTCCCCAGGAGCTCCCATGCTGGCAAAGGTTAGGGACAGAACAGATACATGCTGTGTGGTGTTATTCCAGTTCCCTTGTCAGGGATAAAACCAGGCGGGAGGGGCGAGGGGCCTCTCCTTTGGGATACCAAACTGGGCTGCAGCAGTTGAGCTCTTGGTCAAGCTGAAAAGCAGCTGCCAGTAGTACTGGCCCCTGCCTAGTGGGGAAGCCCTCTCCCCATCACTCTGGAGAGCCATGTGTTTTCTGAAACTCCAAGTATCAGTGCTGAGAGCAAGAATAAAAATGGCCAGAAAGGCTGGCTGGGCTTCCCACCACAAGGAGTTGAGCCTGCTGGCCTCCGGGGCTCTTGGCAGCCCCTCACTGTGCATTCGGGGAAATGGGGGCCCAGGGAGAGGGCGGGCCCTATCTGAGGTCACCTAGTGCACCGCAGGAGCCAGTGAGAGCACAGGTGTTCAGATGCCAGCCAGTGGCAGTGCCAAGGGAAGCCCAACTTTTGTGCAGAGGTCAGGAGCGAGTGATGCCCAGGCGAGACCACCGGCAGGGAAACACCTCTCCAAGCTTTAGGGAGCATCTTCTATGAGCCACAGGCCCTGGCATCTCTCCCTGTCTTGGGAACTCACCACCCGGAAGAGCTGGACTCAGGTAAATGACAAGACAGCATCGTAAATGCCACAACACAGGCCCTTGTGGACAACAGGGAGGCGGCCACCAATCCTGCCTCATAAGCGTTCAGATTCCTTCACATGGCAACTAGCTCCTGAGCACCTGTGATATGCCAGGCTGGATGGGGACACAGAGTTGGACAGGACAGGAGAGTCCCCACCACCACGGAGCCTACATTGTAACACATGTGAAATGTATAATATAATTACATATTACATAACATAACACAGTGTGTGACATTCCTTGGCTGTGTGATGGCGTGGGTGGCAATAAAGAGGGATATGGCAGGCTGAGGGCACAGAGAGAGACGGCCCCGGGACCCTTGGCTCCGTGGATAAGGAGCCTCTGGGAGCAGGTGCCTTTGAAGTTGAGGCCTAGATGCGGAGAAGGAGGCGTCGCGTGAGAGTTTGGAAGCGGCGTTTTCGGAGAAAGGAAGCGGCAAGTGCCGAGGCCGGGTGGGGAAAGCGCGATGCTTCTGAAAGAAGGCCCCGTGGCTGAGGCAGCAGGAGCTGAGGAGCCCAGACCTCTTGGCGACTGCAGACAGGCAAGCAGGGTTGGCCGGGGCAGGGCCTTGTGGCCCTGCGGGGCAGGGGCAGGGATGACTGGCCACTGTGTGGCTGGCCCTGGGGCTCTACTCCATTCCTGGGCACCAAGTGCGAGTCCCAGCACTCCTGAGGGTTTGCAGGTCGGGCGCCCGTGCCTCCAGCGTTCCCGGGCAGAGCGGCTTGGGCAAGGCCTTTCTCAGGCTGGGGGTGACCAAGCCACACAGTGTCCTCTGTGACCTAGCACAAGCCGCTTTCCCTGTGGGGCCTCGGTTTTCTCATATGTGAAATACTGAGGCTGGGCCCTTCCTGGCCACCACATGGGCCTGGCGTGACGCCGCGGTGCCACAGCCTTTCGGTCACCAGGGGGCGCTGTGGGGCTTCTGCGCAGTTCCACCTCTGTTCACGGTCCCCCTCCCCCCTCCCCGTTTTTAAATTAAAAATCATCCTCCTAGGATCCATTTTCAAACAAACTTTGGAACAGCCTCTTTGAGAAGCCCAGTGCAGCTTTATCTCTGGGTTTCACAACTAACTCGGCAATGCGGGGAGGTCCCAGCCTGGTCTCACCCGATCCCGGCTCTCTGTGGGCGGCCGCTGTCCGGCCTTTTTGTCATTCTGAGGGTTTTGATAAGCCTGGGAGGAACGCCAAGGCATCTGTCTTCCACCTGCCCGTGGGCTGGCCTTGAACCCTGGCGGAGCCAGAGCTGAAGAGCACTTTGGGGGAAGTTTCGTGAGCTGTGGGGACAAACTGCGCAGCTCTCAGGACTAGGGGCGGGGCCGGGACTTCTGCATTCTTTACTCGTTTCCATTTCAGGGACTGGCTTGTAGTAAAGGCATTAATTGGACACATAATGACTTTCCTACTGTTTTTAATCACTGTGTCTTGTGAATGTCCCCCGGTGTGGGAAGGGCCCAGCCCTGGGTTTCCCGGCTCTTCAGTGCTTGCATAAGATGGAATATTCCAGTACAGGCATGAGGTCTGCATTCACTGGAACGTGGCTGTCCTCCACCCCAGAACTGCAGGCAGAGCGCAGCAAGAGGGGCAGCCGAGGGTGGGTTCCAGATTCCTAGCAGGGCATGGGTGTACCCCACCCCCCACTGGGGCAGGGGTGGCTGTACCCCTCAGCGTCGCAGCTGCATGTGTGTTTGTGTGAGGGCTTCAGCGGGGGAGCCTGGAGTTGGGGTGACAGGGTGATGCCCAGGCACTGACCACTGCAGGACCTGCAGGCACAAGGTGCTGAAGCTCCTCGTGCCTCTGTTTCCTCATCTGCAAAATGGGGGACCAATAGCCACTACCCCATGGGACTGTGGTGAACGTTAAGTGCCTGGCACTCCCTGTTCACTATTATTATTAAGGTTTTGCTGTCTTTATTCACTGAGAACCTCCCTCCTGTCTCCCAAGGCTTTACACACCCCACGAGGGGCTGCTGTGTTTAGAGAGGTTTAGGGAGCTGCCTAGGATGGCCCAGCTTGGAGGAGGGTGCCAAGACCAGCCCTGGGTCTGTAGCATGCCACGGCTACCATGGCACCGCGGTGCCACCCAGAACTCCCGATGCTCTGGCAGAGTCTCCTGTCAGAAGAGGTTTCCCAGGCTGAGGCTGAGCTTTGCATTTTGCCAACCCAGGACACTGGGGCGGGTTGTGCCTGGGCTTGGCTCCCTGCTGGCGTTGTTGCGGCAGTGTGTACAGCTAGCGTTACAGCTCTTGGTACAGCTCTTATTCGTTTGACCGGGGAAAGAACCGAGTGGCACACGAAGAGTTGGGGAACAGCCTTTATTCTTCTACAGCAGGCTCAGCACACCTAGTGTTACAGCTCTCTTAGTGTCTTCTGATATTCTCCCCTTGCCGCTCCTTTTGCTCCTGCTTTTATACCCGTGGTAGGGCTCAAAAGGCATCCAATCAACTACAAGCTTTAACATCCAATCAACTACAGGCTTTAACATCCAATCAACTACAAGCTTTAACATCCAATCACCAACAAGCTTTAACATCCAATCAAAAACAGTGGGATTCAAAAATTACCCAATCAGGATCACGCAAGCAGCGTGGCTGGAAACAGGCATTGGCACGTGGGCCTGGGGGCATTCTGGCACTTGGGGTCCCGGCGGCACTTGGGGTCCCGGGCAGCTGTCTGCCGCGGGCCCGGCCCTAGCAGCGTGCCCTCCAACTGGCCATGGGCAGCGCTGGCCCACGGAGATGTGGAGCTACAGGGAGGTGGCAAGCGGCCTCGTCCCAGCGCCTGACATTTTCCGCATCAGCGTTAGACCCCGAAACATCCTAAACAGGACTGGGCATTTAGAAGCCAGCAGTGTGCAAAGCCCTCCTTCGGGAAGTGCGGGCTTCATTGACCCAGCCCTGCTGGGCCAGGCGCGGGCTGAAGGAGAGGAGGTCTGAGGCCTTAGGCCCTGTCCAACAGGCAGCTCAGCATTTCCCCAGGATAGCAGCAATTCTCCCTGCCGTGCGGGTGCCAGGAGGACCTGCAGCAGAGGAGGAGCTGAGAGGAACCCTACAGAGAGCAGCGAGGTCTTGCAGCAGGCGGGGACTGATGCCAAGGGTCAGCGGCCTGGGGAGGGGCTGGTGCAGGTGGGAGTGGCTAGGCAGAGTGGAGACACAGGACTGAGTGCTCTGTGGGGGTAGGGGCATCTCGGGGGACTGGGGCCCCAGAAGAGAAGAATGGGCACCTGGCCCTCCCCTGCCCTCCCTACCCTGGCATAGGAGGAGATAGTTCCTGGTTACAGATTTAGGTTCTGGATCCTTCCAGGTCCATAGGAAAGGACAAGAGGCGAGATGGCAGGAGAAGCAGGGGTTGGGGAGGGCTCCCCCAAACAACAGGGAGCTTGGGCTGGCTGGGAGGATATCAGTGGGTCCAGAGGCCCCAGCGTCAATGGCTGCAAAGAGCCTCCGAGGCTGCCGCATGGGTGACGGTTTCCAAACTCTCCTGAGGTCCCGTGTCTGAGAGAGACCACAGGTAGCTGCACATCCAGTGTCTCCCAGGGTCACCTGAGTGGACAAACACAAGGGAAAGGTGACCAAGGGCCCCAACACCCCTCCCCACCCTGCTCACCTGGGCACTGTGTGAGTCCAGAACCAGGGCCTGGAGAATACTCAGAATCCACACAGCCGACTGCAGACCAAAGTGACCTGCTACTTCCTACATGCCTAGGGGGGTGGCCCAAGGGTTCTCCCGATCAAGCATGCTAAAAAAACAAAAAGAAAAAAGAATTTGGAGGGAAAATACCAAGCTTACTAGCGACTCTCCCTGCAGGTGGGGTTATGGTGATTTTTGTTTTCTTCTCAATAGTGAGCTACATTTTTCTAGTTTTCTACAATGAGCAGATGTGATTCTTTTTTTTTTTTTTTTTTTTTTTTTTTTTTGAGACAGAGTCTCACTCTGTTAGAGTGCTGTGGCATCAACCTAGCTCACAGCAACCTCAAACTCCTGGGCTCAAGCAATCCTCCTGCCTCAGCCTCCCGAGTAGTATCTGAGACTACAAGTGTGCACCACCATGTCCAGCCAATTTTTTCTATTTATAGTAGAGATAGGGTTTCTAACTCACTCAGGCTGGTCTCAAACTCCTGAGCTCAAGCAATCCTCCCACCTCGGCCTCCCAGAGTGCTGGGATTACAGACGTGAGCTACCACGCCTGGCCCACAAAATTTAAAATTAGAAAGGAAAATAATAGCAAAACAAAACCAGTCAGGAACACCTGCCCTAGGGAAGCCAGGTTTAGAGGGACCAGGACAGAGATGTCTTGCTAGAGGGCTGGGTTCCCCGGGTGGCTGCCACACTGGTCCCAGAGGCAGAGAGGCCAAGGCCCCCGCATGGCATCTGCACACCCCTCAGCCTTCCTGCCCAGCTGCCCCCTCCTGCTCCTGTCACTCACTCCGGGAGGCCAGATGGTGCCACCACCATGCTCCCAATTAGAAGTGCCATTGTTACTGGCCAGCAGAGGGGACCAGGACCGTGCACTGCCCACTGGCCCAGCCCAGGCCTCATTCGTCCATGGGTTAGAGCCCTTCTGAAGATGTGGAACATTCTACCCTCTGCAGACCCCTCTCTCCCAGCCCCCTCCATCCTTCTCCTTTGGGGTCTCCTGCCCATCATGCCACCTGCATCCTCCCAGTGTCCTGATTATAGGATCCATCCCTGATGGCCAACAAGCCATCCAGTACTAAGAATTTGACTTCAAGTCTCTCTCACTCTCCCGCGTTCTCCTGCCTGCCCATCCCCTGTGCTTCCTGCTCTCTGACCTTCCTCGTGGCTGTTAAACAGTGGGCTGCTTTCCCCGTGTCCTCTCCGTCCACTGCCCATGGTGCCACGCCAGGGAAGAAAAAGTGCTGGGATTATACTTCTCTGTTCAAAATGACTTTGACGACGTTTTCCTTTCCTTCCACCAGTGGTTACAGGATAAGATCCAAGTCCCTCTTCCTACAGCCCAGAGCTCTTGGTGATCAGTCCCAGGACAGTAGGATGCCTGGTGCATTCGTTGCCACTCCCAGCCCTTGCTCCCAGGGCAGACATTACTAGTCAATCGTAGCATTCTCTCCCTGCTAACCTGGGATGTGCCTTCATGCTTCTCTTTAGCATGATGTGTCAGGCACCCTCGTAACTGACCAAAGTTGGCCATCACAGATCCAGTCCCAACCCACATGCCTGTGCTTCTCTTTCTTTTCCCTGTCCCATTCTCCTACTGTCTGGCCACATGGGATGTATTGGTGCACTCACATTGGGATAAGCAAGGAGGGTTTAACAGTTGCACTAACTACAGTGAGGGGTAACCCAAGGGACAGTGCAGGACTCCAGGACTAGCAAGATCACCCCTAAGCCTAAAGGGACAGGAAGAAGAGAGTTGCACTGGGAGGAGCCCTGTGGTTGGGGAGCACAGGTAATGTTCAGCCACCCCGAATGGGGGAGCTGGGGCATAAGCACCCGGCCTCATTCTCCTGCCTGCCTCACACCCCTGCCTGAGCTCCCCACTCCTGCACCCCAGTAAAGCTGGATGGCTGGAGAGCCCATTGCAGTAGACCCTCAGGGCAGAGCAGGGCTGAGGGAGGTCTGGGGACCACCAGAAGGTTCCAGCCCACAGGAGGGTGCCCTGCTCGGCCCACAGGGAGGGCAAAGGGGCCGGCCAGGTTCCCAGACGGGCCTTGGACGTGCTGGTCCTTCCGCACCGCCTCGCTCCGGCCACGCAGCTCCGTCTGCCTGTCTGCGTCCCACGGGCTTCACCTGCCAAAGCTACACTCCTCTCTCAGGGCCAGCCCAGGGGCCACCTCCTCCTGAAGCCTTGGGTCCCCGGGGCTGCCCTGGCTAGAGGTGTTTCTTCCTCTGGACTCCAGAGGAGCTCGCCACCAGGCGATGTCTGTGGGAGGGCCCGGGCAGCGGGCGGGGCGCCCTCCCGTCTGAAGGCCAAGAACGCAGAAGCCAAGACAGCGTTTCCGGCCTGGTCAGGGCCGCCGCCCCCAAACCAGCATCCTCCCTGCTCAGAGGCCTCACGCCAGCGCCGCCGGGCTCCGACATCATTCCCTTCTCCGGGCGGCTGCCCACCCGCTGCTGCCCCGGAGGGGCAAAACCAAAGCTCCGAGCCCTGTTGGCTGAGGGAGAGAGCTGGAGCGGGAAATGTCGTGATGTTTCATGCTTTGTTAAAAAGCTCTCAGAATATGTACCTACTCCATGATACATCTGTTTCTTTTTTTTGTTTCTTGTAATCAAAGGAATGTTTTGATGCCCCACCTTCGAGTACAGCTGGTGCTCAGGAAACTGTGCCTGTCGCTGGCGTCTTCCTGAGCCTGGCTGGGGGGCTCAACTCCGCACAATCCCACCTCCAGCCCCACTGCGGCCAGGCCCGGCTGGAGAGCGAGTCTGAGAAGTGCCCCGTGCCTGTCGGTGACAAACAGACTTGCAGCAGGCCCTGGGGATCACTTTTCTTCTGTGGCGCGTTGGGGACGCCATCTGCCTGGTCGGTGATAAGTCACAGGAACTGCTGCAGCCACATCAGGGGGTGTGTGAGCCGACCTCTGACCTCTGGTGAGGCAGGCTCTGAAGCCACTTGACCTGTCCCTGAGCCATTGTCTTGTGGGCTCACTCTGAAAGCCTGCCTGACCCTCAGTCTCTTCTTTTGCTCTGCCCCTCAGCCTCTGTTCCCCGGGACCCACCTTTGGACTGGTCACGCCCAGCTGAATTCGAGTGCTCCCAGGCTCAAGTCAACTCTACCCAATGAATGTCTTCTGAGAATCTGGGTGTGCTTGGGGCTGTCCTGGGCACCAGCAGTGTCAAGGTGACTGGGACACAGTCCTTGCTTTATGGGAGCTTACACCAGGCCAGAGAGACTGGCACATGACAAGTAAATGACACTAGCATATGCCAAGAGCAGCGGTACTAGTAAGTAGTTACGTAGACAGAAGAGAGAGAATAAGGTTAATGTGCGTGTGCTAGCAGGGAAGGCTTCCTGTAGGAGGTGAGGGCAAGGTTGGCTTTTCCAGCCAAGATAGTGGTCTTGTTCTATAGCTGCTTAAGTCTTGATGCAGAAGCAGAGTTTCTTTCCTCTGGACGATTAGACTGGGTGGGGTGATGCCCTGAGTGAGCCACGGTCTCAGACACAGTCCTCCCGCACAGTGGAGGGGAAATGGCCCGGGGAGTGGCACGCCCACCTTCCAGTTACAATTCCAACCAGCGTCCCCACGTCACAACCCTGATAATCATAACAAATTGTAGCGTCTCAGTCCCCAAAGCCCAGGGACGGCTGGGCACACTAACAAGAACCTCAGCGAGCAACAATCAGTGCTCTCTGCTGATTTCCATCCTTACCTAAGCCAACCTCATTAGTCTCCCCAAACATCCTCCCCTGGTTATGCTCCAGCAGAGGTGCGGGCACGCGTCCTTATGGTCTGGGCAGCCGGGATCCCTAATAAAAAGTCATCATTACAGTTAAGAACGACTATTGGGCTCCTTTCCCCTGCCCCTCCCCCGTCACTCCAGCCCCAGCCAAGCTGGCCCCGGCCCAGGCGCTGGGCCCTGCACGACGCCCGGCATTCATTCCGAGCACGCGGCCCTGGCAAATGGCTCCAGTCCTCCAGTCCTCCGCCCACTAATGGACATCTGCTGGTGGTTCCTGTGCGTTCAAGGACTTAGGGAGAGGTGGTGTAGCTAGAAAGCAAACACCACCACCGTCTCTAGTAAGGAAGCCATGGACGAACTCTCTGTGCCTTAGGGTTCCTGCTGTCCTTCCTTCCCACCCACTCACCCCGCCCATCCCTCTTGGTCCCTGATTCTCACTCTGGGCCCCTCCTCTGGACGCCTTTCCTGACAGCCCTGGGCGGCAGGTGCGTCCTCCCTCAGGCTCCCACAGCCTCCCTCTGGCTGCTTTTGGGGAGTTCTGATTGTGTTCACTCATTTGTCCCTCTGAGGTCTTAGGCTCCCGCGTTTCTGCCCTCCTGCGGCTGAGCTCTGTGCCAGGCATGGCGGCTGTAGGCTGCCTGGGCAAGGACTCTCAGAAACAAACAGAATTTTAACACCTTCCTGTCTTCCCTTTGGATAAAGGCTCCCAGAACCTAAGTTGAGCTCCCAGAATTAGTGGGGCCCAGGGCGTCAGTCACTGACGCTGTCCCTCTGAAGCCTTGCAGTGGGGGAACGAGAACCCTGCCCCTCTCTCCTGGACCCTGCGTCTGGGGTGGGTGCCAGGGGCGTTCATCCCAGCCGTCCCATCTCCACGCCGGGGTCAGTAGAAGCACCCACGCACGCGCACACGCTCACACAGAGACACACACACGTGTGGCAAGAGCTCGGGCACTGAAAACATTCCCAACACTGTGATTCTGTGGCAAAGCACCTGCCCTCGCGGGCCTGCAAGAAGCCGCTGCGTGGGGCCAGCAGGTGTTCTGGAGCATTCGCCCTGGGACGGCACTGGCTGGGCTGATGCCACAGTAAGCGAAGCGGCCTCGGGCTGGGCCTTCTTGAACCTTCCAGGGTGGAAAGAGAGACAGGCCTGAGGTGAGCACACGAAGCAGAGTCATTACACACCAGGACGAGGACAGTGGAGGAATAGCGCTGGGAATTATAGGAAGCCAGCAGGGGCCTGGCCTTGTCTGGGATCAGGGAACACGTCCCTGACAAATGACTTCTGCAGTAAGAGCTGAAGGATGTGTGGAGTTATCCAGGTGCAGGGTGAGGTTGCGGGAAGAGGGAACTGCCTGGGCAAAGGTCCTGGGGCCAGCTGTGGACCGGTGACACGGTGAAGGCCAATGGGATGGGCAGCTTAGTGGGACAAGGAGCCGCAGAGGCCCCTGGGGTCAGGGCAGTGGGGCCCTCAGGTGACGGCGACTGTTGGTCCTTATCATGGTGCAGTGGGAAGCAGGATTGAATTTGCTGGCCGTAGGGCTGAAAGCCACAGGAGGGCGAGTGTAGACGCCAAGGACAAGTCTGGACACTCTTTACTGGCTCCTGGGGAGAGAGGCAGGGGTGGCAAGTAGAATCGCGGAGGCAGTGGCATCGCCTCACGGGGCTGGGTTGGCAGGGGGGTTCCAGAAAAGGTGGTTGGAGATGCCCTTGACGCCCTGACTCACGTAGGGTGGGTGGAAAAGCTGGGTGGCCCGATGGGGAGAGGCAGGCTGGGTAGGGTCCGGGCAGCGGGGCGGCCTGTGGTGTTTCTCAGTCACTGGAGTTGAGGGTGGGAGCTGGGGAGACAGCAGGAGGGAGCCGATGGAGAGACTGTCGAGGGTCCAGGGCTCTGCCGCTCGCGGGCTGGGCTTGGGCACACCGCGACTCCCTGGGCCTCTCTCCGCCTCCCACCTCCTCTGGCCTGCAGGAAGGCCAAGGGGCATGGGGAGAGGAGCAGTGGATACACCCTACTCCAGCTCTGAAAACAAGCAACCCTGTTTTTAAAACACTTCTATATAGGAAACGGCCTTTTTAAAGCTAAACTATGAAGGATATTCAAAATAAGTAACAAACTATGCACAGAAACGTGCAATGGGATCTAGAAAAGGGAATAAACATAGCCCCAAGCTAATAGCCTGGAGCCGTCCCTGACCCCTCCCATGAATTTAGTGTCATGGCCCTCCTGCCGCAAGCTCCAGATGGCTCCGGTCTTGGGCTTATCCTGCTGGGCCCCCCAGAGCTCTGGCCGCCTCCCAGGGTGTTCTCCCAGTGTGGCCCGGGGGTCAGCACCTGGGGGCTTGTTAGAGATGCTGGTTCTGAATCAGCAATACTGGGGGTGGCCCAGCAGGCTGGGGGGCTTTTCTGTTGTTTTGCTTTACTTTTTGAAAAATGGAGGTGAAATGCACATAACACAAATTTAACAATGTTAAAGTGTTCAATTCAGTGATGTGTAGTGAACCTACAATGTTGTGCAACCACCACCTCTAGTTCCAAAACAGTTTCTTCTCCCCAGAAGGAAACCTACACCTGTTAGGCTGTCACTCCCCGTGCCCCCTACCCTGGCTCCCAGCAGTCACCAATCTGCTTTCTGTGCTGTGGACTGCCTGTCCTGCACATTTGACACAAACGAATCATACAGTGTATGGCCCTCGTGTCGGGCTACTTTCTCTTAGCATCACCGTTTCGGGACTCACCTGTGTTGCGGCAGGTGTCAGTGCCAGATCCCTTCGCCTGGCTGAATGATGTTCCGCTGGCTGGGCAGACTCCACGAGTCTGAGCTATAGCCGTGCCCCCCGCCCCCATCGTACAGGGCTGCGGTGAGCAGAGCACCCAGAACTAGGCTCAACAAGCACAAACTGTTATCTGGTGGAATCACATGAAATTTCCATTTTCGTGGCTTCAACAAAGTTACATATACACTGGGACACGTTTGCCGGGGTTAAGGAGATGGGATTCTGTTCTGAATTCAATAGATGCCATTGGAGGGCTTTAGGCTTTAGGCAAGTGAGTGTCAAGAGCCAATTCACTTTCTTACAAGATCCCTCTGGCTTCTGTGGGGACCACAGGCTCACTGCCACCCCCACCCCACAGGGCCCTGGACCCCTGGAGAGGTGTCTGAGTCTGGCTGAGATCCACATGGGACACTCCTGTCACTAATGAGCCGTCAACGTTGTGAGGCAGGTGCTGCTCTGATCCCCATTTTACAGATAAGGGGCTGATGTCCCCAGAGACAGACACAAACCCCAGGCCCACCTGTCTGCTAAGCCCCACACTTCCTGCAGTGGGAAGAGGGTACCCAGCATCTCTGGCCCAGAGTTCCTGGAACCCAGACCTCTGCAGGCCTCCACAGCAGAGCGGCCTGGCACTTACGTCCTCTGGGCCACTGTCAGGGCTGGGCAGACGCCTGGTCACAGTCGGAGAAGAGCTGGGAGCCAGGGGTCCCCTCAGGCACATCCATAGCAGCCTGTTACATGCTTCTGGGTGCAAATCTCAGGGGGTTTTTTTGGGGGGGGATTTTGTGTGTGTTTGTTTAATAAAGTTGGGCTCTTGCTCTTGCTCAGGCTGGTCTTGAACTCCTGGCCTCAAGCAATCCTCCCAGTCAGTCTCCCAAAATGCTAGGATTGCAGGCGTGAGCCACCACACCTGGCCTCGAATCTCATGTGGACACACACCAGCTGCATGCCCTTGGCCAAGCCACTTAACTTTCTGAGCCTTCACTTCCTCATGTGCAAAACCGGAATAATCACATCCTCTACCCCTCAGCGTTATGGGGGAGAATTAGACATAACTGGGTGACTTTTGCTCCAAAAGGCTAGCCAAGGCAGGGGCCCCCTTGCCCGCCTCCGCCCTCCCTCCCACTTACTCCTGGCCACCACCCGCTGCCCGGGCTGGCTTGCCCTGTGCCCGCCCGGCTCAGGCACCTTCCGTGCAAGGTGAGAGCGGTCTAGGCCTGTGGGGTCCAGCAGCGTCAGTCCTGCCGGCAGCCCCTCTGCCCCAGGAGCCCGGGTGAAGGGCAGGCATTGACGTGAAGGGGAAATTGTCCTGCAGGCTGTCCTTAGAACCTCGAGGAAGCTGGTGACACACAGGAGTGTGGACATTAATGCAATCGTTGGATAATTCAATCACTTTATAGAAGTTGATCTGTCCTTTTTATTACAATTACTGTCGGCTGGGGTGTTTCGTTCCATCATTGAAAATAAACATCATTTATCATACTTGTAAAGATTAGCCCCCGACAGCTACAGCTCTTGCTTTGCATAAATGTGTATTAATGTCAGCCCTGCCCGCAGTGTGGGGAGAAGTCTATATTTCACAAGACTGATTAGGCCCTGTCACCACTGCTTTAAGTAATGTCTTATCATGACTGATACTCCCCGACTGCGAAGCAGCGGCCGGGAGGGTGGGGGCTGCTCCAGGCGATTTATGGTGGCACCAGAATGAAAAACAGGCCCCGGAGGGTGGGCATCTGTTTCCTCTGGGCCCGAGCCCATTTGCGATGTCGGGCCTGCGCCGCCTCCAAAGCCCCTGCCCATGGGGGTGTCGGGGCCCGGAGCTCCACCCAAAGGCCACTGCTGAGCCCCGGGGGGGGGGGGGAGCTCGGACCAGCCCTTGCGTGTCCTCCTTTGACACCTACTGAGGTTCTCTCTCCTTTCCTCTGCCCTGGGGAGACCTGCCTGTCGGGAGCCCACTGCTGACACCAGGATGGGTCCCCAGCCCAGGCCTCTCCCTGCGCCCACTCAGCCCGGCACCCACAACCCCCCCTTCCCCGTGCTCCTGCTGCCCGCTGCATGCACCCCTCGGACTCCACAGCACACTCAGGACAATGCCCGGCTCCTCAGCAGTCAAACGGAACCAGGCCTTGGGCCTCCAGGGACTGGCTGCTGCCTCCTCCCTCCTCTGTCCTTCTCCCCCTGCAGGGGGCGACCCCCCAGGCCCAGCCCTGCTGAGCTCATCTCGCCCCCACCCATGATGTCACATGCGCATGCTTCCGTGCCCCACCTGCACCTTCCCCTGCGTCTGTCCCCTGAACATGGAACCCAGCGCCTGCTCAGGCCACGGCTCTACCCAGCGCCCCACTCTCGGAGGGACGGTCTTGCCAGTGCTCTGACCTGGGGATTGGGCAGAGTCTCCCTGGCCCCGGAGTCCTGCACAGTGCTTGGCACAGGGTAGGTGCTGAGTACGTTGTGGCAAAACAAAGTGGCGCACAGGGCTAGGAACCCAGCTGTTTAGGAGACTCTTAGGAGTGCTGGGAGGGAAACCAGGGGCTCTTCCCTCTCCTAGCAGCACAAAATCTATCTGGAAAACAAACCAAAAGAAAAAAAACCAAAAAAAAAAAAAAAAAAGAAAGAAAGAAAGAAAAGTAAAGATCTCTGCAGGCCAGAACAAGATCAAGCATCTAGAAACAGGAGGTGTTTCCACCTGGGTAGGAGGTGGGTCCCCAGGCCTGCCCCCTACAGGTGAACCCCCCAACAAGCCTCTGGAAAATTGAAAATGTCTGTGCTTCCATTTCTTTAAAATCACTCTTGTGATTTAAAAAAGCACATAACACAAAATTTACCATCTTAACCCTTTTTAAGTGCCCAGCTCAGTCAGTGAAGATTCGCAGGGTGGCCTGGGCTTCCATCCGTTTGAGAAGGCTGCCCTGGGCCCCAGAGCTGTGCTTCCCAGTGAGGCAGCGTCCAGCCGCAAGTGGCCATTTAGTTTAAATTAATTAAAAGTAAATGCCATTCAAAGTGCAGCTCCACATCCCACTAACAGTGCTCGATAGCGCCCCCATCAGACAGCCCGGACACGGTTTGCTCTGTTGGCCGGTGAGGTCTGTCCTCACTTCAGGAGGCCTGGAAGGCAGGGTCTAGAGTATGGTGGGGCTGGAGGAGGAACCTTGAGGGGGCATGGTGACATGGTGGCACCTTCCCACAGGCAGATTTAGGTCACTAGGAACACATGATCTAAACAATCACGTGGGAGGCCAGCCGAGAGCCATGTGTGGCCTCCAGGCTCTGGCCCGGGTGATGCTGATGTGGATGCCGTTGGTTTTGAGTGACGGCTGCTGTTGTCATGGGCTAGCAAGGGAGTAAGATGAAATCACAAGGGCTGGCCGGTATGTCCAGCAAGCAGAGGCGTGTGCCACGTGAAAGCCAGGAGACACCCTGGAGCAGGATTTTGGACAGAAAATGTGAAGGAAGGACTGACTGCCCAGGGCCCAGCTCTGCAGGTGAGAACACGGGTGTGGAAACATCCATGTCATCATTGGTTTTCCTGTTTTCCCTGACTACACTTGTGACCTCACTTGGGCCCCAGAGTTCTGTAAGCACTAAGAAACACTGTAATAAATATCATGTAAAATACTTTTCCTTTAAGGGGTCTGCTCATGGTTTGAGAGGGCAGGGGTTTTCCTCTGCACCCCAGCACCGCATAGTAGGTGCTCGCTGAATACCTGTGCGATGGGTGAATGCAGGCAGGAGAAGGAGGGTGGGCGTGTGGGCAGTGGGTGGGAACCTTGGAAGCACAGAGTGCATCGCAAGAGGATGTTTAGCTGCATGAAAGAATCACTGAATGAGCAAACGTAGCAACAAATGAATAAGCGAATGACTATTTGGGCTCCTTGGGAGCACAAGGCCAGGCAGGTGGGAACAGGGCTGCACCGGGCACCTGGCTGCTTCTGGATCTTGCCTTGAGCATGGAGCTGCGCCTGCCTGGCGGGGGCCTGGACCTGAGGACCCTCTAAAGCCTGCAGCTGTCTGGTGTCCCCAGCCCCAGCCGGCCCTCACATCCCTTCGTGCCATCCCAGCGGCGCCTCTCGTTGGCTCCCATAGGCTCTTGGGAAGAGTCCGGGCACGTTCTCCACACTCACACCACCTTACGGGACAGGGAAGCTGCTCCCCCAGCCAGACGGTAGCAAGGGCTTTATCAGGATGTAATTCACATACCAAACAATGCATCCGTTTAAAGTGTACAATTCCATGGTTTTTAGTATACGCACAGGTATACCTGGCCAGCACCGCAGTCAGTTTGGAATGTTCCCATTGCTTCAAAAGAAACCTTGTACCCTTTAGCTGTCACCTCCACGTCCCCTTCGCTGTCCCGTCCCTGGGCCCGACGACCACTAATCTCCTTCTGTCTCCACGGCCAGCCCTGCTGTGGGCGCACATGCGGGTGGGACGCACCTGTGCCTCCTCGCGTCCGGCCTCCCTCTCGCAGCACCGTTCTGGGGTGCAGCCCCGCGGTGCCTGCGTCCGCGTTTCGCTCCTTTCCACAGCTGAACGATATTCCGTGGTATGGGTGAGCCACATCCCATTCGTCCCTTTGTCCACGGGTGGATGTTTGGGTCGTTCCACCTTTTGGCTGTGACGAACAGTGCTGCTGGGAACATTTGGGAGCAACTTCTGTGCAGACGTCTGTTTTCCGTTCTCTCAGCCCCACCCCGAGGAGCGGTCGCTGGGCCCCGCAGAGAGAAAGGAAACCGAGTCTCAGAGTTCCTTCCTCAGCCAGCGCAGAGATGAGCCCCACTGCGGGATGGCCCCGGGCAGCCTCAGGGGCAGGGAGCAGGGCCAGGTGGGAGCGGGCGCCTGCTGCCTGCTGCCTGCTGGGGGAGGTGCGGTGCTCACCTTCACAGATGCAGTTTCAGAAGCTTCTAGTTCTCTCTAGCTGGGTCTCTTCACTCGCAGTGACCGTGTGGTCGCTGAAGCTGCGCGTGGCTGGGTGAGCCCACAGAGACCGTTCTGCCCATTGTGCTGTGCATGGGAGTCCAGCCTGTCACTTTGGGGCTGGAGCACTCGCCAGCTGATTCGAACCCCGCCCCGCCCCTCTTCCCCTGCCGTGGTGAGCAGCGGTGCTGGAGACGGTGGCTCCTTTGTCAGCCTGGGCTCTCAAGTGACTCTTAGGAGCAGTGTCCTCGGATAGAGATGTAGCAGGAAATAAACACCTGATGTTGCAAGCCACAGAGACGGTGGGGTTTTTGTTATTTCAGGATAACCTGGCCTTTCCTCATGCCTAAACCTCCCTCCTCCAGCCCCGATGGCTAGCGTCCATCTTTGCCGGCCGCGAGCACTGCCCTACCCCCAACCCCAGATGTGTGGGGATCCCCAGCCACCCCCAAGTGCCGGGCTGGGTGGGGCCCCATCCGAACATCCGGGGCACGTGGGAGGGGCAAAGGCACTTCTTACTTGGGTTACTCGTCATACAGAGACTCTTTGTCACCTGCTCCTTATCCCCAGACATCATGAACTCCACAAAGAGTCCTCCCTTTGGGGCACCCAGGCTCCATCTTCTTAGCTGGGCAGGCTCAGGGACCTGAGCCCATCTGAGCATCAGAGTCCCCATCTGTAAAACTGGGGTGAGACAAGTGCCATGCACCATTTGGACTCCTGAACACGCCTCAGCACAACGAAAGCATCTAGTAGACTCAATCCCAGCCCCAAACCCTCTTCCATTTCCCGCAACCCCCCCCCACCCTGGGGAAGGATGAGTCTCTGGTCCCAGTGAGACACCTCCCTTTTCTTTAAGCTGGGAGCTTCCCTGGTGTCAGCTGGGGAGCAGGAAGGAAAGGTGCAGAGTGGGGTAAAGGGAAGTCAGGTGGAACAGCACGATGTTTTGAAAGTCAAAGCCAAATGTTTACCTTACTATCTCCTATCTGTTAAGAAGGAGGCTCATCCTCAATTGTCTTTTTAAAAATTCTTTTTGCAAAGGAGCCCCAATCTGGGGGTTGAGGGGAGGCCGTATCATCCTGATGCTGCTGCTGCAGGGAGGGGACAACAGACTCGGGGTTCCTTCAGCATCTAGAGCAGCTGTCAGGACCAGCGGGATGCAGTCTGGAGCTGCTGGTGGCTCTGGGTGTGAATGCACACAAGTTCCGAATGACAGTCTCCTTCCACATTCCCTTCACTGCCTCAGCCCACACGCTCTAACTAAGCCACCCCTGGCTGCTCTTCTGCTCCGGGTCTCTCCTCCCCCTCCCGCCAATCCATCCCCAGTCTGGCCAACACAATGGCGGCAGGCAGGGCTGCTTGCCCCCAGTACCTGTTTTCCCTTCTTCCTTGCTAACAGACCAATCGCTAAAAAGCCCACTTTCCCAGATGCCCTCGCAGCTCTGCAGTCTGCCAAGGAGATGTAAGTGGATTCCTGGGAATATTTTGCTTTCCCGAGATACTCATTGTTCCTTGTTACTTTTCCCTTCACTCCTCCTCTGCCTCCTCCTCCTTCTTCCTTCCTACCTGGAATGCAAACAGGAGGCTGGTGGGGTGGCAGCCATTCGGTAGCCATTAAGCAACCAGAAGATGAAAGCCACACTCCAGGGAGTCAAAGAAGAAAGTTAGAAGGCCTTGCCTTATGCATGACATAGTGGAACCTGAGGCATGTCTGGACTTTCTACCTCCAAGTTCTGCGAAAAACAAAACAAAGCAAACAAGAAAAACCCTATTCAGTTGAGCCATTGAAGTCCAGTTTTTGCTTCTTGCAAATAACTGTGCTCCTAACTGAAGCTCTGATTAGGCCACTTCCCTGCTCAAGAGGCAGCACAGGAATTCCCATCTTTTGCCAAGTGATGTCTAAATGCATTAGCCGGGCACTCATGGCTGTCTGAGATCTGTCCCCACCCCTCCCTGTGTCCCAAGGGCAGGGAGTTTCACTTGCTCCTGGCCCCTAAAGTTCCCCAGTTCCACATGGCACCTTCTCCCTGCCGGGAGCTGCTCCACCCTTCCATCTCTTCCTTGGAAAGCCGCCCCGGCCCCCAAGACTGGCTGACAGGGGCCTGCCCAGGCAGTGCCTCCACCCCCGCCCTGGCCAGCTTCTGGGGGGTGGAAGCTGAGCCTCTTTCAACCCTGGCCTCTGGTTCAGGACAAAGCCCTGAATGCATGCCATCGACACTCCACAGGTGTCTTCAGAAAGGATGGATACAGTGAGTTTGTAATGATGTCTAATATGCTATATAGGATATGGGACATACTTTATGTGACACATAAAGGTAATAATAAGTGTTATTTATTGGCCATCCACTCTGTGACACTGTATTAAGCATTTAATTTTTTTCAAAAAAAACTTTATCTTTTTTCCTGTATAAAAGAATAGATATTGTCTGTTAAATACAAAAAAATATGTTCAATTGTCCACCCAAGTCCCTGCACTGGTAACATTTGGATAATTATGTTGTAAGATAGATATGGTACATTATATATAGACAGAGAAGAAGGGAGAGAAAAGGGATCACTATATAATAGATTTTTTGTTAATATTCAAAGAGCTGGTTATCTTTTTTTCACTAGGCAATTTAAATTTACTTCCTAACATCATGAATATCCACATTTTACACATGAAAATACTGAGATTCAGAGATGCAAACCCACATGTGCAAATGTGCACATCACACAGCTGTGATGGTAGCAGGGGACAAATTTAACACAGATCTGCAGAACTCCAAAGACTGTGTTCCTCTATTTATTTTTTTTGAGACAGAGTCTCACTCTGTCACCTGGGTAGAGTGGAGTGGTATCATCATAGCTCACTGGAACCTCAAACTCCTGGGCTCAAGCCATCCTTCTGCCTCAGCCTCCCAAGTAGCTGGGACTACAGGCCGTGTCTTGACACCCAGCTAATTTTTCTATTTTTAGCAGAGACAGGTCTTGCTCTTTCTCAGGCTGGTCTCGAAGTCCTGAGCTCAAGCAATCCTCCTGCCTCGGCCTCCTAGAGTGCTAGGATTACAGGCGTGAGCCATCGCACCCGGCCTCAAAGCCTGTGTTTGTTCCACATATTTGATTTTAAGTATTCATACATAAGACAAATCACATAAAACGCATACACATAGTGTATATGCTAATGCAGCCGTCAACATGTTTGGTATGAACCTGTATACACAATCCTGTGTACCTTTTGCCTGGAGTCTATGGACCTCTAAGTAGGACATAGATGGGCTTCAGTGGCTGGTGAGCCCCCTGGAAAATTGTTCACAGAGTTTTCTGTGTATGTCTGAGTGGCAAGGTTTATAAGGGAGCATTTATAACTTCGTGAGATTTTATATATATATATATGGCCTGTGACGCCACACCAGCCAGGAAGCACTGACGTATTGTATGCAGCTGTCCATACCAGGCGAGATGAGGCATAAACTAATGCAGTCACTTGTCACCCGAGTGTGCAACTGTGTGCCCTCCAAGGCCAGCCCCCAAACTCGCACATCTGGAGGGACTGGCCGGGCTCAGTGTGGGAAGTCCAGCAGGAGGCGTCCCAGAGCGGGTGGTCAGAAGGAACCAGTGCACCAGGGGCTGCCACCGGGACCAGTGGGGACAGGATGGGGGCATGGGAAAAAGGTGGGCTTGTCACAGGTGAGACACAGCTCTGAGAGGGTCCCCTGGAGACCGAGCCTCTGACTCAGGACAAATGCTCCCTGGGAAGTGGGAGATTGTCCTGTCAGCTCTCGCTGGGCCTTGGAACTTGGAACGTGGAAACTGGACTCCTGGGGGCCTCAGCACTAGATCCGGGTCTAGCATGTTGGCTCCCTGGGCCTCAGTTTCCCCACATACAAACTTAGTTGCCTTGGTTAGAATCAAAGCATGGCTAAAATATCACGCGTTTAGCTGAAGAGCTGGGCACTGTGGCCGAGGTCCTACCTCACCAGAGCTGGCTGCTGCGGTTGGCTTGGTGTTGGTTTCTCAGCCCTGGGGCCCCAGGACCTGCCGCCCATCCTCCCCCAGAGGCTGAGACAGGCCGTGGGCAGACAGGAGGAGGGACGCCCTGCAGGGGGAGGGGAGGCTGGGGAGGCTGTGAGTCTACGCCTGTTTCCTTGTCCTCCGTGACCACGGAGCAGGCGCCGTGTTAGTTCCTGGTGCTGCCGTAACAAGGCTCCTTAAACTAGTTGGCTTAAAATAATAGAACTTTACCATGTCACAGTTCTGGAAGCTACAAAGTCTGAAATCAAGCAGGTGCTGCTCCCTCTGAGCCTGTAGGACGGGCCTTCCTGGCCTGTCCCCAGCTCCTGGCGTGGCTGGCAGTTGCCGGCGTTCCCTGGCTTGCAGCTGCGTCACTCGTCTCTGCCTCGGCCTTCACGTGGCCTCTCCCTTGTCTGTCTTTACGTGGCTTTCTTCTCATGAGGACATTAGGTATATGAAGGGGCCCAACTTAAGATTATGGCCTCATCTTAACTAATTACATCTGCAATGACCCTATTTCCAAATGAGGCCGCATTGTGAGGTCCTGGGGGTTATGACTTCAACATACCTTTTCTGAGGGGCAAGGGACACAATTCAACCCACGACAGTGTCCAGTATATATCTGGTGCATGAGGGAGAGACAGACGGACACGGGCTCCTGGCAAGGCTTTGCTAGATTTCCAAGGAGATAAAAGTGAGCTTCTCGGGACGTGGTTTTCAAATAAGTGCTGCTCCGTGGGGAGAAGCCCATGAGCTGCGCTGGAATGACTGAGTTAGGGACGCAGAGCGGGCAGCTGTGGGTCAGGGCAAGAAAAGCCACTCGTGTGTCTGCCCGAGCATAGGAAACTGTGTGGCCAAGCCGGCAGGACACAGAGGTGACGAGGGACCCATCAGGCATGGCCCACACTGTCTTTTTGTTGCGGTGTTGTTATTTTTGTCTTTTTTTTTTTACTTTGCTGAAAAATATGTTTTTGTCATATCTGCAGAATATAGCTGTGTTTCATAATTTTATGTGGCTGATTTTGTGTACCTTTGACAGTTTAATCACATTTTAGACATAACCTTTGACCTTGTAACTCTTACTTTTTTGAATCTAGCCTGAAGAAATCTGTTGTTTTAGCCAGCTATGGTGTTTGGAATTGTCCAACCTTCTTGAATCCTTTATCCTGGGGTTCAAGAGTTCTGAACAGCTGGAGTATAAAGACCATGGCATAAAACAAAGGCAGATGTGACTTGCTTCAGCTTTGTGGCACAGTGGCAATTGAGGTCAGGAACTTCTACTTCTAAGACAAGTCCTTTAGGCTGTGGGGCAATTTATATTTTAGAAATGCCCTGACAGCTGTCCTTATTTAGAATTTCTCTGTGCCAGCTGTTCTCTGGCTCCTTGCTAGTCAGGGTTTAGTGCAGGGAACAGAAACCATGCCAGGTATTTTAAGCAGGAAGGGATTTAATATAGGGAATTAAAGGTTTACAAAATTATTTGAAGGGGCAGAGGGGTAAGTTCCAATAGTTTCCAGGAATGGCTACCAGAGCGCTGAGGAACAGGAAATTAACTCCAGGAACACACTGTCATAGTCTCGACTCAGGGAGCAGGAAGTTGGGATCAGGGAGCTGCTGCTGCCCATACAGCCTCAATTCTGGGTCATGGAGTCAGCTGCTTTGGGACCCATGAAGCTGGTGGCTGGTCACCGGGATGCTGAATCCAGCCACTGCTGCAGCCGCCTTTCAATATTGTGGAGCAGGAGGCTGGACACTGGTTTTTCTCCTTTGCCTTCTGTCTTCTCACCTTACATAAGTGCTTCTCTTCAGCAAAACTGATCCAGGACCCTGGATACAAAACTGCACAGGACTCCGGGAAATGTCGTGTAAGCTTTCAAATCTCTGTGGTGGGGGAGGCACTCCAAGGAAGGAGGAAGGGGCTGCCAGGCCCACGGCTGTATCCTGCTGATTGCGCTTCCTTTGCTACAGGCCACAGAGAGCCATTCCCAAACAGAGGGGAGCAGAAAGTGCAAATCCTCAAAGGAGACAGAATACTAGGATGGCAGCCTTCTCGAGGCATGGAGCCGTAAAGGGGGCTCCTTTCTCTAAGCGGGGCGGGGCTTCCAGGGCACTGAAGCCAAAGAAGAGTGCCTTCGAGCAGCGTTGCCTCATGGAACTTTCCATGGCGATGGGAATGGTCATCTCCGTGCCACCCAAGACAGTTGTCAGCAGCCCCGTGTGGCTGCTGAAATGTGGCTCATGAGACCAGGTAACTAAAGTTTTACTTTTCATTAAGTTAAATTTGAATGTACATAGTCACAAGGGGTAGTGGCTACCATATTGGACAACGCACCCCCAGAGTGTCCAGAGAGATGGAGCCAGCGCCCGGACACCCAGCTCTGTGGAAGGCTGGTTCTGGCAGGTTCGGATAGGCCCAGAGGGGAAAGCAGTAGGGACCGGCAGAGCCACCCAAAGAGGGAGCAGTGCTCCTGAGGCAGGGTGGCAGAGCGGTCTCTCCTGGAGGGGCCGGTGTGTTGGGACTAAAAGAGGCAGCAGGACACAGGTTCTCCCCAGGACAGAGGCAGAAGCCGAATCCTCAGTCTGAAGAAGACACTGGGGTCCAGAAGGCTGGAATGGCAGGAGGAGAAATCCGGGAAGAACGGGTCTGTGAAGCAGGGAACACAGCCATGCCAACACCTTGCACTTAGCCAAGAGCGATGTTTGCCGGCTTCTAACCTACAAAATGTAAGAGGATCCGTTTCCAGTGTTTAAGCTGCCACCTTTGTGGTGACTTGTCCCCACAGCAGTAGGAAACGAGCACTCTTGGTTACTAGTCAACCTGTTATGCTGTCCCATCTGCAGGCCAGCTGGGTCACCAGGGCTGCCTACAGTGAACCGTTTGTCCACTCCCACTGCTGGCTTCACAGCGGTCTGGCCCAGGCTCTGCTCCTGCCCTGCCACCCCTGTGCCCGGACCTGTGACTGCACTGGGCCCACTGCGAAAATCCAGAATAATCTCCCCGTCGCAAAGTCCTCGAACTACTCACATGTGAAAAGTCCCCTTTCCATGTGAGGCAATGTTTTCGCAAGTCCTGGAAGTAGGACACGGGCATCTTTGGGTCCCACACCCCATTCTCCACCCCACTGTTGCCCCGGCATTCCTTTCCCTCCCCTCCCCCAGCCGGCTTGTAGCGGGGGCTTCGGAGAAGGACAGCAGGACGGGAGAGGAGATGGACTCACTCTCTCTTCCTCAGTGGCAAAAGCCTGTCCTGGAGAGAAGGGCACAGCCAGCCCGGGAGAACTGACGGAAGAAGCAGGCCGGCCTCAAAGAAAACGCCCCCCAGTTGGGGGGCAGAGTCTCCGCGGGCGGGTCTGCGCCCCACGCCCGGGCTGAGCCATGGGGCGTGTTAGAGCTCAGGCCGCCCTGGAGGGTCGAGGGCAGAGGAAACGTGTCTCTGGAGCAGTCAGGATGGCAGGCTCCGCTGCATCAACGGCACCCCCAATCGCAGTGGCGTCACGAAACGAGGTGACTCTCACAGTCACTCTGCGCCCCCTGCGGTCGGCAGGGGCTCCATGCGGCGCCTCACGGGGCACCCCAACAGCGGCAGCACCGAAGCATGGCGGGTCACCAGGGCAGAGGAAGTCGCACTCTGGCTCTGAGAGCGTCTGCGGGGGAGGGCCCGGCCCCTCCTCACTTTCCTTTGGCCCAAGCAAGTCACAGGCCACACTTTAACAGGAAGAGGAGCGCCTCGCTGTCCGGAGAGGGAACCGGCATGTTTGGTGGCCAGAGCTGGGGCTGCCAGGGCCCCAGTCCCAGGCGGAGCTCAGGGCGCTCTGTGCGTGCAGATGGGCCTGGGACGAGCCCACAGGTGACCCCGTGGCGTTTGAGAGGGGATTCGAAGAGGTCGGACAGAGGCCGGCGTGACGAACCAGCTGCAGCCAGAGGAGGTGTCCCTGCCAATGCCAGGCGGGCCGTGGGGACACTGCCCGCAGGGAAGGGGGGGACTCTGGACGCGCTGAGATGGGGACCCTGGAGCAGAGGCTCCGCATGGAAGTAGAGATTGGACACTGGGGGCCACACCGTGCTCGGTTCACAGCCTGAGCGGCGGGCAGGGTCCCCACCGCCCCTGCCGGGATAGAAGCGCGGGCTGAGGCTGGGGACACACAGGAAACACGACTGAGGCCTGTGCACCACGTGA
The DNA here is from genome assembly GCF_040939455.1 of Microcebus murinus. Lineage (NCBI taxonomy): Eukaryota > Metazoa > Chordata > Mammalia > Primates > Cheirogaleidae > Microcebus > Microcebus murinus. The sequence goes on from NC_134111.1 coordinate 9,500,413, forward strand.
CACGCCGGACATGCCGACCATGAAGTCACTTGATCACAGCGTTCTGACATGTTAAAAACTATCCTGACTAAAAGTTTTAACAATGATTTAAATCAGTTAAAATTCAAACACACCGTGCTTGACAAACTGCAAATACACTTTTATTTGGTAACCACTAATTTGGGGGAAAGGGTGTCACCTAACCCGGCCCAAGGGGGCAGCTGCCTGTGTGGCCCCCAGGCCCATGGACAGAGTGTGAGCAGCTGCGAACAGTCTGTGGGGGGAGCCTTATCTGGTTCACGCAGAGACTCACTGGGCCAGGGTGACTGTCCTCACTTCAGTGTTTGCGCCCCGTCACGGCGGCCCCAGGTCTCTCCCACGTCTCCTGCAGAAACTCCTTCCTCTTCTCCAGAAGGTTCCTTTTCTCCCCAAGGCCCTCTGACTCCCAGGCGGAGGCTGCCCGATAGGTAGGTGTGTTGCTTGGTGACAGGACAGGACACCGGGAATCCCTGAGCGCCCCACGGACTACCCCAGGAACACCACCGGCCCGGGCGTGGCCCCCACTAATCCATCTGAGCCCCGGGAGGCGTCCGCCCCTGCCTGACACTCAGCCAGGCACCGCGTGGTGTGTCAGCTTTCTGTCCTGGCACCGGCAGCCAGCATCCAGGAACTATGCTTGGAGGTGTGGGAAGCTTCCAGAATCATGCACAGAGCCACGCCCAGACCCAGCACGGCCCTGACGACCAGGCCTTGGCTGGCCCACGTGCCCCTCTCGTGGGCTCGTGCCTGTTCCTGGCAGCGGGCTCTGGCCACCCTGCTCACGCTGGCTTGCTCCCACCTCTCGGAGAGCCTCTAGGAGGGGCCGGGCACCGAGGCCCTTTCTCCCCTAAGTGACACCAGGGAGCAGCTGCGGATCTTGGGAAGCCTGGCTGCACCCAAATGCTGATGCAAACGGCTGCGGCAGGGAGCAGAGACACCTAAGCCCACCCCAGCAGCAGCCAGCCCCGGCCCCTCCACAGTGGCCTGCCACAGTCAGCTCCTCCACGAGAATGAACTTGGCGGGTCTCATTTGTTCATTCAACACACATCTCTGCACAGGCGGGCCCTGTGCACGCCTTTGTCGGTGCCGGGATGGGGAAGACTGAGTTCCTACGTCAAGGAGCTCACAGTCTGCGAAGGGACACAGGAGAGGGGCCTGGTCATTATAGCACACAAGGCTGCTGCCAAGGTTCCTGAGGGCATCGAGGAGGGCTTCCTGAGGGAGGACAAGTGTGAAGCCATTCTAAAAAAATTTTTTTGTTTTATTTTGGCATAATTTCAGACTTAAAGAAAAGTTACAAGAATAAGAAAAATTTCACATGGCCTTCATTCAAATTCGCCAATATCAACATTTCACTGCCCCCTCTCCCACCTGCTGACCTGCAACTAAAGGCGTCATTGTGTGCTCCTAAAAGCAAGAATGTTCTTTTATGTAATCATGGTACAATGATCAAAATCAGGACATTAACATTGATAAAATATTACCTAATCCACAGACCTCTTGCAGATTTCTCCAATGGCCCTAAAAATGTCCCTCAAAGGACATGAAAACCCAGGGTCAGGTGTCTCGTTGCTAGTACGCTTTGACCTGCAACAGTTGTGCAGTGTGTCAGGAATGCAAATTTCCTGACATTACCACCTTTGAAGAGTCCGAGCCAGATATTTTGTAGAATGTCCCCTGATCTGAGCTTGTCTGATCTGTGCTGCCGTGGTTTCTTCCAGGGTGTGCATTTTGTCGTGAAGACCCCAGAAGGGACGTGTGTCCTCCTGGGCACATGTTACTGGGCACATGACATGGTGTCAGTCTGTCCCACTGGGGGTGATGTTCACTTTGATAACTTGGCTAAGACGGTGTCCTCCAGATTTTTCCACTATCAAAATTTATGAGTGGCTGTGCTTTGAAAAATACTAAAACAGTACACACCCCTTGTGATAAGTTCAAATAATAAAACAAAGACACCTCCTCCAATCCCGTGTCTCAAAGGTAGCTCTTAACAATTTGGTGTGTATCTATTTTTTCCCAGAATTTTTCCCAATATGTATACACATTTTTTAACAAATACAAGTAGGATCTTACACAAATAGCTTTTGCAACTTAGCTATTTTGCCTCACATAAAATTACAGTAGTATGTATTGTTCATCATTGTTGTGATTTTCCTTTTAATTATGACTAGTGAGAGTGAAACTCTTTCCACATAATTCTTGACTATTAGTATTTCTTCTGTGATGGCCTAGTCATGTCTTCCTCTCATTAGTTGGCTAGTTTGTCTCATCCTTACTGTCTCGCAGGTGTTCTCTGTACACGCACCAATAATGGAGCCCTAAAGGACAATTAAGAGTTATTAATAACAAAAGGACTTTGTTCTGCAGGAAGTGGAAGGTTCTGTGCATGGGACCTGCCCAGGCAGACTTGGCTTCTAGAAAGATTGGGGCATGTCCTCTGGAGAAGGGTGAGCCACAGAGGGGACCCCGGCTTGCAAACCAAGAGGCCAGCCAGGCTTTTCAAAGCCCCTTTCATTGGGGGGAAGTTTGAGATGGTAGAAAGCAAAGTTCCGGAGAACTCCAGAAAACCGGCCATTGGAGACAGAGCTGGAGTCCAGCCCTAATGGGCTCTTTCATTATCATTACCACCATTAGTGCTTTATTGTATTAGTTATAGCTAATTTACATTTTACTGAGGCATTGAAAACAGATTGCAGATGTTTGGAAACAGATGTTATCCTAATGTCAAGGCAAAACCATGAATATTTATGATGATTACTGCGCGGATCAAATTACCTCGCTGAAGCAGGAGGCGGGCATGTTCCAACCACTTTGGCTGGGGACCCGGCCGGGGAAGACAGAAAAGTATTGATGAACTTTTGGGCGCACTTCAATTTTCCTTCACGTGGATACATTTTTTTTCTGCCTTCCCGAGGACCTGGGAACAGAGATTGGTTGTTAGGGAACCAATTTAGGGATTTTCCTGCTGCTCGTATTAATTGGCCAAGTCAGGATTTTCCATCTGGTTTTTTCCACGCTCCCCTTCTTGGAGGAGGGTCTGCCAAGCTCTCCCTAACCTAAGCAGCCGCAGGCACTTCCCGGGCGATGGGAAGGCTGGGCTTCTCTGCCCTTCTCCCCACCCATCTGCCGGGCCAGGGGAGCCACCAGGGCCCAGGGCAGGCCTCGAGGGCAAGTGGAGCTGGCAGATGTCCCCGCAGGAGGTTGTGAGGGCTCCGGGCTGACCGCTGCCAAGCAGGGCTCATGTTTCTCCTGCCACCCACGAGGGCAGAAATGCCAGAAATAGGGCTATTCCCTTGCTGTCTTCAAGAGACCCCACCTTGAATTCAGGGGAAGGAACCTCTGCTGGTGAGAGTCCTCTGACCATCCCGCCCCAAAGTGCTCTTGCACTGACCCTCTGCCCCTGCAGCTCTCTGGAGACTCCAGGTGCGGAGAACCCAGCGTGGAGCCGACCCCTGCCCTGTCTCCACCCCGAAGCAGTGGCTGAATGGATGCCCGGCCCTTTGGCCTCGGGAGGAGCCAGTCCCAGGCGAAGCTCACTCCGCAGAATTCCCCATGGGGCCAGGCTGAAGCTCAGCCTTCCACCTTTCCCTGTCCAACCTCCTTTCGGGTTTCTCTTGGGGCCGCTTCCTCGGTAAATCCCCTGCTCCCGGCCCCTCCCAGGCCTGCCCGTGGGGAGCCCTACCTAAGACATCGAGGGTCCATTCTGTGCCAGCCCCTACCCAGTGACGGGGATGAGGAGGTGACGGAGGTGCGGGAGAAGCTGGGGACAGCTGGTGGGGACATTTGCAGGAGCTGAGAGGCAGGCCCCTGGGGCAGGGCACCTCCAGACTGTGGTGGGCAGCCAAAGGGCGGCTGCCAGCGACACCTGCTGTCACCCTCGGGCACCACTGCAGGCCACGCCCCGGCCCAGGGTTGTCTCAGCAGCCCTGCAAGGTGGACGACATCAGCCCCATCTCCCTCCTAGGACACCTGGATCTCAGAGATGTTGAGTGACTCACCCAGGGCCGTTTATTCATTAATAAACTTTGATCAAGTGCCTCCTAGGGTGTCAGGGACTGTGCTAGGTGCTTGGAAATCATGGCCAGCCAATAGGTATGGTCCCTGCTCTCACGGTTAGACTCGATCGGGAAGATAGCTGTTTATATATATAATATGGAAACGTACAATAAAGACAGAAATGCAAGCTGTGCCAACTGCTAGGAAAGTGCGCATCGTGCAGCGAGCGAGCACCCACGCTGGGGGCTGGCCAGAGGAGGTGAGAGTGAGGGGTGACAGGCACACCAGGGGGAGGGAGCGGGATGGGGGCCCTCAGGCAGAGGGACAGCATGTGCAAAGGCCCCGGGCAGGAGGAGCTCCGCTGTTCTGGGAGCTGAAGGAGGAAACATGGCTGGAGGTGGCTGGAGGGGTGGGAAGCGGGAGAGGCTGGCGGGGCCAGGGCAGGCGGCCGTGGGCTTGGTCTCCTTCTGAGAGCCGTGGGGTGCCATGAGTGGAAAGGAGGTGGGGGAGGAAGAGGGGAAGAGCGCTAAAAACTCAGCTAAGCCAACAGGAAATCAACAGGTAATGCTAAAGTGGACACATCAAGAAAGTAGATAATAAGCATGTTGTTTAACGGTAAGCTGTCGGCACCGGAAGAAACAGCTGAAAGGGTCAAGAATAGAAAGCCATTGGCTTGTTGGGGGCAGCAGGGTGGGGACTGCTGCATAAGCCTCTTAGCAATAGTTGATTCAAAAACTGTACGCGTATGTGGTGTAGTTTTGGTAGTAGATAACATTAACTTTAAAACAATGAAACTAATTAAAAAATAAAAAGTTGGAGAAATGAGGACTTATGAACACCATGTTGTAGGAGGCGCGCCATGGCAACAGCAGACTATGCCGACACTCCTGCTCCCACGCAGTCTCCCAGGTCATCCTTCCTGGGCCTGGGAGAAGAGGGCAGCTGACCAGAGCTCTCCCGGGAGGAGGCTGCCAGCTCCAGCCAAGGGGAGCTTTCTGATGTTTTGATTGTTTGGGGCAAACAGTCAATCTGTTCAAGAGATAAATATCTTTTCAAGAGATAAGTGAAGGCTTTGGTGCATGATCCCTTCCAAACACTTAAAATAACAACTCTTGGCTAAACAGTCCCCAGCGCAGAGCTATGAGTGTGTGACAAGAGCTGATAGCAGGTGGCTGTGTAAATAGTAGCAGCAACTTGTAAAGTGGTTTAGTGCATGGCTTTGCCCTCTGCTAGTTTCTTTAAAAAGCAAGCACTCTATTTACAGATTACTTAGCTAGATGGCTGAATTCAGGAATGTCATGTCACACAGCTATGAAATTGCCAAGCAAATACAGTGCCTTATATTAAGTCATTTGTGTTAACACTGTAAACACACAGCTAGCTTCTATAGTTACATAGCAAGTAAAGGTTGCATGCTGATAGCTATGCAAACGGAGTTCCTTGTAAGAGGCTATTTGTTCACTTCTGTATTTATCTAGCCAGTCCCTGTATTTTCATAGTAGGAGATTGTCTGAAATGCAAACGTAATGTGAGTATAGTTGAAACTAACCCTGGCAGCTCTGCAAATATAGGCGTTAATTAATTTTTATAGGTCCTTACTATTTACAGATTCTGTATTTGTGAATTCAACTCCTTGCTAAAATTTCTCTGTAACCCTGAAATCAATACTCACAGTGCTTTTCTGGTCACGTGCAAACGGGCACAGTGGCAAAGTTGAGTCCTCCTGTGCACCTTTCTCCGCTGAGGCTGAGCAGGGCCATGCCCTGCCTTCTTGTTTCAACTCTCATGCTGAAAATAAGCATCCTTTTCAAGGTCTATTTTAGGGCCATGTTCGTCACGTGATTTTGTGTTTTTTAATTGATGATATTGCTGTTTAAAATGTCCCCAAACCTAGTGCTGAAGTGCTGTCCGCGAGGCTGCGAGTGCCCTACCATGAAAATACGGTGTTAGGTAAGTTTCATTCAGGCGCTAGTTGTGTGCTGTTGGCTGTGAGTTCAGTGCCAGCGAATCGACAACATGTATTGTGGAAACACTCACAGAACAAGGTTATGTATCGATTGGCTGGCAAAAATGTGACCAGTTGCTGGAAGGACTCTAGCCCTATATTTTCCTCAAAGGGTAGTGCACTAATTCGGTGTTCACCATGACGTGGTAGACCACAGCTGCTGAGAATCACTGGAATTAGGTGTAGTGATGCTTAGTGGGTGATGTGGTTGTCTCCCAACATCCACACCACCCTTTCCCACGTGACACAACCAACCTTAAAGTTTGGTGAACTTGACGTCACCCTCAGATGCAAGGTTGGACCCTGAATGACCTAATCAAATCCTTGTCCTAGCCCACTGGTTGTGGTGATTGTGTTCAGTGACAATATGGTGCTCTAAGTTGGTCCAATCAGAGTAGTTTGTCTTAAATTAGATTTCCCAGAGGCAAAGTTGCCCAAAAATATTTGTGTATATATATACAGATACATACATATACAGGACACCCAACTGAATTTGAATTTCAGATAAACAATTAATATCTTTAGTATAAGCATGTCCCAAATGTTGAATGGAACATACTTATACTAAAAATTATTTGTTATGTTTGTGAAATTCAAATTTAACTGGGCTTTTATTAATTTTTATTTTTATTATTATGTATTATTATTATTAACTGTATCTTTAGTTGCTAAATCCAGCAAGCCTACCCAGACGCAGACTGTGAAACAAGGATTCCCATTCCAGTGCCTTATTAAGGGCGTGCTCCCAGGGCACGATCGGTGAGGGAACAGGGAGGCCAAGCCAGGCGTGATTTCGGGCAGGGTCCTGGAGAAGGTGGCTGCAGAAGGACACTGCGGAAGGTGGCTGGTTCTACAGGGAAGCGCTGAGAGCTGGGCGTTAAGGGCTGGTCCAGGGGTGACAGCCGTCCCCACTTCCAGTTTCTGCGGGAGCCTGTCCAGTGGCCGAAGGACAGTCCTCCGGAAAGTGGCGGTGTGGGCGAAAGGACTCCTAAGGTCTTCTCCCAGCTCAGAGATCCATGACCACTTACACTGAGCTCCTGTTGCTGGTACAGCTCTAGAATAAAAAAGAATTAAGAAAATCCAAGGACTCTGGGGGCTCCCAGGTACAAATATGAAAAAGTTAAAATAACCCCAGTCCCTGAGCCCCTGCAGGGATCAGCGCTGGGCCAGGGATTGGCATTCCCTAATTAGCTCCTGCAAGCTCCAAAACAATCCAGATATTGGAACTATTATTCTGATTTTACAAATGATGAAAAAGAATTCAAAGACAGTAATTAACCTGCCCAAGGTTATGCAGTTAATAAGCAGCAGAATCAAAATTTAATTCCATCTCTTATGCCGTTCCCAAGCATTCCTGGCCTCTCCAAATAATCTTTATTCTAAGAGGGAAACTTTCAGAAAATAAAACTTGTAAAATCTCTTGATTACATTCTGTGGACTTCAAAGAGCTTTCTGTGAAGACGTGAGCTCAGATAGAGCCTCCACGGGTGACTCGCAAACATTCGATTGTTTTTGCACGTCTTTTCCACACCTGGAATGCAGCTCTCTTTGCCTTCCCTCCCTAGAAGTCTCCTGCTCTTGAAGTCATATAAATATTTCAGACCATGTGGGCCTGCGGAAGGAAGAGGAGAGGAGCCCCTTCATGTCTCTCCCTGCACAAGTTCTGTGACTCTGTGGACGGGCGCTGGGGACTTCTCGCCGGGTGCACACAGGCGGAGCAACTGCTCCGGGCCTCTGCCCTGTCTCCCGGCAGCTCCCCAAGCACCGAGGCGGTCCAGCCCGGCTGAATCTGAATCTGCTGGGGCAGGGTGGGGGGACGGCCTGCTTACCCGCCAAGGCCCTTCGTGGCTGCTTCTTAGAGATGCCATTTAAAATTCAGTACTCACTGAGGCCTCCGTGCAATGCAGATTCCCAGTAGATGTTGCTTATGAATCCGGGAGGGGAAAGGACGGGTGGCAGCGCCAGGATGTATTGTCCACGGGAGGCCGACACAGAGCCCTGGCGGAGCTACGGGGGGCCACGGGATCCCTGCTCTGACCCTGATCCAACTGGCCACTGCTAGGCCACTGTTGTACAGGCTGCAGACCCGGGTGGCTTAAACAGCAACATTCACATCTTACTGTTCGGGGGCTGAAGTCCAAGGCCAGGGAGCCAGCCCAGTTCTTGGTAAAGGCTCTCCTCCTGGGGGGCATTCAGCCGTCTTCTCACTGTATCTGCATGTGCTGGAGAGAAGAGAGAGAAGCAGCGAGCTCTCCCAGTCTCTTCTGGTAAGAGCGCGACTGTTTATGAGGCTCCACCCTCATGGCCTCATCACCTCCCAAAGGCCCCGCCTCTTACCCCACCACTCGGGGAAGTTCGAGCACACACATCGGCAGGGGGACACAAACATTCAGACCATGGCACGCAGTGAGGTCATATTCTGAAGTTCAAGTGGACCCGAATCAGGGGCACATGGTTCACCCCACGCCACCTGATGTCTTTTCAGCTGCAGGGTGGCGGCACTGCAAGCGTGGACACAGGTCCCAGCCGACGTGCAGATCTCTTTTGGAACTATTGGACGAAGGCTGTAGGGTGAATATTGTGGGTGCTGTACGGGATGATCTCGGATCCTTTGTACTCAATACCTGCACCTCTGCTTTTAACTGTCACCCCCACACCTTCCAGAGGACTGCCCTTCGGCCACCAGACAGGCTCCCACAGGAACTGGAAGTGGGGACGGCTGTCACCCCTGGACCAGCCCTTACAGCCAGCTCCCAGCGCTCCCCTGTAGAACCAGCCACCTTCCGCAGTGTCCTTCTGCAGCCACCTTCTCCAGGACCCTGCCCGAAATCACGCCTGGCTTGGCCTCCCTGTTCCCTCACCGATCGTGCCCTGGGAGCACGCCCTTAATAAGGCACTGGAATGGGAATCCTTGTTTCACAGTCTGCATCTGGGTAGGCTTGCTGGATTTAGCAACTAAAGATACAGTTAATAATAATAATAATAATACGTAATAATAAAAATAATAAATAAAATAAAAATGAATGAAGGCCTGGTTAAACTTGAATTTCACATAAGCAACTTAGTTTTTCAGTGTAAGTATGTCCCATGCAATATTTGGGGTATTCTTATACTAAAAAATTATTTGTTGTTTATCTGCAGTTCAGATTTAACAGGGCATCTTTCTTCTTTGCAGCTCCTGGCCCATCCTGGGGTGGCCCACCTCCTCGTGAGGGGGAACACGGTGGTCAGGAAACCCTTTCTCTGCCTGAGCTGAAATGGCTCCTGTAACTCTAACACTTTGAGCCTCTGATGAGCCAACGCCAATTCCCTGTGCCTGCGCCAACTCTTCCTCTCTTTGCAGAGTCACATGCCTCAGTGGAGTGTTCTCCTGCTAAACACAGTTCCCAAATGCAGTCTGGGGCTCTCCTTATCCTCCTGAGGGGCCTGGGAGATGCAGGTTCCAGCAGCTAATGTCACGCTTATGGATTCAAGTATGCAAAAGCAAGTCTCCATTGTTGGTATGGTTCAGTTTAATTTCTGATGCTCAGACCCTGTTCTATTGGACATAGAAAACGGGCCCTAGTTACTAACAAGTAGACTGAGTCAAATTCAGGGATTTCTTAGCCATTGTGGGTTTAAAACTCCATCAATTCAGAATGTCCCCCAGCCCTACCTGCTGTAAGCAGGATGATTTGGGCAGGGGGAGGGTGTTAGGCAAATGCCCTGAGAGGCGGTGGTCACGAGGCATAGGTCTTCACGGACCCAGGATGTGCTGTGTCTTGCCCAGCCTGGGCTGGCCAACAATGCCATGTGGGTGCTGTGGGTCCCAACTTGACCCTCTGCAAGAGCCCGGGGATAGAACTGAGCCCTCAACCCATCTCCCGGGCATGTCTCTCTTCTACATCTCCAGACCCGAGACCCCTGGCTGGTCTCCCAGGCCTGCTCCTATAGTAACCCTCAGCTCCGCGCTCCAGGCCCATGAAGACTCGTGGGCCCTCCCAGGTGACTGCACAGTCAGAACATGGTCCAGGGCCATCTATGGTCCTCTCAGACCTGGATGTCATCTGTCACTCTTCCTATTCTGCTGTCACGCCAGGACCTGTGAGGTTGCACTTCTCAGCGGCTGCTGCCATAGTCGCCTAACTTTCAAGAGAGCATCCTGAGCACGTGCAGGAGCAAGCTTGTACTGCCAATGACAGGACACTGAGGATGCTGATGTGCAGGGAATCGGCACCAGAGAGTCCAGGGCAAATGCCACACTCTCTCTTGCACCAGTCTGTCCGCTGTGCAGGGGCCTCCACTCTCTCTGTGACCAGCGTCCCCACAGTGAGCACAGTGCAACTCTGGCTGGCCCCTCCATGTCACCCACACAGCCCAGCTGTTCTGTGTCCCCATGTCCGTCTGGTCGGCCACACTTGCACATCACTATGCTCTGGGACAAACCAGTCATGGCCAGGAGACAGGGCCCTGGCAATGGGTGTGGGCGTGCAGGGAGTTGTGGGCTTTTCTGCCACCCTGCTCAGGATAGGCCACTGGATAAATCTTCTCCCAGGCTGCTCATCAGTAAGCCGTGGACTGGGGACAAATGCCCACACGCACACATTGTTCTGAAACCCCAGGCTGCTGCCTCCGTGATTGCTTTTGCTGTTCTCTGGACAGTTCTGTTGGCCAATGGCCTTGTCTCTATATCTGCACCCATGAGCAAGTCCGGTCCTACCCCATTGCCTTTGCATGACACGGCCCTCCAGGCCCAAGGATGCAGCTTCTCCCAGGTTGAAAGTTGTTCATATGCAAATGTAAATCTCTGAACTGGCAGAATGTCACTCTTCAAGGGCTTCTACAAAGGACAGTTCTGGGGGTTGAATGGCAGGTTAATTCTGATCCACAAATTAATTTTGTCTCTTTGTATATCAAGGGTGTGCGAGACTTATTTAATTTGAAATAAATGTAATTATAGAAATGAATGAGCTATCAAAATTTTAAACATATGATCCATCAATATTGGCATGATGTGAGTGGCTGGTTATTATAAATAAAATGGGTCTTTGGCAATATGGAATTCAATTTCCCCCACAGCGTGTCTCATTACATCTTGACATCTGGGTTAATGCTAAATTACAATCCCTAATTTCCAAATAGGAGTTTAATTTCTAAATAGGAGGTTAACATAAATAACCTCTCCAGCTGTGGGGCTTCTGGAAGCTCTGGGGAGAGAAACTTCCAGGCAGAGCAGTCTGTGGTTTGTGTAGTTATCAGCCCCTCCAAATTCTCTTCCACAAGTCACGTGCTACATGCAGGAGCAGAAGTAGGAAGCATGGAAGCCCGTACATTCCGCCAGGTGCTCCCAGGTGCTCCATCTGTGTGGCGCGACTGAGCCCGAGGCAGTGGGGAAGAGACAATGGCATCCCAGACACAGCTGCCCCGGCGCCTGTACGGGGCACTGTGCCCGTCACCTGTAGCAGTGGGTCGTACAGGGGATTTATCCAGCACAGTGTTGCCGTCCTGCCTGCTGACTGCCACTGAAGGGAACTTCACAGGCCACGTGCAAGGGTGCACTGAGAAAAGCAGACTTGTCGATGGGACCTCTAGAAAAATGCTGCAGAGTGAGAGAAAGGCAGGGCATTCCGAGGACTCAGAGGGAAAAGGCACCTGAACATGGTTCCTTGCAAGAGTCAGGATCAAATCCCAGAAAGCTGGTTGTCAGTTTTTAGGAGACGCAGGGGCATACGGCCTCCAAGAAACAAGAGCAGGAGTCTTGCAAGGGAAGAGGTTGAGCCAAAAAGTTAAGAGAGGCGCAAAGAAACAAGGACGGAGCCCACATGCAAAGGAAGAATTCAGGTTCTGGCAGAGCAGTAAAGAGTCCCATACACTGTGACAAATCGAACTGATGGCGTGGAGGGCAGACTTGCAAGTGCTCCTGGATTGCTGACCAAATAGAAAAAATAGATGCAGGTGATGAAATTATTATACTACATCCTTAGGGCAGAGGACCGATCCAATTCCATCATGAACAACTGGAAGAGAGATTCCTCGGGAAGGAAGAGGCTCCTGCCCCAGTCAGGTCTTCCCTGTCCGCTGCTCTCTCCATCCCTGCCGTCCTCTCTGTCCCCTTCGTCCCCTCTGTCCCCTTCGTCCATCCCCTCTGTCCCCTCCGTCCCCTCCGTCCTGTCTATGGTTTTGTTATTCTCCAGAGCTTGCTGCAGCTGCCTGGAGTTCCTGTTTATTGTTTTCACTTGTTTATTCACTGATTCTCTTCCTAATCTGCAGAAATTTTATCTTTTTCATTGCTATATTCCTAGCGCATGGTGCATGGGTTTTCAATAAATCGTTTTTGAATAAATGAAATCGTGTAGAAGTAGCAACCAAATAATCATATATAAAAAATGTTTCCCAGCCAAAGATCTGTGTATATGGATCAAAAAGGGTCATCTGAAAGCAAAAACCAATCACTAAAGACATTTACACAGGTTGAGTATCCCTAATGGAAAAATCTGAAATCCAAAATGCTCCAAAATCTAACATGCTGCTCAAAGGAAATGTTCATCGGAGCATTTCAGATTTCACATGTTCAGATTAGGGAATGCTGAACCAGAGAGCATGAATCGAAAATTACAAAATTTGAATAAGTCTGAAATGTAAAACACCTTTGGTCCTGAGCATTCTGGATAAGTGATACTCTACCTGCACTGACACCCTGCAAAACTTTGGGATTACATCGCGAAGAAAAAAACCCTGAAGCAACTAGGCAGAAAAATAAGAGTTACAGCTCAAGGAACAAGAATTGGGCTAGCCTCAGAGTTCTCTTCTGTCACTTCAAATGCTGGAAGGCAACAGAGCCATGGATGAGCAAGCCGTGGATAAGAGATTTTGGAGAAGGTTCGAAGCCTAAGGCATCACTCCCAGACCAAACAATTGGCAGAAGTGAGACAACTGAGAGTCCTAATATGCAAGAGCTTCAGAACATCCCACACAAGTGCCTTCATGAAGATAATTTGCTGAAAATACACTCTCCAGGCACCCCCAAAACTAGCAAGACAAACAACCCGAGAGAGTGTGTTATCAAACACCCGGTGTCACCAGGTGGCTATCAGCTCAGCAAACCTAGCAGCAACAGGCTGCAAGAATATGGCGGGGCTGGTGCCTCCTTCCACGATAGCCTCTGCGTAAAATGTAAAGCAATTTAGTTATGAAGGTGAGAAGAGATATCATGGTGAGAATAACTCTGAAACTGACTGTAAAATAATCCACTGGAAGCTCCCAGGGTTAATAGCAACATCAGAAGTTCAGCAGAAGATGCTTGAAACTCTGTGACAACAGTAGTAACAATGTGAACTGTGGGCCTAAGAGTACCAGTGACAGTGGGAGAGAGGAAGACACAGTGAGTAGCTAGCATGACATGGACCCTCAGTGTGCTAAGGGCATTCTATTTCGTTCTCACAACTTCATTAGATCAATAATACCATCATTTATTTTTGTTTTACATGTAGGGAAACTGAGGTTAGAGAAGTTATATGTGTAACTCACATGGCTAGTAAGTAGCAGACCTGGCCTCAAGCTTGGGCAGTCTGCAAAGCGCATGTTTTTCCTAAGTATGTATGAAACGCTTATGAAGATGGGCGGATTTGCTAGACCATAAAATAACTTCAATACATTTCAAGAGATTGAATCTTATGGAATCTGGTAACAACAGAATTTATTTAGGAATTAAAAAAAAACTTGACTATTCCCAAGTCTTGGAAATGAACATACTTATAAATAGCCAATATCTACGGGTCAAAGAAAAAAAAACCATGAGGAGAGATTAAAAACAAATTGAACCAAATTATAATAAAAATATAACATTTACCACTATCAGAAATGAAAAAGGAAATAGCACTGCACACCCTATAGATATTAAAAGGATAAAAAGGGAAATAGTATGAACAACTTTATGCCAATACATTAAAACAATTTTATTGAGGTAAAATACACATATATAATTTACCATGTTTACCATTCTTTAGTGCACAGATCAGTGGTAATAAATACATTTATACTCTTTTCTCCCCTTCCTCTCTCCCCCTCCCACCCTTTCCTGGCCTCTGGTAAGCACAGTCTACTCTCTGTTTTCCAGATCCATGTTTTTAAAGCTCCTGCATATGAGTGAGAACTTGCAAGATTTGTCTTTCTGTGCTTGTATGCCAATAAATTTGACAACTTAGCCAAAATGGACAAATTCCTTTAAAAGCATGCCTTACCAAAACTGACTCAATGAGAAGTAGAATATCTAAACATCCCTATGTCTGCTAAAGAAATTATATTTATAATTTAAAAATTTCTCTACAAAGAAGACTCTAGGTCAGGATGGGTTCATTGGTAAATTCTATCAAACAGTAAGAAATAACACTAATTTGACACAAACTCTTTCAGAAAATAGAACAGGAAACACTTTCTAACTTGTGTTATAAAGCCAGACTCACCCTGATGCAAAATCTGGGGATTTGACATGAAATGAAGAAAAGAAAACTACAGAGCAATACTCCTCACGAATTTAGACACAAAAACCCTTGTGCTTGTTTTCTGTTGCTGCGGTAACAAATCGCCACACATTTGGAGGCTTCAAACAATACAGACTTATCCTCTTGCAGTTCTGGAAGTCGGAAGTTGGAAATCAGTTTCACCGGGCTGGAACCAAGGTGTGGGCAGGACAAAACTCCCACAGAGGTAGCAGGGGAGAGTCGGGTTCCTCTCCTCTTCCAGCTTCTAGAGCTTCTGAGCTTGCCCGCCCATCTTCAAAGCTACCTGCGGGTAGCATCTTGCTTCAGTCCTCATGGCACCTTCTTCTCCTGCAGCCGGGTCACCCTGCCCCCCTCTGAGAAGGACACCTGTGAATACATTCACGGCCAGCCTGGGTAAGCCAGGATAGTCTCTCCCTCTCAAGATCTTTAATTTAATCAGACCTGCAAAGTCCCTTTTGCCATAGAAGGTGACATTCACAGGTTCCAGGGATTAGGACATGGGCATATTTGGGGACAATTATTCAGCCTGTCACAATCCTTAACAAAAATATTAGCAAGTCCAAACCAGTAATATAGAAAAAGGTAATAACCATGATTAAGTGTAATTTACTCCAGGACTGCAAGACGGGCTTAACATTTGAAAAACGAAACAAGGTCCTGGAAGGGGAGATGACCGAGTTTTCTGGGACGGGGGAGATATTCTATGTCCTGACGGAGGTGTTGGTGACACAGGTGTATGCGTATGTCCAAGCATATCAACTTTGACACTTAAGATTGCTACATTTGGCTGTAAGTGAATTTTACCAGAAACAAAGAAAAGCAAAAACATCAAAACCAAGACAACAACAATAAAACCAGAAAGAAGCCAGAGAATCATTCCGAATTTCGGGCACAGGCACCGAGGTGAAAGATAGCGCTATTTACACCGCTGAGGAAAACTGGGAGAGCGCCCGGGGTGGAGGGGCCCTAAGAATTCCCTCAAGCACACGATATATTTGGGATGAGACAGCCAAGTAAAGTGTCACCCAGGCAATTGCATGAGGGGACAATGAGAGGGACCAGTGAGCGTGTGACTGGACGTGGGAACAGGGGCAGGGGCAGGTTCCTGGCCTGGTGACCGCATGGCTGATGGGTCCCTTCACTCAGATGGAACTCAGAAGGAGGTGTGCTGTCTGCCCACCTCGCCCAGCCCAGGGGAGCCACAGACAGGACCTGCTGGGCGGCTGCTCCCTGTCTCTGGGTCACAGTTGTCCTCAGTAGAGACGGGGCTCTGGGCAGCCAGCTGCCTGCTCCACCAGGAACCCAGTGCTCGGGTCTGTGCCCTGACCCTTTGCTTCTCACTGGCGGCTTCCGGCACACCCTCAATGCGGCCGCCACACGGACCACTCTGCCCTTTTCTATCTGCTGGCTGTCCCCTGTGGAGTCTGCCCTGGTGCCGCCACCTGCCCTTTTCCTAACACCAGCAACTCACTGAGCTTCAAACACGGAGTGTGGCACACTGACTTGACATGAGACATTTGGATGCAAATGCCTGATGCAGCCACACTTTCTTGCAGTATTTTATTTGAAAATAACTTCAAACTTACAGAAAAGTTGCAAGAATAATACAAAGAACACCCATATACCCTGAACCCAGGCTCCTTTGCTTTATCTCTTGTGCACTCTCTCTCTCTCACTCCCCCCTCACTCCCCCTCCCAGTAGATATTAATATATTCTCTTTATTCTCAGTAGTTAAGTTCTACAACTTCGCTGTGGCCATGACATTGGTGCATATAGACCCATTGCTCCTAGGGGAAATACACAGTTAGGTTCCTCTAAGCTACTGGTCACAATGTTGTTGTCAACTGATCAACACATAAACCTGTTTCTGTTTAAAGACATCTTATTTTTTTTAAGAGACAGAGTCTTGCTCTGTCACCCAGGCAGTGTCACTCTGTCACTGAGTGCAGTGGCATCATGATAGCTGACTGCAGCCTCAAACTCCTGGGTTCAAGCAGTCCTCCTGCTTTAGCCTCCCAAATGCTGGGGTTGCAGGCACGGGCCACTGCACTGAGCCTCAAGACACCGTACTAATACATATTATTGATGCGTTAGCATTGAACTCACCGCCAGCAGCGCCATAACTCGTGTCTGAACCACGCTTATCTAACACACATGTTAGACAGCACACCACAGCTTTCTGGCATTTAGGGACACTAGACGGCACTTCAGCACTGTGCTTGGGGACATTTTCAACAACAAAGTCACCAACAGAAAGCAGGAAAATGTGAAAAACACGGCACTAAATAGGCTTCAAAAGGCTACTTGTTTACAGTACTCAAGATGGAAAGAGAAGGCAGAGTGTGTCCTTGTTTCACCGTGTTCTAGCTGGGAAGTGCACATCCGGTGACTCAAAGTTTTCAGCACTGCTGTGCTTGTCGGCAAATTGACCATAAAAGCACTGTGAGTATTGGTTTGGGGGTTACAAAGAAATTTCAGTGGGTAGGCAAATTTGCAAATATGGAGTCCATGAACAGTGAAGATCAACTCTGTGTGTGTGTGTACTACTGACTGCTACTACTATATACTACTATACTACTACTAAACACACACACACATATACATATATTAATACCTGTATATGTGTGTGTCTTAGTTTACTATGACTGCTATAACAATATTACCACAATCTCAGTGGCTTAATACAACACAACTTTACCCTTTTGTAGTTCTGGAGGGCAGAAGTTCAAAATCAGCTTCACTGGGCTAAAGTCAAGGTGTCAACAGGGCTGGTTCCTTCTGGAGGCTCCTGGAAAGAATCCATCTCAGGCCGGGTGCTGTGGCTCACGCCTGTAATCCTAGCTCTTGGGAGGCCGAGGCGGGCGGATTGCTCAAGGTCAGGAGTTCGAAACCAGCCTGAGCAAGAGCGAGACCCCGTCTCTACTATAAATAGAAAGAAATTAATTGGCCAACTGATATATATATAAAAAAATTAGCCGGGCATGGTGGCACATGCCTGTAGTCCCAGCTACCCGGGAGGCTGAGGCAGAAGGATCACTCGAGCCCAGGAGTTTGAGGTTGCTGTGAGCTAGGCTGACGCCACGGCACTCACTCTAGCCTGGGCAACAAAGCGAGACTCTGTCTCAAAAAAAAAAAAAAAAAAAAAAGAATCCATCTCGGTGCCTTTATCCTGTTTCTGCATGCCTTGGCTTACAGCCGCTCACTTCACTACGACACCTAGCTTCTGTTGTCATGCCTGCTGCTATGCACTCTGATCGCCTATCTCCCTCCCAGACAGATCCCTGGGATGACAGTCAGGGCCCCAGATAACCCAGGGCCAGCTCCTCGCCTCTGGACCCTTAACCTAATCACACGGACAAAATCCCTTTTGCCACATAAGGTAACAGTCACAGGTTTGGGGGTCTAGAACATGGCTATTTTGGGGGATAGTTATTGAGTCTACATGCATACATACACTATATTACACACACATACATGCATTCACACATATATAACATATACTGACACATACATACATATACATATATGCACACTCACACATATATGTATAAATACTTACATATAAACATATACACATACACACATATACATACACTCACACATACATATACTCACACATATACTAACACACATACACACACACACACACATACATACACACACAGATTTTTATCCTGAACCATTTGAGAGTAAATTGCATGTGTCATGCCCCTTTATCCTTAAGTACTTCAGTATGTATTTCCTAAGAGTGAGGACCTTCTCTTACACAACTATAGTGTAGTTAGCAACTACAGGAAATTTTAAATAGATACAATACTTCAATCTATTGTCATATGCTAATTTTGTCAGCTGACACAATACCACCCTTTTTAAAAATTTTTTTTTTATTTTGGCATATTATGGGGGTACAGATTTTAAGGTTTCAATAAATGCCCTTTCCCCCCTCCCCCCACGAGTCTGAGTCTCCATCATGACCATCCCCCAGATGGTGCACATCTCACTCATTATGTATGTATATACCCGCCCCCCTCCCCCCTGCCCAATGCCCTATTACTGTAGTACCTATGTGTCCACTTAGGTGCTGCTCAGTTAATAATACCACCCTTTATAGTTGCATTTTTCCTTCGGTACAGGATCCTGTCTAGGATCATGTATGACATTTACTTGTCACACCTCTTTATCTCATTTAATCTGGAGGATATCCTCAGCTTTTATGTACCTTTTATGATGTTGACATTTTTGAAAAATCAGGCCTTAAAAAAAAAACCAAAAGACTGTTCTCATTTTAGTTCAAATTCTGGCAACTCCGGCGGGAACATCACAGTCGCGACTTCGGACCTTTCTCGGGACGTCTCATTTGGAGGACACGTGGTCCATCTGCCTCTCATGGTGACATTAATTTTGATCACTCCAAGATAGGATCCCAATTCTCCACTTTATAGGTTTTCCCTCCCTTGCAACGAATGAGCAATCTATGGGATCACAACCACACAAATCTCCTGTACCTCATCGCAGTCCCCCTGGGTTTAGCATCCACTGACGATTCCTGCCTGAACCAGCCTTCACTGTTGCAAAGTGATGCAGTGGGCCGCAAAAATGTCTCTGCACATTGCTGAAGGATTCTTGTTTTTTCCTAATGCCTTATATTTGTTTTGGCTCTCAAACCATCCCAGATTTGGCCAGCAGGAGCCCTGCACAGGGATGTCCCCCTGGTGTCTCCCCTTCCTCGCTTCCTGCTGTAACAAGGTGCGCCTGGCCCAGCTGGCAGCCCCCGGCCCAGCCCTGGCTTGGCCATTTCTCCAAGGATCTGACACGGTTTTCCCGGCCCAGCTTTATTAACAAGGTGGTGTCTAAATGTATTAATAAAACCGAGGATTTTATTCTGCGCCCGGGAACATTCTGGTGTTGCTGGACTATCTGCTCTTCCTGGCCTCAGCCCACCTTGTCATTCCCCTTCTTTCCTGGCTGTTCCCAAGCCTGGTCCTGCACCTGCCTGCTGCTTTGTGGATGGGTGGCACGGGCAACAGGCTGGCAGCAGGCGGGCCAGCGCTGTCTGCTTCCCACCACATTTGATCTTATTTCTGGAAGCTCCAAGCTGACGGGACCAGTGCTCCAAGCCCTGAGCTATGGAGCACGGTGCGGAGGAGGCTGCGGGTTTAGTGCTTGCTTTTTAGAGTATATCAGAACAACTCCATGAACACAGGTGTTAAAATGCCCCCACTTTGAAATGGGAAGTGTCCTCCTCGAGTTGTGTGTAAATGCTACTTACACACCTAATGTGTCCCCGAGTCCCTACCCCCACCCAGCAGCCCAAGTCTGCCTGGTTTGCATCCGCCCGAGCCCTGCCTCTGCCCTGCCCCTTCCATGTCAGTCTACTGCCATCTGTCTCCCACGTGGGGACATTCTGGCAGGAATTTATGTTTTTTAGTGTTCTAAGGGCAAGGACTCACCCGAGGCTCTCTTGGCCTCTGCTCCCTGCAGGGAGGGTTGACTGATCGGAACCGGGCCCTGGGCTCCCCGGGGGGCTGGTGCCAAGTCCCCCAGGACCCCTCCCACCGCCAGACATAGTGGGGAGCCGACACAGGACAGGACTCCTCTAGCCTGCGGCACCTCCCTCAGTGCCACATCATGACAGTCCCTTCCCTTCCTCCTGGCCTGTTAGATAATTCGGAGCGCCAGCCCACGGGAGCTGCTACTCTGCATTCACGGTGGACACCACGTGGGAGTCACGCAGCAGCTGCCACTTGAGCAGCTCCTGGCCCCTCCGTTCCCACGCCCCAGGGCTGCGCTCGGCTGCCCCTGGCTGTGCGGGTGAATATCTAACTGAACTCTCCAGACTATGTTTCTTGAGCACAGAGGTTCTATCTTTTTATTTCTCTAACTTTTTATTATTAAAACTGAAAGACATAGAAAAAAAGTTGGAAGGATGGTTACGATGGGCAGCGGCAAGCCCCCACCTGGATTCAGCTATTGTTCGTCATTTGCTCCGTTTGCTTTGCTCACATAGGAACACGGATCCGCTGATTTTTTACTGGCCCTCTGAAGGCGAGTTGCAGGCATCATGACATTTCTCGCTGGAACACCAGCATGCATCTCCTAAGAATAAGGTGAGTCTCCTGTGAGACCATTATCACATCCAAAAAATTAACAATAATTGTCCAATGTCTTCCAATACGCAATTCATTTTCAAATTTCACTGATTGTCACAGGACTGTCCTTGACAGAGGTTTTTCCCTTCTGGACCAGGATTCATTCAAGGTTGGCCTTTGCTTGCTGGGTCTCTTTCATCTCTTCCTTTTCTGATAATATTAGCTTCCGGTAGAGCCAGCCAAATGTCCTATAAAAGGAGGGGCCGTGTTCTTGTCACCCCTACGTCCCGGGTGCATGCTGGGGGCCCCAGAGGCCAGCCCTGTGCTGGCGAGCTGGGCATGCAGCCCGTGGGGGAGACGTCCCCACTGAGCATGGCTCAGCCAGCCTCTGCTCCCTCCACACACAGACGCCAGCCTGGCGTCCCCTCCCCACCCACTGCACCTTCATGCCCACGGCAACGCTGGTTGACGGTCCACACACTCGTTCCTTGGGAGGTTTAATCTGTCTTATTGAATTTTCAGATTCTCAAATCAATACCCATAATACCGCCCAGCAGGAAGAAAATCCCTCTCCAGGTGTTTTGCCAAACACTTGATATTTACACATAGAAGTTTTCTCTTGATGGCTTCCAACAGCTCAGTAAGTCTCGCCAAGGCTGTACATCTCCCGCAGTACCCAGCGTGGGGGCTGGGTGCAGCTGGCTGTGCCTTCAGGGGTCCCATTCCTTCCCCCGGCCTGGCGGCAGGCCTGGGATGGCGGCTCAGGAGGCCACAGTCTGTGGGTCCTGGTGCAAATCATTAATAAAATGAGGGACATCAGAATAATAGGACCTCCCTGCATCAGACAGGATAGTTACCGTGCCAGCCGGGCCCCCGTCTGCCTGGCCGTGCTGGGGTGGACCAGGAGAGACAGACGGGGCAGGGGCTGCTCCAGCCAGATTCTCTGTCCCCCTCAGTGAGAGAAGGTGCGGGCTGGCGGGGGGTCTGGAGACAGGAGGCCGTGTCGGGGCCCCAAAGCGGCTGTAAGCAGGCTGGACGGGGTCTGGAGAGCAGCAGGGGAGGGTGACCCCAGCAGAAGAGGGGGCAACAAGCTGCGAGGCTCCCAGAACACCACCTTTGTGGAGAGCCAGGCCCTTGAGGAGTGGCTACTTGTCCCTGGAGAGCCTTATGTCCCTCATGGGGACCAGATATGGCTGGTTGGAGAAGGAGCGTTTCCCTCCAGACCCACCAAACATCACTGCCTGGAGGGCCGCTGAGTTTGAGATGAGGCAATGTCTACGCAGTGCCCAGCACGTTGGAGGAGCAGGTTGGAGGGGCAGAGGGTGTCTGCCTGGAGGGGTGAGTGGAGGGGCAAGTGACAAGCTTTACTTACCTGGAAGGCAACTGCCAGGCCATGGCATGTTCGGCTGCACTGTGGTCTCCTGCCACCTGGCCGTAGCCCCCCTGTGAGAGTTGACCGTCCTTCCCGCTGCCTTTGCCCCCCATTCGGCAGCCCCGACAGACCACACTATTGCTGGCGGGTGCATGGGAGCAGAGCGAGACACTGAGTACCCCTCGAGGTACCCCCAGGGGGCCCAGTGATGGACAGCAAGGGCCCTCGTGGGGCCCAGCGTGGCCTAGGGGCACACAGGTGGCCAGGCCTTACGCACCTACGGTGTGGAGGTGGATGAGTTGGGCATCTTGGAGGAAGCAGGAAGTGAGCTGGGCTCTAAATGACCGGGAAGCAACGGGCTGACCTGACGGCCCAGGGGTCCTGAGAATGGTCTGTGCTGGGAGTGGAATCTACCAGGAAATCGACGTTTCCAGGAGGCCAGGAAGGGGCCCTGCTTGCATCCTATGCCCTCGGCAGCAGATGCCGAGATGCTAACAGAGGCGTCTGCGGGACCAAGGGCAGGCGGTGGGAGGGGTCCACTCCCGTCACAGGCCTATTGGAAGGGCATGTTCTATGAAAAACTTAGACACAACAATAAAACAGATTCATATAATAGTGGGTCTGCTTTTTGTTGTCAACCTGCACCAGAAAGTCTAAACAATATCAGTGGTAAGATACTTCTCTGAGAAAAAGTTTTCTTGTTGGTTTACGTTCAAAATAATTGCTGTGGTTGGGTTTTCGTAATACATATGTAAACTTCAAATGAGCATGCTATTATTAACTATCCTTTGATAAACACTGGGCTCTAGGTGGAAGACAATTCGAGGGCTCGCAGTCTGCCTCTGGCACGCACAGACCCGGCTGCGCCTGTTACAAGAGCATGTTCACAGGATTTGGAAACGTTCGACCTCCTTTCGGGCGCGGTTCACGTTGGCAGTGGCGGCTGGAGTCGCCGTTGAGGTGCCGCGACTGCGAAGGCAGAGACGCAGCACCTGCAGCGCTCGTCCGCGCTCGAACTGGGAACAGAAACCGCGCAAGCCGCTCGGCGTGATGTTTGTGTCGGTAAGTGCAGGTTTTAGTTCATACGTAAACTGTTTGGCAGGATTTAAATAATATCTTTAAAAATCTAAATGCAAATTTTAAAATGTTAGTTGGCTACTTTAAAACTCAACAATAAACCAACAAAATAAAACACTACCTCGCTGCATGATTCAGTAAGTGCCTAAACTGCACACTTTGCAGATGTTTTGGCTTTCTTCAAATTCACTTATCAGTTATGAGACAATTAATTACATAAAATAGTACCACTTCAGCCTGGAACTGAAGGATTAAAGTTCAAACTGTTTGGAAGATATAAAAAGTAGTGAGTAGATTGTTGAATTTTCCCTTTTGGTATTGTAACTTTTGGGTTTTTTTTTCCTTTCTTTTTATTTTTTTCTTTATTTTCTTTACCCCCATGATTATAACTATATACTTTATATAAAAATATCATATCATATAACATATAATTAATATATCTTACATATAAACATATAATTAATATATTATATCAATATATTGCATATTATATACTAATATGTAAAACAACAGAATAAACAAATACTATATATAATTCTATATAGTCATAATTGAACATTACGTGTATTTGTTTTCACCAGGGGTGTTTCTTTTCTGGCCATGCATATTTTTCCACTACTGCAAAGGACTTTGCCGCCTAGGGAGCTATGTCACAAATGGCCTGTCCGGCTGTCAGACACACTCAGCGCGCCACACTCAGGGCTCACAAAGCCAGCTCTCGCCACGCCTCCTCTTTGCCGGTCAGGCCATGCTCACTGTATGACCTCGGGCCAGCCAAGGGACCTTCTTGTGCCTCAGTTTCTCTGTCAGAGCATGGTGATAACACCCCCACAAGGCTACTGGGAGCCCCCAGGCGATCAGTCTCCAAACCCGAGTTGGCCGAGGTATAAGGGACAGGCCCCGGCGGCAGAGCTGCGTGGCGCAGGCTCGGGCTTTGGCGCAAGGCAGGTCTGGTTTCTCCACTCTACCCAGGCGACCGTGGGCAAATATGTATCCTTTCCGCGCCTCAGGTTCCTCAGCTGTAGGAGGCGACCACAAGAGCTCCCTTCAAAGCTGTGGCGACAGTTACGTGGAATAAGACCTGCAGAAAGCCCAGCCCCGCCCGCCCTGCCCCAGGCCCCCGCTGGTCTCTGTATGTCGCTTTGGGAGGAGAAGCAGCGCCTGGAGAAGTGGTGGGAGCCTTTGCAGGGGCTGGTGGAGTCGCAGCAGGAGGAGCAGCCGATGTCCTGAGCGGCCAGGCAGCTAAGGAAGACAATCCAGCTCGCGACCTCCCTGCCCTCCACCCACCTCCCCTCTTCCCACGCGCTCCGGCCCCAGGTGGCCTCCAGGGAGCACAGCCCAGATGCTGCCCCTCATAGTCACCGTCACCGTCACCGGGGAGCTCTCAAGTAGCTCAGAGTCCTGGGCTCCACCCGAGACCGCCCGATTCCATGGGTGTGAGTTGGCAACTAAGAGTCAGGTCTTTTCTATTGAGGTGAAATTCACATAACATAAAATTAACTATTTTAAAGTGGACATTTAGTACATTCACGATGATGTGCAACCATTACTTCTATCGAATTCCAAAATATTTCCATCACCTAAAAGGGAAACTGTACCCTGTAAGAAGTCACTCTCTGTCTTTCGTCTCCCTAGTCCCAGGCAACCGCCAATCTGCTTTCTTCCTCCGTGGGTTTACCTATTCTGTATATTTCATATGAATGGAACCATGCAACATGTGACTTGCTGCTTCTGGCTTCTTGCACTGAGCATAATGTTTCAAAGTTCATCCATGGTGCAATGTGTCAGTTCTTCTTTCCTTTTTACTTGTAAGTGCTATTCTATTGTGTGGATATACTAACTTTCTTTACATATTCCTCAATCAATGGAAATTTGTGTTGTTTCTACTTTTTGGCTATTGTGAATAGTGCTGCTATGACACTCATATATAATATAAGCTTTTGTTCAAATACTTGTTTTATTTGAACACCTCCTTTATGCATGTGCGTGAGAGTGGAGTTGCTGGGTAACATGGTAGCTCTCCATTCAACTTTTTGAGGAACCACCAAACTGTTTTCCACAGCAGATGCCCCATTTGACATTTCCACCAGCAATAAATGAGGGTTCCAATTTCTCCACATCCTCACCAGCACTTGTTACTGTCCATCTTTTTGCCTATAGTTGTCCTGGTGTGTATGAAGTGGGATCTCAGTGTGGTTTTGATTTACATTTCCCTGATGACTAAAGACATTGAACATCTTTTCATGTGCTTGTTGGCCATTTGTATTTCTTCTTTGGGGAAATCTATTTATGTCACTTGCCCATTTTAAAAATTGGGTTGCTTATCTTTTTGTGGTTGAGTTGTAAAAGCGCTACGTATATTCTAGATAATAGAAATTTATCAGACATAATATATGATTTTCAAATACTTGCTCCCATTCTGTGGGTTGTCTTTTTACATTCTTAATAGTGTCCTCTGAATCACAAACATATTTAATTTTGATAAAGTCTAATTTATTTATTTTTCCTTTGGTAGTGTGTGCTTTAGGTGTTATACCTAAGATTCCAGTGACAAATCCAAGGGCATGAAGATTCACCCCTGCGTTTTCTTCTAAGAGTTTTGTAGTTTTTATTCTTCCATTTAGGTCTTTGGCTCATTTAGAATTAAGTTTTGTGTACGGCACGAGGTAAGGGCTGTTCTTTTGCTTGTGGATATCCCCTTGTTCAAGCACCACTTACTGAGGAGACTGTTCTCACCCCATTCAATGGTCTTGGCACAGCTGTTGAAAATTTGTGTATTTCTGGACTTTCAACTCTATTCTATTGATCTATATGCTTGTCCTTACACCAGTGCTACACTGTTTGGATGACCGTAACTTAGTAGTAAGTTTTGAAGTCAAGAAACATGAGTCCTCTACCTTATTTTTTAAGATTGCTTTGACTATTTGGGAGTCCCTTGCAATTCCATATGAGTGATAGGATTACTTTCCTATTTCTCCTCACTGTACTTCTTATTTTAGTCATTTGAATCTTCTCTCTCTTTCTCTTGGTCCAGCTAACTAAAGGGTTTTTAATTTTTGTCGATATTTTCAAAGAACCAACTTTTGGTTTCCTTAATTCTTTCCCTTGTTTTACTCTTTTTTATTTCATTTATCTCTATTCTTTATTATTTCCTTCCTTCTGGTAACTTTGAGTTTAGCTTGTCTTCTTTCTGTATTTCCTAAGGTGTAAAATTAGGTTATTGATTTGGAATATCTTTTCTTTTTAAATCTATGTATTTGCGGGTATAACTTTCCCTCTTTCACAGCTTCATTGAATCTGATAGGTTTTTGTGTGTTGTTTTTTCGTTTTCATCTATCTCAAAGTGTTTTCTGATTTCCCTTGTAATTTCTTTTTTTTTTACTGACTTGTTGTTTAAGAGTGTGTTGTTTAATGTTCATGTATTTGCAAACTTTCCGTTTTTCTTTCTTTATTGGTTTCTGGTTTCATTCCACTCTGTTTGGAGAAGATTCTGTGTATGATTTTAATCTTTTTTAACTTGAGACTTGTTTTGTGGTCTTACATATATCCTGGAGGATGTCCTATGTGAACTTGAGAAGAATGTATATTCCATTATTGTTGAGTGAAGTGTTTTATAGATACCTGTTGGTCCAGTTGGTTTATAGTGTTGTTCGAGTCTTCTATTTCCTTACTGAACTTCTGTCTCTTTCTTCTATGCATTACTGCAAGTGGGGTGTTGATATCTCCAACTGTTGTCATAGACCTGTCTATTTCTCCATTCAATTTTGTTGATTTTTGTATCATATGTTTTGGGGCTCTGTTATTAGATGCATATATATTTAGAATTGTTTTATATTTTTGATAGATTTTTATAGATTGATAGATTTGCTGTTTTATCAATATATAATTTCCTTCTTTGTCTTATAATACTTTTTGTCTTAAAGTTTATATTGTCTGACATAAATATAGCCACACTTGCTCTCTTCTGGCTACTAGTTTCATAGAGTATCTTTCTCCATCCTTTCATTTTCCATCTGTTGTGTCTTTAGATCCAAAGAGAGTCTCTTGTAGATAGTATATAGATGGACCATTTAAAAAAATTTATTCTGATAATCTTTGACTTTTGATGATGAGTTTAATCCATTTACATCTAAAGTAATTACTACTAAGGAAAACTTACATTTGTTATTTTGGTCTTTGTTCTCTATGTGTCTTATACCTTTTTGTTCCTCAATTCCTCTATTATTGCCTTTTTGTGATTCATTGATTTTTATAGTGTACCATATCAATTACCTTCTCATTTTTTTTTCTGTGTATTTTTTAGTTTTATCCTTAGCATTTACCCTGGGGATTAAAATTACCATCATTACTGTATAACAATCTGATTTGAAGTAATACTTAGTTTCAATAGTATATGAAAACTCTCTTCCTTCACAGCTGTCTCCCCACCCCACATCACAAATTACATCTTTATACATTGTGTGCCGATTAATATAGATTTATAATTATTGATTTATGCATTTATATTTTAAATCATATAAAAAAGAGAAAAGGTACCATACAAAATTTTAATACTGTTAACTTTTATATTTACCCATGTAGATAGCTACCTTTACTGATGTCCTTTTTTTTTTTTTTTTTTTTTGAGACAGAGTCTCACTCTGTTGCCCAGGCTAGAGTGAGTGCCGTGGCATCAGCCTAGCTCACAGCAACCTCAAACTCCTGGGCTCAAGCAATCCTTTTGCCTCAGCCTCCCGAGTAGCTGGGACTATAGGTATGCGCCACTATGTCTGGCTGATTTTTTCTATATATATTAGTTGGCCAATTAATTTCTTTCTATTTATAGTAGAGACGGGGTCTCGCTCTTGCTCAGGCTGGTTTTGAACTCCTGACCTCGAGCAATCCACCCGCCTCGGCCTCCCAGAGTGCTAGGATTACAGGTGTGAGCCACCGCGCCTGGCCTACTGATGTCCTTTATTTCCTCCTATGGATTTGAGTTATTGCCTAGTGTCTTTTCATTTTAACCTGAAGGACTCCCATTAGCATTTCTCATAGGGAAAATCTGCTAGGACAAATTCCTTCAGTTTTTGCTTATCTGGGAATGTTTTAATTTCTTCTTCATTCTTTAAGGATAGTTTTGCTGGATATAGAATTCTTGGTTGACTTTTTTTTTTTCTCCTCTCCCCATCTCAGCACTTTAAATGTGTCATCTTCTGGTTTATGTGGTTTCTGATGAGAAAACTGCTGTCAATATTACTGAGAATCTGTTGTCTGTGATGAGTCTGTGTTGGCTCATAAAATTATTACTTTATTGTATTGCCCAATATAGCTATGTTAGAGACAGAAATTATTTCAGGAGTTTTGCAGGGCTTTACCCTGAAGGAATAT
This sequence comes from Microcebus murinus, assembly GCF_040939455.1. NCBI lineage: Eukaryota > Metazoa > Chordata > Mammalia > Primates > Cheirogaleidae > Microcebus > Microcebus murinus. The sequence continues at coordinate 9,528,822 of NC_134111.1, forward strand.
GTGAACGTGTTAGTTTGCCTATCAAAGGCTGTCTTGCCTTGGGAGGGTGTCTCAAAGGTCAGTAATGGCTGTATTCCAAGAGGCACTGTGATTTCTAGCCTGTGGTTTTCACCTGCTTTGAATGACAAAGCAGGTCTGCTTGGAGCCACAAGTTGAGAGCTGAACAAAGAGTGCCCAGGGCTGCCAGAGATAGACACCTGTGGCTAAAAGCAATTAGCCAAAATAGCTAAGTTCCTGCTTATTCCTGACTTATCTGTCTCAATCCACAATAACTAGATAAAGAAATGGAGCCACTATATCTCTGTGTTGGCCCTCTGTTAAGTGATAGCTATCTCTTAGAACTTAGAAACTTGTCTTTGAAAGATTTTGTAACCGTTTGTTCACATAGATAGAGTTGATTAAGGAATCTTTAGAAGCCCTTTGAAAAACTTAACCCAAAACGAACTACCTGTTATTATGTAAACCTGTTACTCCTGACAACTGAACTACCTGTTATTATGTAAACCTGTTACCCCTGGCAACCAATATGTGTACCTATAAATACCTATGTGAAGCTCTATTCCTGGCCTCAAAATTGATGGGGATATTGTGGGGTCCCCTGAGCACCCTCATTTTCCTAATTTCTTTATATAAATCTATAAAACTATACCTTCATTTCTGTATATTCTTTCATTTCCATTCTTTTCTTTTCTTTTCTTTTCTTTTCTTTTCTTTTCTTTTCTTTTCTTTTCTTTTTTAAGACAGAGTCTCACTGTGTTGCTTGGGCTAGAGTGCCGTGGCATCAGCCTAGCTCACAGCAACCTCAAACTCCTGGGCTCAAGCAATCCTCTGTCTCAGCCTCCTGAGTAGCTGCGACTACAGGCATGCACCATCATGCCTGGCTAATTTTTTCTATATATGTTTTTAGTTGTCCAATTAATTTCTTTCTATTTTTAATAGAGACTCCCTCCTCAGACAGCATGTCCCCCCAACCACCCAATCTACAGGCCCCAGCCCAGTCCTCCCAGGCACCATGTCTCCTGGTCTTCCTTTGCTTCCTTGGCGGCCCTCCTCACGACATGATGCCATCTTGTCCCTTGCTTTCTTACTCATTTACTACCTGCCACCCATGTCCCCGCTAGAAGATAAGCCCCACCTCCTGGGCACTGCTCTATCCCTACTTGGCACACAGTAGGAGTTCCATAAATGTCCCCAGACTGCTACAGACACTGCCAGGCTCCCATTCATGCCCACTTGGCACGCCCTGGAGGTCCGAGTGGCCAGTTCCCGCACACGCCAATGGCTTCCTGGCCTCCTGAGGGGATTTGCTGGCCACAGATGTGGGCCAGGCCCAAGTTAGGGAAGGCCAGAAGTAGATGCCTCAGAGCGATCTCAACCAATGAGGTACAGCTTCCTCAACCCTTGTGGGCATTTCAGAAGTGTCCCCAAGGCCCCCAGTGGGATGGCCTGGTTGCCCATGGCTGTGACGCTCTCATGAGCAGACTCTACTGACTTCTCCTCCCTTCCCTAGTGTGCTTCCCCACCCCTCACTGTGCTCCCTGGCCTCACCTCCCAAATTAACTCCTTGCCTCAGGGTCTAAGACTCTTCCTAAAGGGAATCCTACTGATGGAGACTCTTGTCATGTCCTGCAGGGCTCTGGCTCTGACTTTCCCCTGGTCAGCATTTTCAATCACTCAGATAAACAGCAGGAAAAGCAACTGTTCCAAATGTGGGACTTGTGTAGGCCAATCCCGTGGGGTGGGAAGCATGGCCTTGACAGCAGGCCACGTGGAAAAGCCCTGGGCATGGTGGGGGTCACCAGCTGAGAGGCTCAGCAGCCAGTGACAGCACAGCTGCCTTGGGCTGTATGACAGAGGCAAAGGATGCACTCACAGGAGGGACAGCTGCCCTCCTGGGGCTGGCCAGGCCACAGTGTGGTGTAGTGGGCAGTCTGCAGAGCCATGTCTAAAGAGGGACATTAACAACTAAAAAAGACCCAGAGGACCTTGACCATGAAGAGCAGGGGCCTGGATACCACACCACTGAATAGGTACTCAGGGAAGAGACACCATGAGAGAAAGACCCCCACAAATGGAGGTGCCCATGATGGGCTACGTGGAACATTCCTCCCTGACATCACTGATGGGGCAATGACCTGGGGACCATGCTGAAATATACTGGCCTAAGAGTGATGTCAGTGAAAATGGCCAGGTAGGAAACACCAGGGTTTCACCTTTACACAAGAGCATCTTGCGATCTGATGAAAAACTATCAGAATCAACTTTTGCTGAACTCTGGAATCTAGTCAAAATCTTGCAGCAACCAGGGTAGCTTAGTCTGCTTGGGCTGCTATAATGAATACCATAGACTGGGTGACTTAAGCAACAGAAATATATTTCTCCTAGCTCTGGAGGCTGGAAGTCCAAGATCAAGTTGCCAACCAATTCAGCTCCTGTTGAGGGCTGACTTTCTGGTTTGCAGATAGCTGTTTTTCTCACATGGCAGAGAGAAAGATCATCTCTCTCATGCCTCTTCTTAAAAGGGCACTAATCCTACTCATGAGGGCTCCACCCTCAAGACCTAATTACCTCCCCAAAGCCCCACTTCCTAGCACAATCACATAGGGAGTTGAGGCTTCAACATATGAATTGGGGGAACAAAAACATTCTGTCTGTATCACAGAAGAAGTGTTGGTTTTGAAGACAGAAGCTACTGCTTTTTGGTAAGCAAGAACTGTGGTGTTTTAAACTGCCTGCCCCCATGCCCCACTTCTCCATAGCCAATGGCCATGAAAACAGAACCCTCACTCCTGTGCAGATGGCGAGTGCCAGAGGGGGCAATATGGACCTAATTCTCAAAGAATTGTGGTTGTGTTTGGACCTGTCTGACAGCTCCCTGAAGGTGCAGGGTTTGCCCTTGTTTCACCTAACTCAGAGCATTTCTAGGGCTGAAGTAGCTTCCTGGATAGTGTTTGCCAAAAGCATTTAAAGGCACAAGTATGGGCAGCAGCAGCCTGGGACAAAGGGCAAGATTTGGGACAAGCAATATACAGACCGAAAGCCTGGGAAGAGATTGGGAAAGGAGATACATGGGGGAAACATTGCTTTTAAAAGCTCCCATATATACTGGGGTATTGAGAAGGTCACACACATGACCAAGGCTGGATGTGTGCTAAGAAAAGGCCTGTAAAGACCCTATAGTTTCACCTCCGTTGGTCTTCAGGCTCCATACAAATAAAAAGTGGATGCTAAGGCACAGTGGGAAATGGCCTGGCTAAATGCAGAAGAAGTGCAGCAACACAGAGCCAATTTTCAGTCTTGGAGAGTATTTTTTTCTTTTTCCTTTTTTTTTCTTTGGCTCCAAGCATTTAAGGAAACTTTGTCAAAACACTAGTCAACCACTAAGCTAATGGAACAACAGATTTCAGTGGTCACACATGACAAAGAATACAGACTTAACAAACGTAATTTAGAAAAGTCACTAAACAAGCACATAATCACAATGCACAACAAGCAGCAAAACACACCCTGGGTTGGGGAAAATCTAATTTCTAGATTTGCTACATTATAATATTTGAAATATTCAGTTTTCAATAAGAAAAATTAGAAGTCATGTAAAGATTAAGAAAGTATGGTGCATTTACAGGAAAAAATAAATTAATAGAAACTGTCCATGAGAGGCCCAGTCATTGGACTTACTAAACAAAGATTTTAAATAAATTTTCTTAAATACACTTAAAAAACTAAAGGAAACCATGGACACAGATCTTAAGGAAACCAGGGGAATGATGTTTCACCAAATAAAAATTATGGGTAAGGAGATAGAAATTGTAAAATGAACCAAATAGAAATTTTGGAGCTAAAAAGTATAATAACTGAAATAAAATTTTCACTGGAGGGGTTTGACAGTATTTTTGAACAGGAGAAGAAAAACATCAACAAACTTGAAGTTAAGCCAAGTGAGATTATCCATACTGAAGAGTAGAAAGAAAAAAGAATGAAGAGAAATGAACAGAAAGAGGCCCAGAGACCTATAGAATACCATCAGTCTTATAAACATACAATAATGGGAGTTCCAAAGGGAGAAGAATGAGATAGAATATTTGAAGATATAACAGCCAAAAACTCCCCAGATTTGATGAAAGCTGTGAATCTATACCTCCAAAAAACTCAACAAACTCCAAGAGAATAAACTTATATTAAGACACATTATAGTAAAAAACAAGAAGAGCATCTTGGAACAGCAAGTGAGAACAGACTTTCAGGGAGATTAGCTACTTCTCCCCATGAAAAATTGGGTCCTTTAGGCAGGGGTTGTCACAAAGGACAAGAAAATAATAGAATATATAAAATAATGAGGCCGGGTGTGGTGGCTCATACCTGTAATCCTAACACTCTGGGAGGCCGAGGTGGGCAGATCGCTCAAGGTCAGGAGTTCGAAACCAGCCTGAGCAAGGAGGCAGCAGTGGCAAACTCCAGGGCACAGTGGCCTGGGCAGAGGGAGGGAATGAAGCTAGCACCCCACGGCAGAACTAAGTTCAGCCTGCTTGAGAAACAAAAAGGTCAGTTTGTGAGTAAGCAATGGCATAGCCACAGGATGGAGCACTGTGGAGCTGAAAAAAAGAAATGAGAAAGATCTCTGTGAAGTGATGTGAGTCATTTTCAGGAGGTACCATTTTCAGAACATTCTCTGGCCCTGAGAGCATACTAGGGCCACCTCAGGGCAGTGCCAGAGAATATCTATAGTAAACATACACAGGCATCCACTCATTTGTGCAAAAGGAACATAGAAAGGATAACCCAGAACTGAAGAGAGTGGGTAGGGATGGAAAAAAGGAGTTTGGAAAGGAGGAAAGACAGGTGGAATGGGGAGCCGGTGGGAGGACACTTCCCTGAGCATGTCTCTTTGATTAGTCCTGATTCGTAGAATCACAGTAATGCCTCATATACTCCTCACATACCCAGAAAACAGGCACATAATGGAAACCAAGGAGGATTGGGGCCCAAGGTGGAATACAAGCAGCGTGAACTTAGCTGTCTCACCAGCGAATAGCATAACCACACTGGAGGGTGTGGGGGGAGAAAAGACATAATCTAAGTGACTGTGAAAAAGAGTATCTTGACTGGATATGGTGAGGCTAAAGACCTAAAAAGTGTGCACAGATGTTGCGACCTAGTTTTGAAATGTGTTTCTTACAAGGGTATGACTGGCGGCGTGAGACATTCTGTGTGCGCTTCAGTCAGGCAAGCAAGCAAGTTGTAGCTGGTGAAAGTGGAAGGTGCAAATAGGGAAAAGAGGGAAGGCTAAAATGACCCTTGTGGTGCTGGATTAAAGTAGGAGGTGTTAATACGAACTCATGATATATAATATAGATACAGAGAGAAATACAGATGTGTGTACCCGCATGGGCGAGTATACACACATGTCCTTCCTGGCTCTACCTGATGAGAGGCCCGAGGCAGTGGCACCCAGTGGCAGAAGCACAGCCAGTGTCCAGGTCCTGGTTTCTAGGCACCATTCTCCAACTGAAGGAGCTGGGGACTCTGGAGAAATGGCCAATTCTACAGCTGAGGCAGGGAAAACACACCATGACCTTCATGGTGCTAGAAGTTCTCAAAAAGAGACAGAGATGGACATAGAGAATGATGGGGGGGGGGGCATATCAAAGAATAATTTAAACAATACAATAGATAATGATGATATCAGATTTTAACCCAAATAATAAAACAAATATGCACTTGCCGATACTGGCATAAGTAAATAAATAAATGGGGAAGAGCTCTTCCTGACAACAGAATTCCAATTAATAAGTAGGAGAAAAGAGGGAGATAGAAAAATCTCCACGAAGCAAACACCACACTGGTGATTGCTGCGGACAAGATCCACCAGTGGATGTTGAAATTTGAGGAAAACCAGGATTGGCATAATCTCAAAGTATGTTCCCAACATAACAACTATGAAGATGTGACTTCACAGTGGAAACCCGACAGACACACGCTTAACCAAACGGTCACGGCCCACATCCCACACCGAGACATGTCAACGTCACGAGTCTCTGGATATGACGCGCTGAGAAGGACACGTCATTTCTGTTGTGTCCTTTTGCCAAAAATGCGTAACTAAATTCCAATCACGAGAAATCGAGGGACACCCTTCAAAAGTGTGAAGGTCATGGAAGAGCAGGGAAGACTGACGGACTGACGGAGGTCAGGGAACAAGGAGAGACAACAGCTAAGAGCGGTGTGGGGCCCGGGTAAGGTCCTGCAAGAGCAAAAAGACGTGAAGAAGAAAACTAGTGAAATTCAAGTAAGGTCTGCAGTTTAGTTACTGGCATCGTAGAAATGTTAATTCTTTGGTTTGGGTCATTGTATTGTGGTTATTTAAGTTGTCAAAAGCAGGGGAGCTGGGGGAGGGGTGGGTGAGAACTCTGTACTACTTTTGCAACTTTTCTGTAAGTCCAATATTAGATCAATACAAAAAGTGAAACAAACAAAAAGGCTGGTTTGGTTAGCGGGACTGAGGGTGGAGGGGCGCTGGAGAGGGGCCCCAGGGGGCAGGGTGGGCCGGGCCACACCAAGTCCTGTGGGCCGTGGCAGGAGCGTGGGTTTGTTCCAGGGGAAGGCGCCGCAGGAGGGCACTGGAGCCGGCAGTGGTGCCGTCTGCTCGGTGTGTAGGACGATTGCTCTGTGCAGTGGGGAGTAGGAGGCAAAGAGCATCAGCGACACAAGAGGCTGCCGCAGCCGTCCAGGCAAGACAGGGGTTGGACTAGAGAGGGAGGGAGGCGATCAGGCTGTGTGTAGACTTTTGGGATAGAAGTGGCAGGACTCGGTAGTGGACTGGGTGTAGAATGTGACCTAAGGAGAGAATATTCAAGAATAGTCTATCGGCTGGGCGCTGTGGCTCACGCCTGTAATCCTAGCTCTTGGGAGGCCGAGGCGGGCGGATTGCTCAAGGTCAGGAGTTCAAAACCAGCCTGAGCGAGACCCCGTCTCTACTATAAATAGAAAGAAATTAATTGGCCAACTGATATATATAAAAAAAAAAATTAGCCGGGCATGGTGGCGCATGCCTGTAGTCCCAGCTACCCGGGAGGCTGAGGCAGAAGGATCACTCGAGCCCAGGAGTTTGAGGTTGCTGTGAGCTAGGCTGACGCCACAGCACTCACTCTAGCCTGGGCAACAAAGCGAGACTCTGTCTAAAAAAAAAAAAAAAAAAAAAAAAAGAATAGTCTATTAATCTGGGTCTCCAGAAAAGCAGTGCAATCGTGCCCCTCTCATCTGTGGTTCCGCTTTTTGGGGTTTCGGTTACACGTAGTCAACCACGGTCCTAAAATATTAAGTGAAACATTCACCAAATAAGCAATTTATGTTTTAAATTGCATGTTGTTCTAAGCGATGGAATCTTGTGCGTCCTGCTCCATCACCCCCGGGTCGTGAACCCCCTCCTGCCCGGCGAGTCGTGCTGTCTGTGCTGCTCTCCCCGGGCCACTTAGTAGCCGTGTCAGTCCATGTCGACTGCCACAGCGCCGCAGCTCTTGTGTTCCAGTGACCCTATTTTACTTAATAATGGCCTCAGAGTGCAAGAATATTGTGCCTAATTTATAAATTAAACTTTGTCATAGGTATGTATGTACAGGAGAAAACATAGTACATGTAGGGTTCGGTAGTTTCTGCAGTTTTAGGCATCCTCTAAAGGTCTTGGAATATATCCTCTGTGGATAAAGGGGGACTAGTGTGTGTGTGTGTGTGTGTGTGTGTGTGTGTGTGTGTTTGTGTGTGTGTGTGCGCGTGTGTATGTGTATGAGAGAGAGAAATTATAATGAATTGAAGTCCCAAGATCTGCAGTGGGCAAGTAGGAAGCCCGGAAGAGCTGTTGGTACAGTTCCATCCCAAGTCTGAAGGCCCGAGACCCAGGAGAGATGGTGGTGTAAGTTCTAGTCCAAATCCAAGTCCAAAGGCAGAAGACTAAAACCTCAGCTGGAAGGTCAGGCAGAGGGCGAATCCTTTCTTACTCTGTCTTTTTGTTCTATTCAGGCCTTCAACTGGTTGGACGAGGTCCACCCCCACAGGGGAGAGCAGTCTGCTTTACTCAGTTAATCAAATATAAACCTCATCCAGAAACACCCAGAATAATGCTTAACCAACTACTTGGCCACCCTATGGCCCAGTCAAGTTGACACATAAAATCAGCCACCACAGATGGCTCTTGGGTTCTTGCCTTAGTCAGCTGCCGGATGACAGTGCCATTACGGAGATAAGGAAGACGAGAGGAGAGACAGTTTGGGGGTGAGTATTAGATTGGAGGAGCCAATGAGACCCCCAAGGGAGAGTCACACGGGAAGTCGAACATGAGTCCAGAGTTCATGGTAGGTACATCTGAGAGCTATCAGCACGGAGATGACACTAGAAGCCTGGAGCTTGCACATGCACCCCGGGGAGGGAAGGCAGAGGGACGGCTGCGGGGAGAGCTGGGAGCCTGCGCCACTCACAGCAGGGCGTGGGGGACAGTCTGCAACCTGACCAAGAAGGAACGGCCCCGCGTGAGGCCATTCACTGTCTGAGGTGGGGGTCTACCCGCTGCAATCCCCTGACCTCGGCGGTCATCTGACCCACGCTCTCTGCCTCGTTCAGCCCGTGCCAGTCTGATGCACATTTCAGAGTGTCCTACGTGTCAGGGCCGGTGCTCGCTGGCCAACAGGGACAGCTACTCTCGGAAGATGCCCTCAGTGCCCGGGTGGGTAACTCTCACCAATTCCAGCATTAATTCAATAATCAGTGATTGAGCCCTGACTATGGTGCCAGCTGCAATTGAAGGAGACCCAGGAATGCAAAACTGAATGAAATGTGGCCGCACTTTCCAGGAGCTCGGAGTCTAGTGGGAAGACAGGCCTAGAACAGGTATGCAGCGAAATGTAGCAAATTCTCTCTTGGGAGGCTTTGTCATTTGTTATCATTTGACAGCTACACCTACCTAGGGAGAAAGGAATCCAGGTTGGTTTGGCAGGAACTGACCACCCTGATCACCTGCTCCTTCCAAGAAAACCCTCATTGTCAGCATGTGATGCAAAGGCCGTATCCAGAAGGAAATGAGTCATTTTATTTCATTGCATTTTGATAGTCAACATATTTAATGGAGCTGTCTTGTTTTCCAATACTGGTAAGTCAGGCAGACAAAATTGAGCGGGCGCAGACGTAGCTACATGTGTGCATGCACGCAACACACACACATGCACACACACACACTCTCACACACTCAGAGGCTGTTTTCTGGCTTCCAAATTTCTTAAGTGTTAGGTCATTTTCCTCCCTGGCCAAATGGCTGTCTGCAGAATGCTGGGGCGGCCCATAAATCGCCTGGCCCGTAATATAAAACATAGCCCATATTGACAGCTCGTAAACCAGGGCCCAGTGTCACCGCACCGCGGAGGCAATAAAGGGCGCGGGAATTACCTCCAGCTCCGGCAGCTGGCTGCGCTGCAGGGACACCGGCAGGGCCTAATGGCTTCTCCTCCCCACCTTGTAAAGCTCTGCACTTAGACACGACTTCTCCATGCCCCATGGCAATTCTTTCGGGGAGAGAGGCGGCTCCCTGAAAGAGCCACTGTCCCCAAACCCCAGCCTGGCGCTGGAGTCACAAATGGCCACGTAAGAGGGACGTGCCATGGTTGGCTCCGCAAATGCGTAGCTGGAGCTCGTTTCCCTAATGCTGGCTGCTGCTACAGACTCGCTGGCCCTTGGCCCCAGGTCACACCCGTTACCTTCTACCGGCACCGATGTGGACAACCCTGGCCCCGCCTTCCTTCTCCAGCCCCCTGAGCAGCCCAGCCCCCCACAGGTGACTGCCATCCTCGTAGGGTCCTCAGGGTCTCTCTAGGCACCCCACCCCCTAATGACTAGCTATCCGGAACCTTCTCCAGCCTTCTCGGGCCTCCGATCACCCCTGTCCCAGCAGACTACCTCGGTCCTGTGTTGTGGGGAAGGAGAGACACTCTCTCTAATTCCTAGAGGTGCACCTACAAGCCACCTCCTGCTCTGCTCCTCTTTCCTTCCCTCCTGTCCCAACAAGGCACTGTCCGTCCTGCTGTCTGAGGGCAGCTGACACCTCCCCTCCTCCGTGTTGGTTCCCACCACACGCACCAGTTATCCCGGCCCGCTTGTCTATCTGGCCTCTCTCTCAGCTACTGGATCAGCTCAACTACTCTTTCCGTATTTAAGTCTTTATCATTGAAAAAGAAATCGCACATAAAAATTCTCCCACTGTTGTTCTCTTTCTGTTTTCCATTTGCAGGCACACTTCTGAGAAGAGGCGTCTCTGCTCGCTTCCATTTCCCACCTCCCACTGTCCCTGCCTCCTCCAGCTTCTGCTCCACCTCCCGCTGACACACCACCTGCGCCCGTCACCAACGAGCTCGCCCGGCAAGTGTAAGTACACGGCGAGTTTGAAACTCATTTGTGCTATGGGAAAAATACAGCAGGTAAGGAGATGGGACGAGGCTGGCATTCTGATTTTAAGTAGGGCGGTTAGGACCTAGAGGAGACGAGGTCTGAGTCGTGTGAATACCTGCAGGCACAGCATGCCAGGCAGGAGAATAGCTGGTGCAAAGGCCCTGAGGCAGACAGTGCCAGGAGTACACTTGGGACAGCAAGGAGGCCAGTGGGATGAAGAGGCCAGTGGGATGAAGAGGGCAGTGGGATGAAGAGGCCAGTGGGATGAATTGGCCAGTTGGAGCACCAGAGCAGGCAAAGAGAGCTCTGATCTGATCATTTCACGGTGCAAACTCCTCCCCAGCCCCATGGCCGACTCACACCAGCACTCTAACAACCGGCGAGCCAAATCGTGCTGGTGTGAGCAGGCTCCTGCACACCCTGGAGGCCCCAGGGGGTTACGGCGAAAATCTGGTGAACAGATCTGGGTGTTCTCTGAAGCTAGAGCCACAGGGTTTCCTGACGGGCTGGCTGTGGGATGAGAGACGGCAAGGGCCAAGGCTGACTGCGAGGCTGCCCGGCCACGTGGTGACGAGGTATCCACCGCGGACACAGCCCTCTCCCTGGAGTCCGGCGCCCCACCCGGTTCCTTCTGGACTCCCTGGCGGCCCCTCCTGGCTCTGGGCCTGGACGCTGGCGTTTCTTAAGGCTCCCGAGCAGGCCCTCCGCTCTGAGCTCCGCTCGTCCCTGGCTGCCAGGGTCCGCTCCGTGCCCCTGACGCTCGGGTGGGCACTGTGGCCCGGGCTCTCCTCTGAGCTCACTCCGGACCCCGTGAATCCCGACGCCTGTCAGGCCTCTCCCTTGATATCTCAGCAGCACATCGCCTCAACATGTCCAAATCCGAGCTCATCATGTCCCCGGCCGCCCTACCCTACTCTGTCCCCACCCGGTCATGCTGGCTGTCGTCCAGCGCTCCCCATCTTAGGGTCCCGTGAGTCAGACACTTGCTTTGGCCAGTGAAATGCACTGGAAGTGACAGAGGCCAGTCCTGAGCCCAGGCCTCGGGGGCCTAGCAAATTCCTGAGTGTCCTCTTGAGCGTCTGCTGTCGCCAGCAGAGAAGTCTCCGCCTGGCTCACCACTGCCCCTTCAGCCTGGGCCCCGGGTGACATGTGGAGCAGGCCACCAGCCATGCCCAGCACAGACCAGGCCACCCTGGCTGCCCCATACATCAGTGAGAACACTTGACCGTTGCTCTAAGCCTGTGAGTTCCAGGACGGTTTGTTTCTAGGGTTTTTGTGGCAGTAGATAACCCACCCAGTCAGTGCAACGGGCTTGGAACAGGGCGGGGACAGGGTGGACACTTAGGACGGCTCTGGGCCCACGGCAGCTGAGGCAGGTCCAGACCAGCACCTGGGGGCTGCGCCACACCTTCACAGCTGTCTTCTTCCCACGTCACGGACCAGCCAGGGCTCCGGCAGGGACACAGAGCCACTGAGGTGGGTGGATAGATGATTGATAGAAAGAGGAAAGGTAGGTAGGTAGGCTGATGATAGCTAGATGACAGGCAATAGATACGCATAGGCAGATGATAGGCAGGTGGTAGGTATATAGGTAGGTAGGTAGGCTGATAAACAGATGAGAGACAGAGACAGGAATGGATCTGTGACAGGGATCTGGCCAAGCAGTCTCTGCAAGGCCCTTGTCAGGTCTGGTGCTGGGACTTGGAGTCCGCAGGCAGTGGCCAGGGAGGGAAGCTGTGTGCAGGCTGGGCAGCCAGGACAAGCTGGAGCCCACTGCGGACCGAACCCCCTCAGTGCTTGCTGCCTCTGACCTTGATGGTACGAGCGTCTTTTTGAAGCCAGGCTCCCTCATCACGGGACTAAACACACACGCCCGGCCCGGAAGTGGGGAGGCTCAAGGGGGGCTGTGGCAAGTGGAGAGGTCGCAGCCCAGGTGGCGGCCCCACAGTGCATGGCGAGCTGTCACCTAAGTGACAACACGTGTGGGCCCCAAACACCTCCGCGTCCCTCTCACCCCCCAGTCTCCCGCAGGAGTCTCTCTCTCACCCGACCCCGCCGGGACAGGGACTCCGGAAGCCTAGCTAAGCCCAGCTAAGTGGACACACTGCAACGCAGCCATGTCTCAAAAGTACCCTCAGACTGAGTTTGGGGACTGAAATCACTGAAGGAATGAGTTCTTGCAGTGTGGGACTGAGGGTCATCTTTTCCGGGGTATTTCTGTTTCCGGTCTACGAGCCAAAGGAATATTGCTGGGATGGTGACGGCTCCTGACGTGGAGAAGAGGGCGTCAAAGCTCGCTGAACACCACTGAGGGTGAGGGATTTTATATATTTGGTCTCTTTTCTTCCTTAAAATGATTCGGGGGTGGGCAATTTATCAAACCTATCTAACAGGAGAGAGCAGCAGGGTTCGTGCCCGTCACCACGCCCAGCAGGCAGGGCCCGTAGCTCCGAAGGGCAGTGAGGATGTTATCTTCTCGGCAGAGAGAGGAACTGAGGAAGTGGGAGCCTGGGGGTTGGATCTGTGTTTAAATCCACATCACCCCAGTGGCTAATGACGCAGGACGGCTTTGCAGGTGCTTATTTGCCCTCCATATATCCTTCTGAGTGAAGCATCTGTTCAAGCCTTTTGCCCATTTTTAAATTGGATTGTTTATTTTCTTACTGTGGATCTTGAGAGTTCTTTACGTGTTCTGGATTCAAGCCCTTTCTTGGATATGTGATGAAAAAACATTTTCTTCCAGTCTGTAGCTTGTCTTTTTGTTTTCTTTACAGTATCTTTTGTAGAGACAATATTTTTAATTTTTATGAAGTCCAATTTCTCAAATTTTTCTTTTACAGGTCATGTTTTTTTTTTTTTTTTTTGGTGTCATGTATAAGAACTTTTTGTTTAACCTCTCAGGGCATAAAGATTTTTTGTGCTAGTGCTATCTTTGCTTCTTAAAATGTTATGGTTTTATATTTTATGTTAGGTGTATGGTCTATTTTTAGGAAAATTTTTTATGGGGTATGACATTTAGGTCGAGGTTCGTTTTTTTTTTTCTTGCCTATGGATATCCAAGTGTTTCAACATCATATGTTGAAAAGACCACCTTTCTCCATCAAATTGCCTTCACACCATTATCAAAAATCAATTGTCATGTGGGTCTATTTCTAGATTCTTTATTCCAGGGGTTGACAAATGCTTTCTGTGCAGTGTAAAATGGTAAATATTTCAGGCTTTGTGGGCCATATGGTCTCTGTCTCCTATCCTTTTTATTATTTTATAAAACCTCTTAAAATGTAAAAACTATTCTTAGTTCACCTGCCATGTAAAAATAGACCACAGCCAGGGTTGGTCTTTGGGCTCTAGTTCACCAACTCCGGCTCCATTGTCCGTGTCTTTCTTGTCACCAATGCCGCGCGGTCTGCACGATGGCAGCTTTATGGTAAGTCTTAAAACCAGGCGGTGGGAGTGCTCCAACTTTATTCCCTGTCTTTTAATTGAGGCTTTCAGGCCATTTTCATTTTACGTAATTATTGATATGCCTGGATTGAGTCTGCCACTTTATTCTTTGTTTTCTATTTGTTTCCTCAGTTTCTTCTTCTTGTTGTTATTCCTATTTTCCCCTTCCTGCCTTCTTTTGGGTTATTTGAACAATTTTTTAGTATTCTGTTTCAATTTATGTATTGTGGTTTTGCCTACATCCCTCTGTATAGTTTGTTTGGTTTTTCCCGGATTGCATCACGGATGACAATATACACACTCAACTTTTCACAGTCTACAAGCCAGTACTTCCCCCCTTCAGTGGAATGTGGTTATAGAACCCCACGTAGGTCCTTACCTCTCCCCACTTTGTGTAATCCTTGTCTTATAGCATCTACATATATTGAAAACCCTATAGATGTTATATATTTTTTCTTTTAACTGTTGAACGTATTTTAAAGAACCCACGAAAGAAGAATAGTCCACTGTATAACCCAGACGCTGACCATTTCTGTCGTTAGGTTTTCATTCCTGACATTCCAAGTTTCCTCTGATATCATTTCCCTTCTGTCTTTCACAGCAGGTCTGTGGGCACTGAGTTCTTGTACTTTTCCTTTCTCTGAGAATGTCCACTTATCTCAGCGTCTATTTTACCTTCATCCCTGAAGGCTGTTTTCATAAATAAAGAGTTCTGGGTTGACAGTGTTGTTCGCCACCCCCCAGCACTTTAAAATATATTTCACTTACTTCTGGCTTCTATGGTTTTTGATGAGAAATCTCCAGTCCTTTCAGACAAAGAGGTTCCTATGAACCTCTCACAACCTGGATCCAATCTTTTTCCTATTCAAATCACACTGATCTTTTATGTCCCCACCATTAGCTGATCACTCCATCTTATGAGAGAGAGAGAGAGAGAGAGAGAGAGAGAGAGAGAGAGAGAGAGAGAAGAAGAAGGAGGAGGAGGAGGAGGAGGAGGAGGAGGAGGAGGAAGGGGAGGAAGGGGAGGAGGGACAGGAGATCCACAAGAAGAAGCTGGATGACTGACCAGATTCAGGAACCTCAGATGACCTCTGAGCTCAAGGAATGTTTCCAGAATTGAGCTAATGAGTAAAATGGGTCCCATGTATGGAAGAAAGCCAGTGTGCAACCACACAGGTGGGCCTTCCACGCCCACCCAGTTGCAGGGCATTCTCAGGTGGCTCAGGAAGCAGTTGATGAGGGCTTAGAATGTTCCTGTGGGCTACTCATTCATGCAACAAGTTTGGAGGTCCTGGGTGACATTGGCATCTTTTTTTTTTAAGACTTCAATGCTTGCACCCTAAGGAAACATGCTTCACTGATAAGGTTTCTGGAACCAGGAAAGGCCTGTGGAGTGCATTTTGGAGTTGGAAGGGTCCAACAGGGAAGCTATTGCTTCTACCACGAGACTCTGCGCCAAAGCCTTTGGTCTCTGCCCAGCCCCCAGCCTACCTGATCACAGGTTATGGCAAGACTGGTTCCTAAAGAGCAACAGTATGCAGACTCCGTGATTGGGCTGGAGGGGACATGGCTGCCAGGGTCAGAAATCTTCCGCACGGGAGTGAGGGGAAGAGAATAGAACATGTGGATTTTGGGACACCAACATTATTGCTCATATACATCTTCCTAGTGGGGATTCCCTTTTCTCCTTTCTCTCCCCTCCTCCTTTTCTTTTTCCAGAAAACTGGTATATCTCTTCCTGGGAGAATAGTAGTTGTAATAGTTAGAGAAGGTGAATCTCTGATAAAGATAAGAAACACATCATTCTGGGCATTTCTCTCTCTCTCTCCCAGCAGCCAATAAAAAACAAAATATATCTCAAGGATAGTCTTGAAGCTCCTGCAGCTTCATCTCTGTGTTCAGAATTCTTAATAGACACTTTTGGATGTGGCCTCTGTTCAAACACATTCTGAAAGGTCCACTCACCAGATCCAATTTCTGCCCATCTCTCCAAGATTTGTTCCCTTCCCCTCCTCCATGAAGCCTTCTAGAACTACCCAATTTGGAAAAAAAAAAAAAAAAAAAAAACTAGCAGATTTAATGTAAACTGCAGGCGGGTTTCCACAAGCTGGACGCTGGGGAGACCAGGAAGATGAGACGTGGCCCCGCCCCCAGGAGCCCACAGCTGCCGGGCAGAGAGTAAAGGGCTGTGCCCTGTGCTTGGTGCTGGAGGGAGCCAGCTTACTTCTGAGATTCTAGAAGGAGGGGTGATAGTTCTTTTACTAACTTGCTCCTAACTTTTCTGGGCTTTAACTTATTTGGTGTTGAACCAGATGTCTGGTTTTCAGACTCCACTCTGTGGGCTGTAGTCTGTGTAGCTTCTGGGTGCTCCCAGGGGTGGCCAGGGCTGGTGTGTGGGGGTTCTGGGTCTCCTGCTCCCAACGTTAGTCAGATGTATTCCACTTTTTAACTGTGTTCTTTAATCCATTTGAGCAGACGTTTCCATGACTTTAAAGTTTGGAAACCACTACACTAGATGATCTAGGTAGCCATGCCCGTGGCATTCTGGACTCTCAAGGTGCTGCACAAAAGACCACTGGGCACATCAAGCTACTGCCAACTCACAGCACTTGGGTATACTATTAGACATGCTGGCAAATATTCAAGTCCTCTGGGGCGAGGAGGGCGAAGCCCTGATTTGTAGCGTTTGCGGATCCCCATGGTGTAAATTCTCCAGACACAGCCAGTTTCAAGTTTCCAGTGTGAGGTCTCTGAACTCAGAGCTGGGAAGAGACACACATAATGGGCTGAATAGCTGGCTCCAGCACACCAGTGGTTACAGGGTGCCAGCGAGTGACCCCACTTCTGTTTCCCTCTTCTGAGTTCAGAACCAACAGACTCAGGAGATGGATGGAGGTTGCAATGCCAGTCTTACTGTGATGACAGCTGGGTTTGAGGCTGGGGTAGGCTGGATCATGGCTCAGATACTTGTCTCCCCTCATCGTGAGGAGTGTGCCTCCCTCTTCCACTGATTTGGGGCTCAGCCATGTGACTTCCTCCTGGTCCTAGCCTATGCCTGGAGAGGCCTCCTGTGTTCTCACTTGCTCACTTGTACTTTAGCCATCACCTTTAAACGTTGGTGTAGCCCCCTGAACCCAGGAGAGGAGGGGAGAGGGGCAGAACCCACCTCAGCCAGCTCACAGACCCATGAGCTAAAGAAATGCTTCTTGTCGTGAGCTGTTTTTATTAGGCAGCATCATTAGGCTTCAGAAACTGGCATCTAGAATGAGGGACTGCTGCTCCTAAAATACACAGCATCGGTTTGGAACTGAGCAGTGAGGAAATTTAGAGGAGGTTGGGAAAATGGCAAGAAAAGTGGTGACCCATGTTATTTGGTAGAGAGACATTTGGTAAAATTATTGCCTGTGATAATTTGGGAAGGAGGAAAATGTACCTATGAATTAGTGGGTGGTTTCCAGGCAGAACATTGTAAACATGAGCTTCTTTGAGCTGCAAATGATAAGGTACTACGAGTGAGAGATGAGTTCAGAATGGAGCTGGCCAGCTTCCAAGCAGAATTTAGAAAACAAAGTTATTTCTCATCTTCAGTCTTCTCCAGCCAGTAAAAGATCTTTAAATCAAGATTTGGCCTGGGCGGCAAAGACCAAATCCAGGGCAGTGCAGTGCCAGTGAAACATGCCTCAAAGTGGAGACAAAATCAAGGATGTGCACTTGATTGTCGTCATAACCTTCGTCTCAGAGTCCGCGAAAGGGGTGAGGTGGCATCTACAGTGCCCTTTCGGCCGCAACGGGGTGCCCAGAAGCCTTTAGGGCATGGCCCACAGCAGCCTGGTGTGGGGCCAGTCATCATACGCAGAGAGGAGCGTGTCACCAAAGGAGCGGTGGGCGTGGCTTCTGGCACACGCTGTGGACTAGACTCGCCCACAGTGCGCCCCCGCCATGTTTGAGAGAGCGCCACAGGCAATGCGGCGCCAGTGCGGACTAACGGGGCTCGAGACTGAAGCATGAAGGGGCTCAGACTCCGGGCGGGAAGAGGTTGAAAGCTACCACGTGGACATGGGCAATGGCCTCCATGGGGGCAGACTGGTGGACTGTGTTACTGTTGAGAAATGTCCACCCTCCCTCACTTCCACAGGAGCATGCCCCCTACTTCACTGACGACGCGTGTGGCCACGTGACCTGCTTGGGGACTTGCATCGCCTGCCTGCCTTCCTGTGCTTCTGCCATGGCTAGCATCCTGGCCCTGCCAGGAGGGTGGACGCTTCGTGGAGCAAGGCCAAGCTGCCCCAGCTGCGCCGTCCAGATTAGCTGACCCCAATGGGCCTGCAGATGCAGGAGCCAACCTGGGGCAGCCAACCTCAGAAGACCCACAGGTTCATGAGTTAAATCAACATTTATTGTATGCTGCTGGGTTTCACACTGTCACGCAGCGTGACACAGAGGAGGTGGCTCCGCTGAGCGGCCAGTGATGGGCTCCTTAGTACCTGCTCATCCAGTCCCAGGCGGCACGGAACAAGTTAGGCCTCTCCCCCGCCACAAAGCAGGGCAGAGCTGCTTTCCGAGCAGGTGGCGAAGCAGAGGTGAGCGCTGAAGGTGAGTCTGGAAGGACAGCGAAGGGCAGAACCGAGCACGCCCAGCTCCTCCTCCACGCGGGCTCGGGTGCTGTGGGACCCTGCCTCACAGAGATGGCTCTGGGATGCCTGCAGCAAGGAAGCCTGCTAGATGCTGTTTTCCTCGGGGGGTTCCTGCACTTATTTGACCAGAAAACCCCTTTTCCTGTCTACTTTGTCTCATCCCACAGAACCAATTTCGAGCTGAACGCTCTCCAGGCAAGGGTGATGTCCTACGTGGCTTTGGCCTCCAGACTGTCCAACTTGTGTGCTGAGGGTGTTCTGCTGCAGAGGAGCTGGGCTGGAGTGTGACTGCCTGCCGTGCCTGGCCCTCGGATGGAGCCCTCCAACCCTCTATCTCAGTCCTGGGGCTCCCTTCCCTGCCCCCCCACCCCACTCCCATCTCAGTTCCAGAATCTGTCCCTACGCCCAGGCAGGGCCTCACGGCTGACTCATGGGCTCTCTTGGGGTTTACTACAGTGGCCGGGTCGCTGCCAGCAGCTTGCTAGACCTGCCCACCTGCCAGGTGGCCCCCAGGGCTCAGGGCTCCCACTCATGGAAGTGCCCTTTGCTCAAGGCTGGCTGCTGGGCATCCTGGAGGTGCCACCTGCCTGCCCAGACTCTCTCCTTTTGCCTGCGCCAGAGCCTTGGGGGCTGCCCATCTTCCCTGCCCCACCCCCACCCCCACCAGACTCGAATGTGCTCCAGGATAGGAGTCGGTTGGAGGAGTGTTTGGTCTACACCCGGATCTGGTGCATGTGGTTCTCAGCAAAATGACTCAGATGTTCAGACCAGTCACTGGCAGAACAGCCAGATACTCACTGTAAAGTGTCAAACTCTGTCCACCCCCACAGAGACAACAAACAGCCAGTAAATGCCTCAGCATTAAACATTTCTTGGCTAAGGCGGGATAGTCAATTTTGACACCGTTAAGAAAAAATACAGCCTAATTTCCGTTCAAATGCACCAAATTTACTGCCCAGGTTCTCATTAACTACTGTCAAGGGAGAAGTAGATAGACAAGATAAATTATGAAAAAATTACTTTTTTAATGTACAAAAAGACTTATTTACAAGTTGAGCATGTCATCTCAATTCATAGCATGTAGAAAAAGCTAAAAATGTTTTGGAAATATAAATTTGGCTGAATGAGTCACCTACAGTATATTCAGGGATGGCGTCTTCTGTACAGAACATATACAGGTTGGGAATGGCGAGTGGAATCCTGTCTCAGGAAGGGAATGAAGGAACACCACCACAGAGCCACCGACCCCTGGCAATGTCCCTTGGCTCTGGCCCTCAACAGAGGCCCATGTGCTGGGATGCAGACGGCCCAGATAATCTGGCCCTGTCCACAGACGCTCCTAGTACGGTCCTCACTGAAGCCAGGGCTGCAGTCAGAGTCAAGCGTAGTGGTGCCACTGTGGGGTACACCTGGTTTGGCAAGGATGCCCCAAATTCAACACGAGAAGGTTTGGGGCACGTGTTTGTGCATTTGCGTGTGTGGTGTGGAAGATGCATCAATTCACCCTACGGTATGTTCAGGAATGACATCTTCTGAAGCTGGTTCCAAATTCCATTTCTAGGTGGGGCTTGGTCACACTGGACAGGAAAGTTCAGTGACAGTCATCAGAGCCCCAAGGATGAACCCCTTCCCCTTTCCACCCCTACCAAAAACACCATGCACGTCGTTATTCTCTGACGAATGACCAGGAGGGCGGAGGGAAGGGAATCCAGGAGATACCGGGACTGCACGCCGTGGCTAGGCAGAGACCAGTGGGCGGTCGGTGAGTGAGCTGTGCGGCCGGGGGCGCCTGGGCGAAGGCTGCCATCAAGCCCTGGAGTTTTCCGTAGAAAAGTGGGGGGATAGTGCACTGGAGAAACGGGGTCGGGTAAACATGCGACTTCCTCTTCCTACTGGGGGACCCCCAGGGTGGCCTGAGGCTGGGCCCTGGGTGCACTCTCACCTCCTCGAGGCCCTGGTCCCTCCACACCCCACAGCAGCAACAGCAGCCTGGAGGTATTTAGAGACAAGCGTTCTTTCTAGGAAAGGCTACATTCCACATGCAAACACTGCGAACACCGTCTGGAGAGGCCAGGGAGCCTTCTGGGCTCGCCCCAAGTAGTACAACGTTTGCTTTTTCTGGTGATACTTACTTACTCTATTCATTCATATACATTAGGATGGGCTGCAGGTCCCAGACTCAGCTTGATGGGGTAGAGATGCCAGCTCTACCAAACCTGGAATCGGGATGTGCTTCCCACTCAGGTAGAATCTGTTTTTCTCCTCCATGGCAAGGGACGTTAGAGACCTCAAGCGTTAAGCTTCATAGAAGAATTCGAGTGAGCCAGGAATTCCTTTCTTTTGCAGGTAGCAGAACGAGCAGCTCATCTTCCTGGAGCAGAAAATCTAGCACACGTCCAGACTCCAACCTGAACGCGGCTCCCACCCTCCCTCTGCATGTCCTTGGAAAGCCCTTGGCCAACGTAATCCCTCATTAGCCTAATGACAGAGGCGAAGGAGCCAGCACAGCGGAGTCCCCCACACCGCAGGCTGGAAAGCACTGTGTGAATGCGTTTTCATTCCTTCCTTTCCTTTCCTATTGAGACTTTACGTGTTCTGAAAAATCATTCAAAAAAAGACCAGAAAGTATGCCCACAAACCTTCTCTAAAACATGTCATCTGAACCATCGTGGGCAAAAATCCCTCAGGCCTATTTAATACTTTTTGGGAAAAAGACAACACGCACGAAACCCCCACGCTCTGGGAAGTGCCGGCCCTCCGGGTCCGCTCAGCGCTGGCGCTCGGGCGTTAGGTCATCATGTTCAGGAACTTGCTCTCCTCCGCTAGGCTGGTGAGCATGGAGCTCATGTCCCCCACGGCCATGTTGCTGATTCCCGCGGGGATGGAGGGCAGGGTCAGGGGGTTCCTGGGGGTGGTGAGGCGGGAGGAGCTCTGGGACAGGCTGTGTAGGAGGCTGGGGCTCAGTGCACCCGAGAACAAACTTGAGTGATCGCCGTCATCCATGATGGCATCGAAGTCAATCTGGGGGGCCTCCAGCAGCTGGGAGTCCACGGTGCTGGACACCTGGTTGACCCCTGGCGAGGGCAAGGGCTGGGGCTGGATGCTGTCTGGACAGGCCTGTGGCTGTGGTGGCTGGGACGGTGCGACCTGGCAGCCCCCGAGGTTCTCCAGGCCTCCGTCCTGTTCGTACATGTGGATCTGGCCATAGTAGTAGAGCATGCTGTGGTCCTGGGCCCCGCCCGTGTCCTGTGGAAGCAGCTGAGGTGGCAGTGACACCATGGTGCCCATCGCTCCCTTGGGCACAGCCTCTACTGTTTCCTGGCTGGCTGGCATAGCAGCCATGGCGTGGCCAGCGGCCCTGGCATAGGCCAACTGCTGCTGCCCAGCACGCACCCCCCGGTGGCGGCCAGCAGGGCTGGGCTCAAGGGGTGGCCGGGGCTGTACTAAGCCAAAGCTTGCTGTGGACACCCCCATCGTGCCTGGCTGGGGCTCCATGAAGCCAGGCTGGTGGGCAGGCAGGAGGCTGGGGCCCTGGCGGTAGCCCTCCTGGCCCATGGGGGCTGCCAGGTGATGGCTCTGCTGCGGGTAGCTCTGGACTGGATGAGGTGGTGGCACCCTGGCCAGGGTTGAATTGGGGACCCCAAGTTCCCTGTGACGGCTGCTCATCATGGTGGGGTTGGGGGCAACTTCCGTATGCTGAGGGTGCCCCAGGTGGCCTGGCTTGGCTGTCACGTTGCTGCAGGATGGGGTAAATGGGTTCAGGGCCCCACTGATGGTGCTGGGGCTCAGCTGGGGGTGGGCTTGGCCATAGCCTGTCTGGGGGCTCATAGTGGTACTCATGGTGGGACACTGGCCACCTGTCGCTGGCTGTTGCAGCTGCTGCATGTAGTTTACCCTGGGTGCAGAGGAGGCTCCGCTGCGGGGTTGAAGGTGAGGCTGGGTGCTGTCCAGGCCTCCAGGGCTCACCTGCAGCCCTTGTGGACTGTAGCCTGGGTACTGGCCAAAGGCTGGCTTCTGCTGCACCACGGCCAGGCTGCCCTGAGGAAAGGGTGGTGGCTTCACCTGGCTGGCCAGGGCGTCCATGGTGCCGGAGCTCACCTCGTTCCACTGCACAGGCATGTTATTTTTGTTCAGGCTGGAGGGTGACCCGTAGCCCAGCTGGCAGCCTCCCAGCACAGGGGCAGAGGGGCCCCCATTGGAATCTGCAGCCACCATCCTGCGCTGGCTGTGCAGCCCCGGGCTGGGCAGTTTAGGGTTGTCAGAGAAGCCGGTGCCTTCTGTGGGGTACACCTGCCCGGTGCTCTCGCCCAGAGCGCCACCTGCGTGCGCCTTGATGTACTGTACCACGTCGTCGGGCAGCACCAGGTCGTCCTCCGGCAGCCCCAGCTCAGCCTCTAGCCCCCCGCCGTCTGTCCCCGCTGCCATGGCCTCCATCACCACGTTCTCGCTGATGCTGGGTGGCCGGGGCGAGTAGGCGCCGTGGGCCAGGCCGCTGTCTGCGCTCGGGTGCGTCTGCAGGCGGAGGCCTCGCCTCTCCGCGCAGGGCGGCAGCGGGCCGGGGTTCACGTTGTGGGCACTGTGGAAGCGCTGCACGCGCGGCAAAGCCAGGGCGTCGGGCCGCCGCACGGGGTCGCTGGCGCGCCGCGCGCCGCAGCCCGAGGCCTCGTGGGGGAAGGCGGGCGCAGCCCCCGCGTGGCCGTGGCCGTAGGCCGGCCCGTCGCTGCCCCGCCGCGGCCCCAGGGGGCGCGGGCAGGCGGCGGGCAGCGCGCGCTCGGGCGCGTCCAGCAGCGCCAGCCTGGTGCGCAGGCTCACGCCCTCCAGGCCGGGCAGCGGCGTGGGCGGGGGCCCGCCCGTGGCGGCCGCGTACTTGGCCCGCAGGCTGTACTGCTGCGCCGGCGTGAGGTTCAGCGGCCCCGCGCCGCCGCTGCACTGGCTGGCCTCGCTGGAGCGCCGCGACGCGTCCGTGGAGATGGGGTCGTAGGAGTCCGCCGAGCTGGCGTTGTGCAGGCGGCCGGCGCCCAGGGGCGACGCCTCGCTGGAGCGGCGGCTGGAGAAGTAGGGGGAGATGCCGGAGGAGCGGCGGCTCACGGTGTAGGCCGAGCTGACGGTGCTGGTGGAGCTGTCACGGCGCTCCTGCAGCTGGCTCAGCATGGTCACCTCGCTGGCACATAACTCGGACAGCCGCGGGTTGGGCAGCAGCCCGGCTGGCCCGCCGCCCCCGCTGCCGCTGAAGTTCTCCAGGATGGAGCCTGCGGGAAAGCAGAGGGTCAGCTCCGGGGACAAGGGGCAGGTGCTCTGCTTGCTCTGCCACACTGAGAGCTCAGCCTAGGACCCCAGAGAGGGGCCTGGCACAAAGTAGGGACTCCGTAGGTGATTTCTGAAGGAAAGAAGGGAAGGAAGGAGCAGTAAGTAAACAAATGAGGCACTTATAGCTGAGGGTGGGGGAGGGGCGTCAGGAGGCCCTAGTCTCAGTCTGGGCTTGGCCATGGCCTGGCTGGCCCTGAATTCTCCTCACTCTGGTCCTCAGTTTCTCCAGATGTGGATAAGACGTGCCTCTCCGTAGTGCTGGGTTATCAAGAGGAGGGGACGTACAGCCCAGGAAGGCCCAGGCCATTGTACTGTAATCTCCTGGCCAACGGTGGGTGCTGCCAGTCGGGCTCCCCTGAGTTGGAGTTTAATGAGCAGGCCGCTTAGAGGGAGTGCCCCGAGAGCCAGGCGCATGGAAGGAAGCACAGGCTGCGCGAGTGGGCAGAGAAATGAGCCCAGGCTGATCTCAAAGAGAGGTCAGGACCCCCAATAGCCCTTCAGTGCCGCCCCAAGCTGGGCTGAGATGGCTGGGCGTTTACACTCTTGCAGCGACTAGTCACTGGATGTGGGCTGCCCAGGGAAGGGGTAACCTGGGTGGGGCAGCTGTCTGCAACCCAGAAGATCCCTGTAGGAGGCCGAGAGTTTAAGGCCATCTGCCAACAGTTGGGCAACAAATCCTCTCTTTGGGGGAGAGCGGTTGGTATATCACAGTGTCCACCACAGTGGGCAGCCAGGGGGCTGAGTCCCTGGTGTGCAGGGCAAAGCCAGGCAGAGTCAGCACTCAAGACATGCTTGTCAAAATGCCTTCCATCTCAAAGCCTGGCCAACGCCTCCTGAGCTGAGCACAGTGCTGCCTCCTCCATGAAGTCCTCTCTGCTCTCCCCTAGCTGGCCATGCTTTCTCTCTCCTCTGCACAGCTCGACCATAAGTTCTGGCTTCGGTGCTACCTGGCTTGTCCTATGGTAGAGTGTGAAACTGGCGGCATGGCCTTCCAACACACTCCTTTGGAACCGGGATTATACTGCTCTCCTGCCAGGGCCTTAGCCATGGTACCCACAGAAAGTGCCTAGTAAATGACTGGACAAGGAAGAGGGCGATGTGAGCAGGGTCTGCCTGTTTTTAGGGGGTCACAGGGACCCAGCATGGTGTAGGTGAAAGAGCATGGGCTTTGGAGCCACACAGGCCTAGGCTAAATCTCACTTCTGCCATTGAGTTGCGTAAGGCACTTCCACCTCTTTGAGCCTCAGTTTCCTTATCTGTACAATGGGCTGGTAAGATCTACTCTATTGTGGGCGTCCGGTGAGACAGCACATGGTGCTTGGTAGGTGCAGCCTAACTGGTGCTGCCCCACTCCCCCACCCCACCACGAGCCCTTCACTCACCACTTCCCGGGAGGGGAGGCAGCTTGGTGTTCCGGGTGTGTGGAGCCGGCCCAGCCCATGAACAGGAATCCTTGAGTGACTTGAGCTTCTCTTTCTTAAGCTGCTCAAACCGGTGCATGGAGGTCATGTGCTTGCGCAGCTGCAGGCCACCAGCAGAGGGGGCAGCCAGGGCTGAGGCATTGGCCCCTGGGGGCGTGTCATCCAGTGCCGTCAGGTCTCCCAGGCTCCCGGGCCCCGTCCCCGGCATCTCCACGCCGCTGTCATTGTTGGGGGCACTGCCCAGAGGAGAGGGCTCGCTGCTGCAGGACGACTGGGCCCCGGGGCTGGACTGACACAGCTGCAGGGGACAAGATGAAAAGGCACAGACTTAGGGGGCATTTGCACTCTTGCCTGGTCTTGCACCCGTGCCTGCACACGTGCCACACCCTTGCACATGGCTGGGTGGGGGTAGGAAGCTGCCTCTTGGAGGAGCTTGTAAACCATCGCCTGTTTGTTTGCATGAGATGGTCACATCACTTCACCTCTTAACCCCAGTGTCGTCAACTATGAGATGGACCTGAGCTGCCTCTGGGGCGGGGTTAGCAGGTGGACGGAAGGTACCCAGCATGCGGAAGCCACACAGTCTGGCACATAAGAAGGTACTGAAGCATTCCCAGCAACAGTGTGGTGTGCACAGTGACACAAGGAACGACAGCCCACCGAGCAGGTGCCTTCCACCAGGCGAGGTGATCTCAGTAGGCCAGAGGCAGGTTGTTGGAAAGGGAGGACCAGGGAAGGAGGACTGTGGGATGTAGCTCTTGCCCAAATGGCCACCCCAAAGCAGTCCTTCCTCTGGGTTGGGTGGAGTGGGGCAGGGAGCTCATGGCGCATGGACACAGTGCAGAATGCCATAGAACTCGGGCTACGTCCACTGCGACCTGGGACCCAGATGAAGTTATCCTGATGTAGCTCCTCTGGACTCACTGCTGGGCCAAGTGTCCCCAAATCTCTACCCTTTCCTTGGGAGGCTATCATGGACACAAACTCCATGCAAGAAGGGACCTTCTAGATCTTGCCCATGGCATCATCCACATACTTCTGCTTGGCCCCCAGTGCCCTCTGTAGGGCAGTCCCCCAACCTCTGCAGCCCAGACTCACGCCTTTCCTCTACTTTGTCCTTGTAGCCTGGCCCTTGCCCCTTCCGATGTTCCTACTGCACTCAGTGCCCTGCCGCGTGCCTGTCCAAACCCCTTCCCGGCCCGTGAGCCTGGACGGCCAGGTCAATCTCCACCAGGCAGGGCAGGGACCAGCACCCCAGCCGCCCGCAGGCCCCCAGCGCCTCGGCTCACCTCAGTACCGTCTATCCTTAGGGGAGGTACAGTCAGGAAAAAGAGGTGGAGACAAAGAACAGGTGGTTAGAACAAAAGGAGTGCAGTCCAGGGGACAGGGGGTGGGGAAAGGCAGACATGCAGGGCCACCCCGCCCTGCGCAGACCGACCATGTGGGGGCAGGCACCCCCATCGCCCACAGCCCTGCCACACCTGCCTAGCAGGAGCCGGGTCAGAGCAGAAGAGGACCTGGACGAGACAGGTGCCATGTGAGGCCAGAGGTGGTCAAGGGAGGAAAGCCAAGCTGGAGAGAGCAGGGACACCATGGTGCCCTTAGAGGGGTCCTGGGCAGAGCCCACTGCTGTATTTGGGGTAGTGGGCCCTGGTGCGGCTGTGGAACGGCCTTGCGCCAGCTGGGCTGCCCAGCTCCGCTTACCCCGGAGCTCTCGGTCTTGATGGCTTTGACGTGCAGGCAGTCTTCCATGGCCTGGCTGGTGCTGCTGGCCTCGGCACTCTCCTCGGAACCCCGGCCACCAGGCTCGGCGCTGGCCTCGCTGTCCCCATTCTCCTTGAGCAGCGACGTGCGGAGGTGCACATCGCCGCGCTGCTTCTTGGTGACGTGAGCGTCCGGGCCGTGGACCGTTTTCACGTGCTTCCGGAGGGAGCTGGGGTCTGTGTATCTCTTGGTGCAGCCCGGGATCTTGCAGATGTACGGTTTCTGGGAAGAGAGCCAGGCTGTGTTTTGAATGGCGTTTGGGGACAGACTGCACGGGCACACTCCCTGTTCTCCTGAAGCCATCCCATGTCCCTTGGCAGACCCTGTCTGTGTTTGCAGCTGGTGCCCTGTCCATGCCTGCCCCAGGCCTGCAGGAGCCTGTGTCCAGCCTGGCCTTGTCTGCTACCTTTTCATGCAGGTAAGTACATGGTCCAGAAGGCTCCTGCCACAAGAAGCTGGGGACACAGATGAGAAAGACCACAGGGGGGATACACATGCCTCGTGTGATCACAGCGCCGCTCCCTGAGAACAGGGCACTGGGGTTTGTCCTGTGAGTAGCAAGTGCGTAAGCTCACTGTGCTCTGTGACAGGGCCAGCACCCCTGCTTTCTCTACGAGGAAAGGCAGGCTCAGGGAAGCAAAGACATTTGCTCAGAGTCACCCAGGAATGATCCCATTAGGAATCTGAAATCTGAGGATTTCTGAACCTCAGTCCTGGGCCCACAAACACACACACACTCACTCACATACACTCGCATGCACATAGACACACACACACATACTCCCAACATCTACACACACACGTGTACTTACACACACACTCACATACACTGGCATGCACATAGACACATATTCCTGACATCTACACACACACACATGTACTTACACACACTCACATACACTCGCATGCACATACACACATACTCCCGACATCTACACACACACGTGTACTTACACACACACTCACATACACTCGCATGCACATAGACACACACATATTCCTGACATCTACACACACACGTGTACTTACACTCACATACACTCGCATGCACATACACACATACTCCCGACATCTACACACACGTGTACATACACACACATATACTCACATGTACATACAGACACACACACATATACTCCCAACATTTACACACACATACGTGTATTTACACACACTCACATGCACATACAGACACACACCTACACACTCCCAACATCTAAACACACACACACACATGTCTACTTACACACACATACACTTGCATGCACATAGACACACACACATACTCCCTACATCTACACACACACGTGTACTTACATACACTCGCATGCACATACACACATACTCCTGATATCTACACACTCACATACACTCACATGCACATACAGACACACACACAAACATACTCCCAACATCTACACACACACATAAGTGTACTTACACACACACACACACACACACACACACACTCCCCTCCAAGGCTGGCTCTTGTCTGTAGCAACTCTGAGGAGTTCAGATGCCTTTGAAAATTCCTCTAACTTCTTACAAACATTGGAGCAGAGTCCTGTTTGGGCCCAGAATGTGTCCAGGCCATTAGAGACACTCTTTTCTGAGTCTGCCTAAGGACAGTAACCGTGTGGCTGGGCCGGGACTGGGAGGCAGGTGCAGCAGACACCAGGCGCTCTGGCCTGACGCCACTTCCCGGCTCTCTCAGCCCTGCAAGGGCCTGGCCACCTGGGGGACAGAGCTGCCCTGTGCTCGCTCCGTGGGGTGATGGCCACGGCAGGCCCGGGCAGCCTCATGTCACTGCCAGCTGCCCAAGCTGCTTGGGGCAGGGCCTGCCAACTCGTGCCAAGCTCAGCCGGCACTGCTCTGCTCGCCCGGGCTGGGGGCAGCTGCTCCACTGCGGGCTGCCTGCGTGCGGGCGGCGCGGGAGTCTGTGGGGCGTGACGCAGTCTCAGGTTGTTTTCACAGCTGCGGGAGAACCGGCACCCCTGGGCTCCAAACCTGCGGCACAACTGACAAGCCACCTGGCACTGGAGGAAGTCACTTTGTCACTTCGCCTCCCTGAGTGCCAGTTTCCTCGTCTGCAGGGTGGGGCGGCAGCACGCGCAGCAGCGAGCAGACGCGCGGCCGGCTGCACGGCAGGCACTGGGAGACCAGGGGGCCTCCCCACCCGACTCAGCACCTGCAGGCCCCCTCGCGGCCTTCCTGGAGGGCACCGTCCTATTATTGCAGAGACGAGGAGACCCAGGCACAGAGAGGGTGAGTAAGCCGCGGGACTTCACGGGGCCGCTTCCTTTTGGAGGAGAGGATGTGGACGGGGGAGCCCGGCCCTCCCAGGTTGCTCAGGGGGCGACAGGAGGGCCCCGTGCGCATGCCCAGTGCACGCCCGGCCAGGGTACCTCGTTGGAGTGGGTGCGGTTCTGGTGCTTGGCGCGGTCCGAGGCGTTGGAGAAGGCCTTGTTGCAGCCCTCGTGCTCGCACACGTACGGCTTCTCCCCGGTGTGGGACCGCAGGTGCGTCTTCAGGTTCTCCAGGCGCGAGTAGGCCTTCGAGCAGCCCTCGAACTGGAAGGAGGGGGCCGGTGAGTCCGGGCCGCCAGACCCAACAGGAGGACCGGCCTCCGCGGCTGCGCCTGCCCCCGCGCCCTCGCTCTGCTCTGCGCCTCGCCCCAGTGCACCCGGACGCGTGTGTTTATTAGCAATGACAGTCACTCTCCTTTCCAGAAAACTTGGAAAGGGCTGACAAGCACAAAGAGCAAAATGAAAACCGCTGGCTGCCCAGGGACAGCCACTGCTGACGTCC
Source organism: Microcebus murinus (assembly GCF_040939455.1). Lineage (NCBI taxonomy): Eukaryota > Metazoa > Chordata > Mammalia > Primates > Cheirogaleidae > Microcebus > Microcebus murinus. The sequence goes on from NC_134111.1 coordinate 9,558,625, forward strand.
CAGTTAGTCTCATTCTGGTGACTCTGTGATTCATCCCCATGTGTTTTTAAAACCAAAACTGGGAACATGTCAAGTATTTAGTTATGTAGTCAACCTTTTAAAATCACCAGCACATTGTGGGGGATCTTCCTGTATCATTAAATCCTTTGAAAATATTATTTTGCACCATTTCCCAGCACCACTCTTGATAAGAGTTTTTCTGTGCGTAAAAATGTGCTGAAAATAAAATCCAGAGTCTTTTGACTCCTAGAGTGAGCTGGCCACCCCCTTTGCTCTGGCCACACAGGGCTCCTTGACCCCACTGAGTTCTCCTGGGCTTGGGCCTCTGTGCACACTGGGCCCCTCTGGCTGGGCCCTTCCCTGGCCCGGCTCCCGGCCCGGCTTCCTCCCTCTCCATCTTTGAGGTCATCTCCTCTAAGAGCAGTTTCTATATTCTTTTTTTTTTTTTTTTTTTTTTGAGACAGAGTCTCGCTTTGTTGTCCAGGCTAGAGTGAGTGCCGTGGCGTCAGCCTAGCTCACAGCAACCTCAAACTCCTGAGCTCCAGTGATCCTTCTGCCTCAGCCTCCCGAGTAGCTGGGACTACAGGCATGCGCCACCATGCCCGGCTAATTTTTTTTTTTTATATATATATATCAGTTGGCCAATTAATTTCTTTCTATTTATAGTAGAGACGGGGTCTCGCTCTTGCTCAGGCTGGTTTTGAACTCCTGACCTTGAGCAATCCGCCCGCCTCGGCCTCCCAAGAGCTAGGATTACAGGCGTGAGCCACAGCGCCCGGCCTAGTTTCTATATTCTTAATCACAACACTACCCCTTCTCCTTTATACCCCCAACACAATTCATAATGATCTTAATCTTGTTCTCTGGCCTTCCTGCTGGGATTCAAGATCCATAGAGCAGAGACCCTGTGGGTCTTGTTCACTGCTGTCTTCCCATTTAGCCCTAGGCAATTAAGAAACCTTTTTGGAAGGGAAGGAAGGAAGGGAAGGGAAGGGGAAAGGGAGAGTCAGGCAGGGAGGGAAGGAGAAAAGGAGGGTGGGAAGGAGGTAGGAAGGAAGAAGAGATCGTTGCAAGGGACTCTGCAGTAAGAGAATATTCCAAAGATTCCACAGCTGTGTCCACAGCCAGGAGAAACTTCTCTCGGAAGGGTGCGTGCACCCAAGTAGGAGCTTTCTCTTTCTTCACATCCTCCCATCTATTCCTGACCAGTCTGATTGAGCACACTTGGCTCCAAATGCCTTGTATCCGTTTCTACAGCCCACAGCTCATATCATCAGAGGACTATGGTTTGCTACCACCCAGGATGTTAAGGAAATACCTTGTTACAGCAGACCCAGAAGAGGCAAAACCATCTTGCAAAAGGAGGACAAAGCTGGAGGACTCATATGTCCCGATTTGAAAACTTGCTGCAAATCTACAGTAATCAAGACTGCATGTGGTACTGGCTAAAGGGCAGATGTAGACGTCAATGGAATGAACTGAGAGTTCAGAAATAATACCACACACTTACGATCAATGGTTTTTTTGACAATGGCGCCAAGACCATTCAATATGGAAAGAACAGTCTTTCAACTCAATTGCATGATTATATGCAAAGAACGAGCTTTGATCCCTATCTTATATCATATATAAAAAATAACTCAAAATGGATCAGAGACGTCAATGGCAGAGCTATACGACAAAACCATATATCTCTCCACACGTACAGACGTATTTATATAAACAAAAATATGCATTTAGAAACTATAATGTTCTTAGAAGAAAACATATAGGTGAATCTTTGTGGCCTTGGATTAGGCAATGATTTCTTAGCAATTAAAAGCACAAGCAATTAAAAGATTGGACTTCATTGAAATTAAAATATTTTGTGCGTTAAAGAAAACTATCAAGAAAATGAAAAGAAAACCCATAGAAATCATATATCTGATAAGGCCTAACAACCAGATATATAAAGAACTCTTGGGCTGAGCTGTTCTGCTTCCCCTCAGTGTGCAGGTTGGTTCAAAAAAAAAAAGGAACCCCTACAACTTAACAAGAAGAAGACAAGTAAACAAATTTAAAATTGGGCAAAAGATCTGAATAGACAGTTATCCAAAGAAGATACACAAATGGCCACTAAGCCCATGAAAAGATGTTCAGCATCATTAATGACTAATGAAATGCTAATCAATGACCATATGACCTAACAATTCCACCCATTGGTTCACATACTCAGGAGAACTGAAAATATATGTCCACATAAAAACATGGAACATACGTGTTCAAAGCAGCATTATTCATAACAGCCCCACAGTGAAAACCACACAAATTTGTAGTGACTGATGAACAGATGACCAAAATGTGATCTAGCCACAGGATGGAATATTACGCAGCCATGAAAAGGGATAAAGCACTGTTTCATGCTACAACATAGATGAACCCTGAAAACATGTTAACTGAAAGAAGCCAAACCCAAAAGCTACATAGTGAATGATTTCATTCTTATGAAATGTCCAGAATAGATAAGTCCATAGAGAGAGAAAGCAGATCAGCAGCTGTCCAGGGCCGAAGAAAGGAGAGAAATGGGAGTGACCGCTACTGGTACAGGGTTTCTTCTTGGGGTGATGAAAATGTTCTAAAGTTAACTAGTGATGATGGTTGTAGAACTCTGTGAGCACACTAAAAACCTCTGGATTGTACATTTTTAAAAATAATATGAACTTTATGGTATGTGAATTATATTTCAATTTAAAAAACTCACTTGCCAACAAAGGCAGCGTATTTCATTGGGCCCTGAACACCACTGATTTTGAGACGGCCTAATCTCAGAGATACTAAAATGAAAACAAAACGCGCGTGTCTGTGAAATACAGTCATGCACAAAGAAGAGTTCTCAGGAGCTTCAGCCGCTGCCACCAGACCACCTCCCCTTTGGAGGGGCAGCAATTTTTGTGTGTTAAAAAAAACAGTCTCACTAACCATGGCCACAAACCCTGTTGACTCTTTAAAGGAGACCATGTAAAAGGTCTCATCTTTGAGCTCTATGTAAAGAAGGAAAAACTCAACCAAAGTGATTTCTAACCCATCGTCATTCAGTTGTGAATCACCAGTGACATCCTCTCTGCAGGGTGCCACCAGGCGGCCCGTCTGCCCAGTGTCACACGGCCGGGGGGTCTAGCTGTGCCCTGGGGCTCACGGTCCCACAGACACCCCTGCACACCCTGGCTGTGGCTACCAAGATGCTCGCACCCGACGGCACCAGGCGGGGGCCTCCAGGCCCACAGGCAGAGGCCAGGGGCGGAGGTGTGCCGTGCCAGACACGCCCGGACACCAGCCCGGCCCGGCCGCCGGGTCCCGGCGGGGCTGCGTGGGGAGCGCCACTCACCGTGCACTTGTGCGGCTTCTCGCCCGTGTGCCGCCGCATGTGCACCACCAGCATGTACTGCGCCTTGAAGGGCTTCTGGTCGCGCGTGCAGGCCTGCCAGCGGCACACGAACTCCTTCTTCTCCCCGTGGATGTGCTCGTTGTTGATGTGCTGCGGGAGGAGCAAGCCCGAGGAGGGGGTGAGCCGGCCGCCGCCCACAGACCACCCCTCCCGCCAGCACGCCCGTTACACGCGGACACCCACGCCCCGCACCTGGGCCTGTGAGCCTGACCACCACGCCTGGCCCGCCCCTGCCCACGCGCTGACCGCCCGCCTGCCGCCCCTCCCGCCTACCACGCGGACCACTGGCCCAGGAAGACCTCCCTCGAGCCAGGCCCCACCTCCTCACGCGTCAGCAGTAGCTGCCCTTAGACCAAGCTCCACTGTGTGCCACTTATGTCGCCTGCACTTTCCAGTTAGTCACCAAAGTGACCGTCTGTGATGGTCAAAGGCATGGAAACACGCACACAGCGGGTGCACTGTGGCCTTTCTTAAGCTTGCCCTTATTGTTTTAGAGATTTTTAAATAACATATTTGATTATAATGGAAAGATAATTCATCCTCATCTCTATTTCTGTCATTGAGATGACGGCTTTGTCTCCCTTTCACGAAGGCCCCGGGAGTCCAGTGGCCTGCCCAGGGCCCTGGCAGTAGGCGTGGAGGAGCCAGACCTGCCCCATTGTGGGCACTGGGCACTGTGTGGGGCCGATCCGGGGACGAAATGGCCCAGGTGAGCAAGGCGGGACAGCCACGGCCAGCACAGCGGACCCGGCAGCATCACAGAGGGGCGCCCTCCAGCAGGCTGGGGGTGCATGGGCAAGGGGCCCTCCCTGGGAGGGGGTCCCCAGAGCCCTCCCGGCCAGCACTGCCCTGGGCCAGGAATGTGGGGTGAACACCCCTTTGGGCCGTGCCCTGGATCCGTGGCTGTGTCCCCTGGTGGAGGGGCCCCCACCTCTGAGCTTGGGATGTGTTGCCATGTGTCAGGCCTTTATGTCCTTAACCTCTGAGCTGCTTAGGTAACGGAGGAGTGGGAACAGTTCTGCTGCCTCCACTGCAGGGCTTCTCTCCAAAGGGCCCCATCAAAGTCCCACCCTTCCTTCTCTCCCTTTGTCCAAGGCTGTGCCCTGCCTGTGTCTCGGGTCAGGCTGGGCTTGCTTCCCCAGGCAGATGGCGAGGGTGGGGACACTGCAGCCTCGGAGGCCCCCCATCTCTCCTCTGTTCCCAGCTCCTCTCTGGGCCTTCACACCCTCCCACCACCCCTCCTACAGCCTCTAGACCTGCACCGCCAGCGCAGTGGCCACCTGCTACACGGGCTCTTGCGCACATGGCATGTGGCTGGTCTGAGCTGGGATGGGCTGCAAGCGCAAACCACACGCCAGTTGCGCTAAGTCTCTAAGTTTCAGAGACTTAGAATGGCAAAAAAAAAAGGATGTATAATATCTCAATAATTTTGTTCTATATTGATTACAGGTCAAAATAACTTTACAGATATAATGGGTTAAATAAAATACGTTATTAAAATCAACTTCACCTGTTTCGTTTTACTCTTTTAAAATGTGCTCTTAGGAGATGTGAAGCAACATGCATGGCTGGCGTTTGTGGCTTGCGGAATCCTTCTACTGGACAGCGCTGCCGTGGGCCTCTGTCACCTCCAAGGCCGTGTGGAGAGGTGACCACCGGCGCTGGCAGCACGCTGCTGCCCCAGAAGACGGCAAACCGCCCTCCCGCCCTGTGCCACCCGCCTAACTGCCACGCATACAAATGCCACCCTTGGAGCAAGAAATATCTACAGCGCTTTGAACTTCCAGAGAAATCTTATCATATTAGCCTCACTTTCCATTTTTAAAGCCTTTCAAATGATAAAAATGCTTCCTGACAATGCCTTTCATTTTTTTCTTATCGGTTTACTTAGCAACAAATTGTTAATAATCAACCGGGGGCTCCAGCTCGCCTGCGCACGCTCCGCCCCTCCTCCTGGGGGGGAGGGGAGTCAGAGCTGGGCGGGGGTCCGGCTACCCTCTCACAAAGGAGCCTGCGCTCTCCAGGGTCAAGTGGAGGGGACCACTTATGGCCCCAGGACAGACGTGGCCACAGGGAGAGGCCTGCAGCCGAAGTCCCCCTGCCATGGCAGGGGCATGCCGGGACCCTCCGCCTGTTTGAGGAGCCCCCGCCTGCTCCTCGGCGCTGACCCACCTATCACAGACGCACCTTCCACCCCCTCACCCCACACTCTGGCTCGGCCTCCCTGGCCCAAGCCGCTGTCCTCTTCTCTTTCACCTAACTGATGTGTCCTGCGACCACAGCTCCAACCGCTCCTTCTCCACCTGGGGCTGTTCACCCAAAAGAGGTGGGATGGGCTGAAAATTATGCTGGAGTTCCAGAAGGGATTGGATAAGACCCTGGCTCACAAGCTCCATGTCGCCTGCACTGGTGTGCTGGGAAATCCTGGTCTCCTGGGGGAGAATTTGGGGGGGAAAAACTCAAACACAAAAGAAACCTATAGTATTTGGGAGCAAGTCGCATGAATGGAGGGAGCAGAGGGGTTGGTGTGTCTAATTGGCAAGTTCCGAGCTGGGGACAAGCAAGGCCCTTTGGGACGGGTTCTGCCTGTGAACAGGAGGTGACGCGTGCGCACGTGTGTCCGCTCCTCCAGCAAACTAGCCATTCAGCTAGCGGGGCACCTTCACAGACACTCGCTCACCAGGGGTGTGGCGAATCCAAGCTCTCTTTGCATGGCGAAGAGAGAAGCGCCGGGGGCTGGCGTGCGGAGCAGGGAGGAGGCGGTCCCAGGTGCAGCGTGCCTGCTACCCGCTGAGTGTTTATGGAAATGACTGGCTGAGGGAACATACTCACTGTTGACCCTGTGGGGTAGATATCACCCCTCGTTACAGGGGAGAACAGGCTCACAGAGCTTGGGTCACTTCCTCAGAACCATCAGCCAGGTACGGCTCGGCCAGGTCTGGAGCCAGGCCCTACACAGAGCCCCTGCCCCTTCCTCACACACACGCTACCTCTTGACTGCCACCGTGAGGGGTGCTACTGGGTAAGGGAATTTGGAGTGGGGACCAAGAGGAATACCCTGAAGGTACTCCTACCCTCTCAGGGCACTCAGGGTCTTCTCTAATCATCTGCACTGCCAGTACCCAGGCATTTTTAAGTAGTCCCCTCCCTGATCTGGGTGTGGACACCCACCAGCACCCATATACCCTGGGTGTCTGTGAATGGTCTCCAAGAGGAAATCATCAACTCCTTGTCCTAGGAGAGAAGCTTCTTTAAGGCTTCAGAGTCAGGTTTGTCATTATCTTATAGATGCTGGCTGGTTTAACTAATCGTATTTCTCTCTTTGCATTGGCTGCTAGGAAGCTCAGAAAAAAGCTATGTATGTAGAGCCTATCTCACAGCATTTAGTTTTTAGTGCTAACTCTACTCCGGGTTTTACGTTATTGTTCCTTTTCCCCTGATTTTCTCACTTACTTATTTTTCTTTTAACCTCTCGTACTACATATGTATTTGAAAGCCTCCTTTTAGAAACAAGGCACACTTAAAGTAATCATGCCTCCCGTTTGCAGGGGACGTGGCCCAGGCCATCTCCTGTGGCCTCGTCCTCTGGCCCCTCCTCTCTAGTGCAGGGCCTGGAAGACTCAAGGTCCTGTGTGGCCTGGGCTCTGCCCGCGGTGGGGCGCGGAGCTTACGTGCACCAGCTGCTCCTGGGTGTCGTACTCCTTGGTGCAGTCTTCCCAGTGGCAGTTGGTCTCGTAGACGACCACTTCGGCCTCCTGCTTACAGTCATCCCTGTCCAGGTCTTCCTTGAGGTCAGCCAGCTGCTCCTGGGGGAGAGTACACCCTCGTGAGCCGTGTCCTGACGCCTGCCCTGTGGAGCGGTGGCTAGGAGCCCGTGCACTCTGTGCCAAGGACACTGGGCTGGTACGAGTGTGGACGCATGTGCGTGCACACACACACGCCAACACGTGCACGCACTTGCAACACACGCCCAGCGGCGTTTGTCTCTCCTCTCCTCAGCTCAGCCCCCATCCACAGCTCTTCCCGTCAGACAGCGTCCTGGGGCCCCTCCCTCCTCTCCATGCCGGCTGGTCGCCACCAAGGTGTCCCTTCACATCCTGGGTGCGCTGACACGCAAGCAGAACAGGGGGAGCGGGGCGGGCGGCGACTTTGGCGTATTTGGTTTGGTTTCCCTTGGGGAGCCGGTTTGCCCTGCAGCAGCCCCCGGACACGGGCGTCCCTGGTCTTGTGTTAGAGCAGGAATCTGGGGCTCTGAGAGGGGTTGGCGTGCCCTGCCTGGAACACACGGTGGGTCGGTGGCAGCCTAGCTCTGGACCTGCTGTCCCGACCAGGTGAGGGCCCACGTGGCCATTTCAAGGAGGTGAAGGCAAAGCCCCTGCGACATTCCTTCACACCATCACGGGTGCCTGAAATTCCTTTCAAAGAGGACAAAGTCTTTTACTCCCAAACTAGCAAAACACTGGGAATGAACCCACAGAGCTGTGCCCCTCCTAGCTGATGCTTACCCGAGCTGGCCGGGGCACTCTGGGCAAAGGACAGGAGGACAGGCCAGAGGTATCGGCCCGGGGTCAGGGGGAGGGGGGCGCAGGTGCCCCAGGCTGGGAGGGGTCCCAGTCGGCGGTCCCGGGTCTGCCGGGCAGGCCGGAGCGAAGCCGAGCAGAGGCAGGTGTTGCCAAGCCTTGCTTTACATTTCGAACCATTCCCAAAGCCAGCAGGGAGCTGCTCTGTGTTTCCAGACAGCCTCTGGGGAAACAGTCAGGCAGAGGGGGAAGGGTAGCCTCCCCCGTCTACAACCCCAGCGCTCACTGGCGCCGGGGCTCAGCGCAGCAGAGGCCACAGCCGCCCCATCACGACGCAGTCCTCGCGCCGAGTCTGCTCCGGGAGCGCGGGCCACCAGGCGGGACCTGGCTGCCCGCCGCGGCCGCACGGCGCCGGCCCGCGCTCCACCGCGCCTGCAAGGAGCCCTTGCAGGGGGCTCCCGGCTCCTTCCCAGAGGACCGTCCACCTAGTCCACTTGTTCTGGGGGAGGACGATGACGTGTCCCACAGGAACTCCAGGGGCCGCGCTCACGGGAAGGTGCCGGAGCTCCCAGCTCTTCGGCAACGGGATGGTCGGGGCTGCTGGCGTGAGGCCAAGGGGCGTGGACCAGCCTCCTGCCGCCCTGCCTGCACCTCGGAAAACTGGAGGTCCACGTGCGACGCCCTGCGCACTCAGAGAGGACGTGGAGGAGGACGGACTGCATGCCGAGCGGAGGGCGGCGGAGGCCACGGGCCTGGCGGAGCTGGCGCCAGCAGAGGGCTCGTCGCCGTGTTTTCTGCCGACGCAGAGCGAGCCCGCCCGCCTTGCGAATGAGCCGGTGAGCCCTGGGTCAGGGACTAGGACGCGGAGCGACGGGAGGCAGGCTCCTCGTGATGAGCGGCTTTCCTTCTCAGACACGCGTGTGGAGCCAGGCTGGGCAGCGGGAGGCCTGTGTGCCCCGCCTGGGTTCGAGGCCGGCACAGGGCCCCACTGGCGGTGGCCGCGGCTCCTAGGTGCTCAGCGCCTGCCCAGCGCCGTGGCCGTGCCGTTCCGCGTGCTCATCTTCCCTGGCTGTGTGCGCCACCATCAATTTCAAAGGCCCAAAGATGGCCGGCCTGGTGGCAACCATGCATCATGCTGAGACTGGCTTTGGTGTCGGTGAGGGGAGAGGAATTTGTCACCAACCTCTCTGTTTGCTTGACAATAACAGGAACCAATATTTCATGAAAATTAAGTGCTGGGAGCATGCCTGATGGCTTGCGGTCCGATAAAGGATGGCTCAGGAGAGCCGAGCTGGAGACCCCAAGCATCCTTGGTGTCCAGCGAGTGTTCTGCAGTGACACGTGAAGACCGGGCCACCGTGAGAGGCCCTGGGGGGCGAGGGCTGCCCTGGAGGTCAGCAGACATGCCGTGCGCGGCACACGGCGCGCCGTCTTGGGGGACCAGAGGAGGCGGCAGGTCTCTGGAGGTGGCCCCGCCTCTCGCTCCTCCCGCCAGGACCCGTCCTGCGTCCCGCCCCGACCTGCCCTGGCCTCCTCGCACGCTCATCATCAGAATCACGGCTTCACAGCAACTGCGCGCCAGGCCCAGCACACCCTGGTGACGCTGAACCCAGCCAGGCACCGCTCCCACAGTGCCACCTCCCCACGGCTTAGGGCACGTGTTGGTGTGTCAGGCGAGAACCCAGCGTGGCCCTGCAGCGAAGTCTCGCCACCCAGGAGGGCGAGGGAAGGCTGAGGTGGCAGGGAAGGGGGGGTTCCAGGACAGACAGCAGCCGGAGGGCCCTGAGCGGGTCAGGGACAGGCAACTCGGCCTGGCTGAGGGCGGTGTTGCTGCAGGGAGGCGTGGGAGAGACGGCAGGGGGAGGCTGGCCGAGCGCCCCAGCTCGTGTGATGAGCACATGTATGATGAGCACATGTGTGATGAGCACGCAGCACGGGCGGTACTGGACAACGCGGTGAGACAGCCAGCTCAGTGTGCCGCCGCCCTACCCCGGTCGCACTCGCCCCTGCAGGCCGCCGGCCATCACCGGGCCATGGCCCCAAGGCAGCCAACCGGGGGAGACCCGCCTGGCCCCAGCCCGAGGGGCGAGCACGGCGGTTACCTGAGTCAGGGCCAGCGGGGAGGCTGGCCGCAGGCCCTCCGCCTCGGTCTTGACCTTGCTGCGCTTGTGGACGGCCACGGGGTTGACGGTGCTGGTCACGGCCGACTCGCTGCTCTGCTTGTTCTGAGGGAGGCAGAGGACCGCCCGTCACACAGGGGTGGGGCAGGGACACCCACATTCTCTTCGGATTTTACCTCCGTGACCTCCCTACACGGGATGCCCGGACCGACTCTGTGCTGAAGTATCAGAAACGGGGTCCCCCAGCCAGGGCATGCCCAGGACAGCGCCCAGACCTCGGCCGGCCCCTCCCAAGACTGCAGGAGAAGGGAAAGAGCCCCTCTGTGGACAGTGCGGGCACCCCAGCCCCTGTCCCAATGAGACTCCACTTCCCAGCCTCCAGAGCGGGCCTCGGGGCCTGGCTCCCCGGAGGAGGGGCTGCAGCGGCAGCAGCAGGCGGTGTTTCGGGAGCCACAGTGACTGTCGGGGAAGGTGCTGGGCTGCGGGAGCCCTGGGGTGCAGAGGAAGGACACTCTGAAACAGGGCACACTTTTAAACCGCGTGGCGTCCCATCCTCCTCCCCAGGACATGGCCACAGCAGGGCTCTGCCTCTCGCCAGCCGGGGGCCTGGGGCAGTCTCCTGGCCTTTAGCACTGTCGATCTGAGTGCTACCCGGGATCCGGGCATGTGGGGGCTCTGTGCACGTGAGCTCGTTCAGACACAGGCCGCGGGCCCCCGCTTTACAGCTGAGTTAGCGCATGCAGAGAGAGGCGCTTTCCGGCAGGTCAGGATCCACACCATGGTCTGACCGGTTCCAAAGCCTACGCCTTTCCGTGTCCTCAGCTGCAAAACAGGACTTCGCTCAGCCGCCAGATGCTAACGGCACCTGGCACATGCAGGCAGCGTGCTAGGGTGCACAGGCGCCCAGGGCCCACCGGCAAGGCCACGTAGGCGGTCCGTGAAAGCCCACGGTGAGCGACCTGGACAGCATTATCATCGCTCGCTCACCATCCCCTTCGCATACTATGCGTGCCACACCTACACGGGGCCAGGACCTGTGAATTCGAGAGTTTCTCTGTTTACTCATTATGTTTATTGGACAGAGAACAGCGGGACTGAGAGGCTAGGAGCTTGCCCTGCACCAAGGCAGGTCTCCTGACCCGGCCAAGGCCCTTTCCACCAGGCGGTCACTGCCCAGAAGGCACCCCAGCAGCCAGACACGGGCCCGGAGTCTCGCAGGCCCCCAGCCCGAGCGGCGGTGAGCAGCCCTCAGGGGTCTGGACAAGTACCCAGGAGCCACCCTGCACCCACCTACCTGGCTGGCGTCGCTCAGACAATTGCTGCTGCTGCTGAGCTGGGCGGGGGTGGCACTGATGGAGGCGAGGGCCACGGGCTGCTGGGCCAGGAAGGTGGGCGAGGGCTGGATCAGGGGTGGGGTGTGTCCGAAGGCCGAGCCCAGGCCCCTCTGCTGGCTCAGGATCTGCTGGTAGGCCACGGGGTTGATGGGGTGGGGGAAGGTGAAGGCTGGGCTGCGATGAGAGCAGACAAGGTGGGGGGGTAGTGAGGCTCTGTCAGGCGGACGCCTTCTGGGCAGAGCCCTGCCCGGGGGACCGGGATGAACATGTTGCTAACCCTCCATCACCACGGCTTTCCCTCACTCTAGAACCAGCAGTGGCTCCCTACTACTTGCCACACAGGCCTGACCTTCTGCACTGAGCTCCCAGGTCCTATCCCAGGATGCAACCTTCACACCGGCAGGTGAGCCCCAGTAGGGGCCAGGCTCCCCTCCCCCACAGCCTGGCACCTCCACTGCTGATGCTCCCTGACTACGTACACCCCATCTGTCCTCCGAGGCCTGTTCTAATGCCCCTCCCCCAGGAAGCATGCCGAGTCCCCAGCTCACATTATTCCTTCTCCTCCTCTGCACGCCAAGGCTCTATCACACCACTTGCATTGCAGCCGCTCTTTTTTTTTCGAGACAGAGTCTCACTTTGTTGCCCAGGCTAGAGTGAGTGCCGTGGCGTCAGCCTAGCTCACAGCAACCTCAAACTCCTGGCTCAAGCAATCCTCCTGCCTCAGCCTCCCGAGTAGCTGGGACTACAGGCATGCGCCATCATGCCCAGCTAATTTTTTGTACATATATTTTTAGTTGGTCAATTAATTTCTTTTTATTTTAAGTAGAGACGGGGGTCTCGCTCCGGCTGGTTTTGAACTCCTGACCTTGAGCAATCCTCCCGCCTAGGCCTCCCAGTGTGCTAGGATTACAGGTGTGAGCCACCGCGCCCGGCCTGGAGCCGCTCTTTCCATAGCGGGACACTGAGGGAATATTGGCCTCTGAGGCTACGCCAAGAAAGACAGCATGGCTCTTGCCCACTTGCTCTGGGTGGGGGCTGGCTGCCATGCTGGGAGGCCACTCCAGCAGCCCGGTGGAGAGGCTCGGGCACGAGGAACGGACGCCCTGCTGACAGCCGTCAGCGAGCCGCCCTGGCCTGGTCAAGCCCCAGGTGGCTGCAGCTCTGGCTGACAGCTTGACCTCGGCCTCTGAGAGAGCCAGAGCTGAGCCACTGGGGTCAGAAGAAATAAATGCTTGTTGTTTCCAACGTTAAATGTTGGAGCGATTTGCTATGCAGCAAAAGGTGTAGTTGTTATTACTTCTATTTCTGGGTCCCTGGGCTGCACTCTCCTGACATTCCTAACTAACAACTCCGGGCCTCTCTCAGAAAAATCGGGAGGCCATGAGTGTCAGTCAAGCTGGCTGGGGTCTGAGCCCTCAGGTAGCCCAGGGCCGCGGAGAGGGGAGAAAGGTGACTGGTGTCAACGAAGCGCGGGTCTGCCGTGACTTGGCCACAGGGGAGACCTGCTGCCAGCCCGGAGGCCTGCCTAGAGCTCGGGCCCACGTCAGTGTCACGCCTCGTGTGGCCTTCAATGTTGGGCAACGCCTGGCTGCTCTATCACACCTTGTGAAATACCAGGAAAGCCACCTTCGACATCAAACACCTTCAATTTCACAAATGAATCATCTATGACGGGCTCAGTCCCTGACGATACGCCAGGTGTTTTCACATTACTGGCTTTGAACTCATGCAAAGGTTGCAAGTATGCAGATTCACAAAACAGCAAGTGCTGTCTTTCTCCTCCGGTTGAAAGCGCCAACTGAGAAGCCAGCCCCTCCCCCCCAGCTTCCGGCCCTCGGGCCGTGGGGCTCACCTGAGGGCACCTGCCGACAGGTGTCCGTAGGAGCCGCTGGCGGCCGAGCTGCTGCGCGAGTTGTTGATGTAGGCCACCAGCGAGTTGGGCGAGGTGCGGATCATCCGCTGCAGGTCGAGGCTGGCATCCGAGAGCGGGGAGATGGACAGCGCCCGCTTGCGGCTCAGGCGGGGCGTCACCCTCGGGCTGGAGAAACGCGACACTGCGGGCAGCCAGCACAGGGCCCATCAGCTCACCAGGGCTGGGGCTGGGGGCAGGTCGGCGGGGACAGGAGGAGCCCGTGAGGACTGTCTAATGGGCATTGCAGCTCTGCCAATTTTCTAGCTGTGGGCTCTCGGGCAAGGTACGGAACCGCTCTCAGCCTCAGTTTATTTACCTGTAAAATGGGACTGATGGGCGTGATGACGATGTGAGAAGTACACATAAGGAGACTGGGCGAGTGCGTGCGAGCACTGAGCACAGTGCCTTCACCAGTAGGTGCAGAGATCAGGGCAGGAGCCCAGCAACGGGTAAGGCACCACGTGATGTGCAGAATCAGAAGTGAGCGGCTCGGTGGCCTCTCACAGAGCCAGCCGACCTGGGAAGCCAGCCCGGGCCAAGGAACAGGGCGCACCCCGTGCCCACAGGCCCAAGGGCAGCCACCATCCTGCCTGCTAACACACAGCTCAGTGCAGCCCACTTCTGTGCTTCACGTCAATGGCATTGTAAACACTCGTCCACACCTGGCCTCTTCCACCCACACTACCTGTTCGGGAGAGATCTCCATGCCGCCGAGTGTGGCGGTAGGCGCTCGTCCCACGGGGGAGAGTGAACGGAGGTAAGTGCTCCAAGGTCATGGATCACTTGCAACCAGGGTCACCACTAACATGCCCCCAATACAGCCTTTGCCAAGCCGAGGCCTGGATGGCCACCCCAGGCGTTTTGGGGGGCTCTCCAAGCCTGCTGCCGTGACGGGGGGCGGGTGGAGGACAAAAGGCCGCAGCAGCGAGACCACGCAGGCGCTCTCACGCTCCGAGGCCCTCAGTGTTGGAGTCGCCTGAGGCTGGGTACCCGTGGCTCTGAACATGCACAGCACACACGTATGCGCACACCTGTGCACACACGTGCACGCACACCCCACCCTTTGGACAGCTGCTGCTGCGGGAGGGACAAGGCCTGCCTGCCGCAGACCCCAGACTGCTCCCCTCACAGTGCCCCTCCGGGATTCTGGTCTCTCCTCTGCACAAACGGTGGCCTGGAAATGGTCCGACGACATCCCTGGCTCTCCACACGCCAAGGCCCCGCCCTGTCCAGGCTCTCCCTGAGCCCACTGCCGCATTCTAAAGAGGTGCCGACCTCCTGGGCAGCCGTGACGCGCACACGAGGTGACGTGCGAGAAGTGCCTGCCGACAGCAGGGCACAGGGAATGCTCAGGCAGCTCCTGCCTTTTGGGACACCTGCGTGGAGCAGCCTCTTCCCGTGCCCCACTGGCCTCTGCCCACCCGGCCCTCCCTTCTGTGGCCTCCAGGTTCCCCACCTGTAATGACCCTGCTCAGACACATGCGTGTCTGTGCTCAGCTGCTCTCGGCTTGTGATGTGTGCTCAGACCGCGCGGGCCCCGACCTAGGGTCCCCTCCTCCAGACGGGCTGCCCTGGCCACAGGGTCTGGCTTCGGGCAAATCGCTTTGCCTGCTGAAGACTCAGAGTCCTCATCAAGAGTAAGAGCATAAAGCAGACCCCTACAGTCTTGGGGCTGCTGGGGCCCACTGTGACAATGACGTGGAGGTGGCCCACGGTTGTGACACTCATGTGACCTATACTTTGCATACTTGCTTGGTTTTCAACAAGAAGGGTGAAGTGATTTTAAGAAAGCTCTGTTGGAAGGAGAAGTTGAGCTAATCAGAAGATTCTTTCTCTCAACATCCTTGTCAACTGAAGTGTCCGCTTTTTGCTGTCTATTCTGCTGGGCTCAGAGGACTGCGGCTCGCGGGCGTCCCAGCGAGCCGAGCTACGGAGAGCACAGGGTGTCAGGGCCGCGGCAGGGAACCGCTCGGACAACTCCTCCTTCTGCTGCAGCAGGAAGGGTCCCGGGCCACGTGCCTGGGGACTCGAGGAGGCACGGGGCCCACGGAGCAGGCCCACTCCCCAGCCAGCCCGAGGCTATGTCGCAGAGTCTGAACAGGGATCCCAGACCACAAACAGCCACAGCCTGGCCAGTGTGTGTCCCGAATACCAGTGTGTGGTGTTCGGATACGTGCCTGCCTGTGAATGCTTGTGTGATAAATGACCCAGCGACAGCCATCGTTTAGTGACACTTAAGGCCCACTGACTCATTTGACAGCTACCACCATTCTCCAAGCAAACCTGCTGTGCAGATAAGGAAACCAGGTTTGGGAGGTTAGTGACTTGCTCAAGGTCACAGAGCTATAGAGGCAGGATGTGAACCCAGGTATGAAGGATTCCTGCCGTGTGGACTGTCTGGGGACTCATGTCCTCACTGTCTGTCTTCAGAGAAGTGGGGGGAGGCCCAGGACGAGGAGGTCAAAACCTGGCTCTGAAGAATGAACTTGGTAACATCCAACTGCCTGCTGGGCCTCTCCTCCTGTCGGGAGGGCAGCTCCGGCGCGCCGCGCGGGCCCCACACTCTCATCGTGCCTGGGCCGGCTCCTCCCACGGGGCCTAGCTCGCAAGCACACACCACCCCGCGGCAGCAGAGCGGGAGACCAGAGTCAGCTCATGGCCTTCTCCCTCCTCCCTCTTTCCTCTCTGTCCTCCCTCTGCCCCCCACACACCGCTCACAACTGAGCCAGCTGATGGTGGTTCCCGAACCCCTCTTCAAATCCCCTTTCCTTCAAACTCCACCCCCGCCTAGCCTACCACTTGCCTGGATCATTCTGGGGCCCTTAGCTCATTGCTATCTCGGCCAGAGAGCTTTTCAACTTGGAACTTGGATCACGTCCCTGCCCTCCCCCCTAAACCTTCCAAAGCTCCCTGTTGCTGTCATGAAAAAGGCCTACACAGTGGCCTGTGGGGCGCCCCGGCCCACGTCTCTAGCTTCATCCTGCCCATGTCCCCTTCTCTGCTCCACCCACTCCGGCCTCCTTCCAGCACCTTATGTCACCTGCACAGGGCCTTTGCACCTGTGGCCTCCTCTGCCCTCCTCCCTGCTCAGACCTCAGCTGAGTCATCCCTTCCCCAGGAAGCCTTCCCCAGCCCCCTAAGCTGGGCAGACCCTCCCATGCCCAGGCCTCTCTCCACACATGGTGGCACCAGTGAGTTCGCATCCACTTGTGTAGTTACCTGCTTGCTTCTGTCTCTCACTCTCACGAATTAGGGACTCACATTTTGTTTTCCCTCCTAATCATTATATCCCCAGCACTCAAATACGGCTGGCTCAGCAGTGAGCCCAGTGGCAGGCGCCAAGGGCTGACCGATAGCATAGATAGGACATTTCGAAGGACAGCAGATCACAGCCACCCACAGTTAAAAGACCGGGTGTTACACTGCGGACGCCGGTTCTGGTCTAAGCACTCCAAAGTGCTGGGTAATTTATGCTTCACAAGGGCCCCAGACGGAAAGGGCTGCTAGTGTCCTCCTCTTACAGAATGAAAGTGCACACGGGCTGAGGAATTTACCTACGGCCACACATCGCCAGGGGAAGTTGAGACCAGGAGAAAGGTGGACACAGGGACGCCAAGACCACCTGCCACAGGACCTGTGCCCAGGGTGGGGAGGAGACGTGTCCAGGGGAGGGGCCCCAAGTGGACAGACAGACAGACACACACACACTCACTCGACGCGGAGTCACGCAGACAGCCTGTGCTGCCGGCCATCCACGCCTGTCCCTTCGTGGCCTCCTGGGAGCATGTCACTCAGCCTCCCTGAGCCTGTCTCCCCACCTCCCCAAGGGGGACGGGGTGGCTTGTCGTGCAGGGTTGCTGTGATGACACACACAGAGCCCCAAGGACAGCACCTAAAACCCAGCAGACATCCCAGGTGAAACTGCTAACTAATCCAGCTCCTTCGGGGGAGAGGGGGCCGCCACTAAACATCCGCTCATGGCTTTCGTTCTGCGCCCACACGGCCTCTCGGCTCTTACTTCCTGAGCTCACGCTGCCACTCCTCACTTCAGGGGAACCCACAGCAAGACGCGAAAGCCAGTCCACCTGCAGGCCGAGTGGCGAATGGGGGCGGTGAGCGGAAAGACCTAACACCATGCAAAGTGAGGAAGACACACGTCTCTGTAACACATTCTTAGAAAAAAAAAAAAAAGATTTTGCTGCTAGTGTTTGGATTCCCACCCTCTCATGTGCCCCTAACAAGAGGAAACAGGCCAAATCTGACAGTGACATTCATCTCTGTTATGCCCGCCTCTCAAGGGAAATATGTTTATTAATGCGCCTCTTCCCTTGATAAATTACTAAATAGAAAGAAAAGCCTGGCACTCATTTCCATGGCTCCTCCTGTGATTTATGACAGAACACGGCAGAGCATCCATCCGTGGATGCGCCTGTTTAAGGCTGGTCGGCCGCCGGTGACCGGCCACCTGTCCACCCTCACCTGGGCAGATGCCTGGCACGACCCACTCCTGTCGCCACCTGCCTCTGGACCCTGCTTCACCCACTAGTTTTTTCTTTTGGTCACTCGTGTGCTCTTTCGTTCATCCGTGTGCAGGGCTGTGTGTGCCAGGCACTGGCTGGGCATCGTGGGCACGCGGGCAAAGGGCCCCGGCCCTGCCCTCACCAAGCTCGCCACCCAGGTGCGATGAAGACGCTGCCACCTGAGCGGGATTGCCCTGGAGGACCCGGGAGCGCTCAGGAGGGAGGGCTGTTGCTCTCCAGGGGTAGCGAGGTCCAGGCCCTGGGCCCGGGCTGATGTGGGTTCCGACCCTGCCTGAGCACTCTGAGCTGGCGTCTTCCCTAAAGTCGTTGGTCGTCTCACACAGAAGACAGGCTCTGAGCCCCACCTCGGGGCTGCTGTGGGCAGGTGACCAGCGTACCACGAGCAGCAGCGGGCGGATCTCTGTGGCCTCAGGGCTGGGCATCCCCCAGGGCCTGCAGCCCCAGGAGGCTGGGCTGAGGGGCAGCAGGAGGGAGATGAGTCCTGGCACCAGCTCCCCGGGGCCTTCTCTGTGCCAGCCGCCATCCTTGGCGCAGGGCTGCGATGCACCACACGGGGGGCAGAGGGCACAGCCTGGTGGAGGGCTCAAGTGCCCTGAATCCGCACCAGCCAAGGAGCGTTCCCGGCATGCCCAATCCCTCGCCTGGGACTTTCTGGAGTTGCTGAGGAGATGTTCTAAGGAAAGCCAGCTTGAGGACCTTAAGGCCCCACACACGGCCATCCACAGCCTCTTTGCTCCCTCTTATGGGAGGGTAGCAAGAGCCGAGGCCACGGATGCAGGCGGCGTGGCGTTAAGGCCATCCCCGGCGCCGTTGCCCAGCTGCGTGCTGAAGACAGGGACACTGAGGGGCCTGGGCTGCAGCCCCTCCCCTGGGAAGTGGGTTTGTCATGCTGGTGTAGTGGATGGGCTACCAGAGACCCAGCGACACTACTCAGCCCATGCTTGTACCCGGCAGCCCTGCCCCCTGGGACCTGTGGCCTGGTCTCTGCCTCAGTCTCCCCTACTGCCCAGACAGCTCGTGGGTTCCTGGCCCACGTGGGCCTCCGGCAGCCCCTCCGGCAGCTCTTCCTGCCTCTCTGCGGCATGATCAATGTAATTGGTTTCTGAACCGCCCCCCCTCCCCCGGAACCACGGGCAGCATAAAGAACGGGTGTCAGGATGGAGGTGACATCCGAGTCAAATTAGTGTCAATATGACAATAAAATATACAGCTCGGAGGAAATATGGGCTGTAAACAGACAACATTTCAATTGGAAACATTTCAATCTTCTCAATGTGGTGAGAGCCGGGGCAGGGGGGCCGCTGTGGCTGCTGTTCTCTTGTTGAATCACCAATATTCAACAGCATAACACGAGAAAATTCCGTTTTAGGGCCCGGGTGACAACCGGCGAACTCCCTGCTCCCCAGAGAGCTGCTCGGCAGAACGACGACCTTGGATTTCCTGAGTGGTTTTCTATCACCATCCCACGTGGCAAATCCCCATCTCCCTGCTGTGAATCAGCCCCTCTGAGAACAGGAGGGAACGGGGCTTCACTGACCTCCTGGCCAGAGAGGGTGGGCTTTGGCCAGGGCGGGAAGACCTTTGTCCTCCCACCCTCTGCCTCCGCGCACTTCTGAGCAGCAGGGCGGCGTTCCAACCCCACCAGCGCCACCCGAGGCCACGCCACCGTCTCCCCCCAAATGAGATTATTTTAGGCTCAGCGGAGACAGGGGTGTCCCCCTCGGATACGATCAGGTTTTCCATTTCAGGAAAAAAAATACAAAGTTCTATTTTAAGATCCATTTTCCAACCCCAAAAGGTGAGTCTATTAAAAATGTATTATTAAATACACAATCACGCAGGTGGCACTCGGCTAAGGTCAAAATTGTGTTGGTGGCTTGAAAATGAGTGGGCTGGGGACAAGGCCCTGTGGGACGAGGACTCCCATGACATTCCTGCCGCTCTGCCCTGCTTGCTGCTTCGCCTGGCAGAGCCCAGCTCCATGGGCTTGGCTGGATATTCAAAGCCTCTGGAAAGTTCTCTCCCCGACAGCTGCTCCTTCCTCTCAGAACACGAAGGAAGGTGGGGTCAGAGGGGTGGCAGATCAGGGTGGGCATTCTTCGTGCCCCCGGGGAGCTTACACAGAGCAGCCACACTGGAGCAAAAGCCACGAGGGCGAGACTGCTGCTCATGCCATGTCCCTAGCTCGTGGCAGGCGCTCAGTTTACCTGCCCAGTGAGCGAGTATGTGTGCATGGTAGAGGCGGGAGAGGAGGCCTGTTCTCTCCAGCTGCCCGCGAGCCCCTGAGACCCCCTGCACTCTCCCAGAGCATGCATGTTCAGGGTCATTCCCTGGGTGGCTCCCTGGTGTGAACACAAATGTCCTCCGAAACCCAGGACCCTCCCACAGGTCTCCTAAGCCACGCTGGCAGCACCGTGTGACAGCCGACACGGTTTCTCTGCAGAGTGCAGAGCAGAAAGAGACTGCTGGGAAGATGCACTCACACTACTACTGGGTGGTCTGAAGCTTCCCGGGAGGAGCCCTCTGCAGACCTGCGCGCTGGCAGGGCCTTCTCCGCCCCCGTGGTCTGGGGGGACAGGGGCACACTGCAGTGGCAGGTCTGGGCTCGGCCCGACTGTGGCCTGACTGAGAGCCGGCGCTGTCCGGCGTCTCTGAGAGGCTGACGTAAGACATCCGCGTAGGCACGGGAGCTGAGTGGAAGTGACTAGAGCCTTTTAAAAACCCGGAGCAAAAGTTCTGGTTCTAGTTTAAACTGGTTTGGAAGAAAACATATTAAGTAGTAACAAACAGGAGATAATCCTGGATTGCAACTGCTGGGCATAGAGGGAGAGAAGTCATTTTTTCCTGAAATCCATGGTAAGGAAAATTTCCCCTCCCCCCGTGCAGAGCCGGGGAAACTGACATCCCTGCTCAGGCTGAGTCTGGAATCTGCATCCTGAGCCAGGCACGTTCCCCAGGCGGAAGCCAAGGGCCGGGCGTGGGAGTGATGAATTAACCAGAGGCAGTGACTCGAGCTGGGAGTGCTCCCGCCCACTGGCGGCTCACCTCCTGCCCCCAGATGCTGCCCGATACCGAGCTGCCCCGGAGAACAGAGCCGTTCCCCAGCCCCCTCCCAGGCGCCCGTCAGCCAGCAGCTGCTGCCCTGAGCAGTTTCTTCCCGGGCTAGTTTGCACCTTTCCACTCCATGCTCCTCTGTAAGTGCCACTCACTCACTCACTCACTCACTCACTCACTCACTCACCCGATGAACACAACAGAGGGCCTGTTCCTGGCCAGACCTGCTCCCACCTCCGGTGGCGTGCCATCTGGCCACACATAAGGAGAAGTGCCAGCCAGTTCCAGCTGGGTGCCTTGGGTCCTGCTGGTGCCATGTCGCTGGCTGGTGGCCCCAGAGGCCTGGGGCTGGATTCAGGTGGGGTCTCGGGAGAAGGCCTAGGACATTGTGCAGGCGTTTGGGGCCTGCAGATGGGGCGCTGTGTGGCAGGACAGCAGTGTGCAAGTGGGAGAGATGGGGCTGGCGAGGAAGGCTGCCCAGCTGGGCTCTGAAGTCTAAATTTCATCCCAGGGCGCTGGGAGCCGGGATGGGGGAAGGGGTGGAAGATGGGGCTGTGGGGTGCCAGGCAGCCAGAAGGCAGTGACAAGCGGTACCTGGCAGGCCTGGATGGACAGGGAGATGGCAAGGGAAAGGTGTGGGGCCGGGGAGGGGGTGCCCACAGCCTGGGCTTAAGCAGTGGGGGACAGTAGTGCTGACAACGGAGCAATGCAATCCTGTGGGAGGGCATGGACTGAAACACGGAAAAGGAATACTGATGGAAACAGGCTGGAACCAGCATTAATTGAGCACCTACTGTAAGCCAGGCACTGGGCCAGATTAACACATGTGACCTCATCCAGTGGGTATACCCCACATGGCCGCAGGGCTCGAGATTGCTGCCCTACCCTACCCCGTTGGTCGGACGGTCACCACCTCTGGCCCCGCTGCCACAGCGAGGACGAGGAGCAGCCAGGCGCTGAGCCGGGTCTGCCCCGTGGCCGCCTCACTTCCTTCCCCTGGCACAGTGGGGCCCGAGATCACTGCGCGGGCTGGTCAGGCGCACTGGAGACAGCACGCCCGGGGGAAGTGGAGGATGGGTGACAAACAGGGCGGGGTGTGGAGCCCACTTGATGTTGGCAAGCCCGGCGTGCTCATCTTCACGTGCGCGGGCGGAGTGCTGAGTCTTCCCACCCCTCCCTCCTCCCCGACAGGGCTCCGTGCTGACCACAGGGGCTCGTCCTCAGGGGGCCACAGGCGCCCCTGTGAGTGCAGCTGTGAGGATGGCATGTGGTGGAAGAGAAGGGCACCAAAAACGTATCCACCCAGGGCACCTGACCTCTGACCTCGCCGGAGGTCGCCGCCTGCAGCTCCTCGTCTCAGTTACTGACACCCCGCCCTCCAATCACTCAGGCCCAAGGCCCTGGGGCCGACCTCGGCCCCTCTCTTTCTCTGACTCCACGTTCGACCTGGGACTTCAGCATCCATCTGAAACACGGCCACTTCTCCCCACCTCTGCCCACGGGACCCGACCTCCGCCTCGCCCTGCGTCCATTCTCAGTCAGCACGGAAGGAGATCCCTTTAAGGATCAGATCAGTCAGATGTCTTTTCCCCTCTGCCCAGCTCCAGCTCACTCTGCTGACAACTAGTCCTTCCCAAGGCCTAACTGGCTGACGTGACCTCGCCCCAAAGCTTGGGCCTCACCCCGCTCCTAGCCCTCACTTGCTGCCCCAGCCACACTGGCCTCCTGGCTGTTTCTTGGGCATGGCAGGCACACTGCTGCCTCAGGCCCTTTGCACTTGCTGTGTCCTCGGCCTGCAGCTCTCTTCCCCGAGGCTTCTGCCTCGCTCCCTTCCTTCAGTTCTGCGCCTCTGTATCACCTTCCCGAATAGCAGGTTCCCAGCGACGCTTTCTCCGACTTCCTCATTCCGTAGTGCACCCAGCCCCGTCCCTGCGTTGTTTCCCTGGTCCCTCTACAACCGGCCGCTTTGGGAGGTCGTTTCCTAGCGCTGTGGAGTGACCGTCTCTCCCCAGCGCACTCTAAGTTCCACAGGGACAGGGAAGAGCGTGCTTTGTTTGCTGGCCCGCGGCGACTCGGCCCCTGTGGACACCGTCCCGTCCCGGCAGGCACCGGGGCCTGGCCCAGCCCCTCCGGAGGGCCCCTCAGCCCCAACGGGAACAGTGCCCTCCTCCGCCTCCGGGGGCGGCCGTCAGCCCACGCCCTGGGTGCCCCCCGCCCGCTGGGTGGCTTTTCCCAGGGGGCACAGCACTCACCGTCCACGGGGCTGAGGTAGTCGTGGAGATGGGGCGCGCCGGCGGCACCCCCGCTCTGCATCAGCAGGTCCCCGTACGGCGCGGGGTGGCCCGCCATGAGGGTCATCTGGTGGTAATAGTCTGAGGGGTTGGTGCCTGGGGCAGGGAGGCCGAACAGTCCCCGCTCCTTAAGGTGTTCCTGGGCCACTGTGGGCGGGGAGAGAGAAGCTGTCAGCCCGGCACTGCCTCGCCTCCTCCCGCCAAAGGAGTGCGGAGAGGGCACAGCTGCCCGCGGTCCCTCCTGCCACCCTCGGCCGCGTCTGCCCGGCGCTGGGCTGGCTCCGCCGCCTAGGCTTGGGCTGGGGCCCCGCTGCAGATGAGGGAGACCAGACCCGGCCTCCACATTCCTCCACCTCCTCCAATTCCTAAACAGCCTCCCCTCCTCCATCCAGGCCCCCACAAGCCCCAGGCCCGCGGGCTCCGCGGTGCGGCAGAGTCTCCAAAGCAGAGAGAAGACGCAGGGCGCCGGGGCGCAGGCGGCCGGGCCAGACCGCGCTCTGCCTGAGTGTCCAGGGCGAGGTCACTGCCGAGGGCTCCGGGCCTGGCCAGATACAACTCCTCACCCGCCAAAGCCCACCTGTCCCCGGTCCCGGCCGCGCAAAACCTCAGAGCCCTGCAGCCAGCCCTGCCCAGGGCTTGGGGAAGAGGCAGGGAGGGCCCAAGGTCAGAGCGAGCGAGGGGCCTGGCCCTCGACAGTGTGGCGTCGGCGGGCGAAGGGAGCTTGGAAGCCGAGCACACCGAGAGTGCTGCTTTCACCAGGTGTGCGAAACCGGGGTTTGACCCTGGAGTGCAAGCTCCTGGCCAGGGGTTTGACCCTGGAGTGCAAGCTCCTGGCCAGGGGTTTGACCCTGGAGTGCAAGCTCCTGGCCACTGTGCTCCATGGCCTCGCGGCTACTACCGGCACTCTCCACGAATACTAAATGAGATCCCTGATGCGCTCGGCAGAGAGAAGAAACCAGTCAGTGGAGTCGCCATTCTCCTTCTCTCTATCTCCTGCTGCGTCTCTGAGGGCCTGGCCTCCAGACAGGTTGACCTCCGTGGCCTCTGCCTGCCCTGTCCCTGCTGAAGTGCCGTCCCCTCCACCTTGCTGGCCCAGCTCCCCGGAGCCTTCCTGGAGAGCCCAGGTGCCGGGACACACACAGTCTGGCAGATGCTGCTTTGGACCAGGGATGAGCTTTCCAGGCACACACGGCAGGCTCTGGGGCTGGCACCGGGCAGGGCACACACAAGGACTCGGGTCAGCCCCTGACAGAGCTCTCTCAAGCCTGATCTGCTCTGGTCACTTGGTACCTTGAATCAGGGCCAGCCGGCAAGGCCTCAGGGTATCTGGTCCTTCCCTGATGGGCCATGGGAATAAGCCCGGTCCCCTCTGGTGCTGAACCTGTCCCTGCTGTCTCCTGGGGCCGTGGGCAGGAGAAGTGGGTGTTCCCGAAGCTACACCAGTGTTAACCTTGCACTCGGGCATGGAGTGGCACTTTGCCAACTGAAAGCCTCTCTGCCAGGGGAGCCCTGTCGCCACACTGCGGTCAGCGGCGCTGCAGTGTTCTGGTTCCTGAACATCTTTCGGAGGGCGCTCTGTTCCTCTGTTCCTCCCACGGACATCTCTTGGGGCCCACGCTGGCCAGGAACCCTGTCGCCGCACACATTAGCTTCCCAGGGCTGCTGTCATAGCTCAGCGCAAACTTGGTGTTCACTGGTGTTAAAACAATAGACTTTTATCCTCTCCTTGTTCTGGAGGCCAGAAGTCTGAAGTTAAGTATCGGCAGGGCCACGCCCCCTCCGGGGGTGCTAGAGGAAGAGGGTTCCTTGTCTCTTCCAGTTTCTGGTGGTTGCTGGCCTCCCTGGCTTGTGGCCACACCACTCCCGTCTCTGCCCCTGTCTGAACACTGCCTTCTGCTCCCACCTGCCCTGGGTGGGCACGAATGTGTCCATCTCCTCTGGGAGTCTCTTACAGGGAATCTGTCACTGGATAAAGGGCCCATGAGATAATCCAGGTGACCTCCTCAGCTCAGGGTCCCTAACTTAATGGCATCTGCAAAGATCTTTTTTCCGAAAGAGGCAACACTCACAGGTTCAAGCATTAGGGTGTGGATATATCTTTCGGGGGGGCCCACTCAGCCTATTAAGCCATGTGTGGGTGTTAATGGCCGGGCAGCACTTGGGACCAGACTTTCATCCTTGTGTTCCCGGCCAGCCCTTCACCAGCTGGGCCACCAGAAGTGATATGGACAAGCTCAGGCCCACTGTCCCCAAGACAGCAGCTCAGCATGGGGGCAGCACAGCTTCCAGGGCACCCCAGTTTGGTCAAGGCTGCTCAGGGGATACAGGTGGTATTCAGGGTTGGAACCCGGGGTTGTGGCCGTTTCAGAACAGCACCACATCCTGGCCGACCGTTTGCAAGCCCTGCGGCTCAACCATTCGCCTTGTCTGGTTTCTCTGGGTGAGGACCAGGCAAAGCGTAACCCTCCCTGCTAGGAAGATGAGCCCATGCTTCAGAGGGCCTTTCTGCACAGCTGGGGGCTAGAAGCCTCCTCTTCATTGCGAAACTCCACCCTGTACCTTCTCAGAGCCAGGGCACTGCTTCCGCTCATGGTAACACCTGTGAATGAGCTGGGAAGGGACACATTCCTCTGGGGGAGAATGGAGGTAGTGACAAGGGACCCACTGGGACCACTTTTCCCAGAGCCTCTGCCCACGGGACTCACAAGTGCATGCTGCAAACATTCTCTAGCCTGGGAGGTAGGCTGGGATGGGCATATTTGAGAAAATGCAGCTTGGTTGCTTTAAAAAATAGGAACAGTGAGAGCTAACACAGCACTGCTGGGCAGTGGGTAATGGCCACACCACGCTGGGGGTGGGGTGCACTTCCCAGGGAGACAGCATGGGCAGGGCCAGGTCCCAAGTGTCCTGTGTGTGTGCTCGAGAGAGAGTGGGGTGGAAGCTAGAAGTGTAAAACTTTAGATCTGTAAGACATACTTCATACCATGTGACCCTGCCCTTTTCTGGCTCAAACTAATTGCACTGGGGGTGGCCCTCTGATCTCTGAGTGGGGCTAATCAATTCTCTCTCTCAAGCAGCTAAACGGAAAGACCCAAAGTCACAGGCTCATCCCTAGAGCCCAGGGACGTGGGCTGCCGCTTTGTGGCCACCTGTGTTGACCTGCAAGAGGCAGATAAAGCAGAGATGCAGGCAGCAGCCAGCCCGCTCCGCCTCCCTCCTGCATGGCACTCCCACGCCACCCTCACTCAGCACCAGCCTCTGCACGCTCTGGGCCATTGCAGCCACGGCTCTCACCTGCACAGGACCTGCCTGGACGGCCCCTCGCCACTATTGTGATGATAGATCACGTGTGGAGGGTGCTAATGAAGGGCTCTGTAATGAGCACAAAAACCAGCGCCCCCACCTCTCTCAGCTTTCACTATTCATTTACTTAAAATCCTGCTGTTCGGGGCAGCTGGAAGGGACGCCAGCCTGGCCACTCTGCGGGCACGGAGGCTGGGCAGTCCGCAGTGTGAGAGTGGGCGAGGCTGGCTGTGCTGACAGCGAGGGGCACCCACAGACGCCCCAGCTCCCCCTCCCAGCCCCAGGCCCCACTCACCATCGGCGGGGCTCAGGCCCCGCGCTGCAGAGATCATGGAGAGCGTGGGGCTGCTGTGCACGGAACGGAGGTAGTGCTCCATGTGGGGGTTCACGTACGGGTGGGGGGCGTTGAAGGGGGACTCCCCAGGGCCGGCGGGGTGCGGGGAAAGCCGCAGCAAGGAGATGTCGGAGATGACAGGGCTGCCGCTCAGGGCGGGGGGCCTGCAGAGACAAAGGGCAGGGCTCTAAGAAGGAGGACCCAAAGGGAACCCTGCCAAGGACCCCAGGCCAACACGGCCAGGCCTTGACTCGCACGTGAAGACTTCCCAGAACAGTCTGCACCTCTTATTTGACATGCCGACATCTCCTGGTCACCTATAAATTCAGGTCCCAACTTTAGAGTGCTGGCCCACGAATGCAGGCTGCGGGCTACACGAGGGTTCCGGCTCTCCACCCCCGCCAGCGGGGAGGTGCAGGCGATGGGACTCTGCACCCAGGACTGGATTTGCCAGAGCACCAGCCACCCACACATCTGAGGTGCACCCCGCTGCCAGTCTCCTCAGGGCTGGGCACAGGCGTGCATGCTAGAAACATATGAAAAACAGGGCGAGAAAACATGAACACCAGGGGTAAGACACGAAGAGCTCATATTCCTAAAAATATGTGGAAAAGGGAGGAATTGAGAGGTGGCCTGCAACTGGAGGACTTTTGGCTTCAGCTAGACAGTCACTGGTATGACCCACCCAGCCCCAGGACGAGCTATAAAGGGGAAGATCCGGATTCAAGACAAGTGTTGAAATTGGTGAGCCGTAACTACAATTTTGGAATATCGTTCTAGCTCTCCTTACGTGGAATTCCTTCTAACACCAACAGAGCTCCCTTCTCGATGCCCGGCGGTCCAGCGTGCATCTGGCTTGATCCCTCTGGCCTAGGCTGGGGTGGCCGGGGCCCACCCCGTGTCCCCTGGTCTGCCCGCCAGGAGGTGCCGGGTCTGCTAGTGTGACCACCGGCCCTTCACGCAGGCCTCAGGCCTCTAACGCAGCCGCAGGGCTATTTCGAGGTCACCTACTCCAAAACGCACTTACTAGCAATGAATCAGACTTCATGGAAACCATAGCTAAGTCACTGGCAACCAAATGTACAAGATTTCATTCTCCATTGTTCAGAAAATAGGAACTCTTCACAATTTGATGCAGTGCAAAGAGAAGAGTATGTGTTTGGATCAGACACACCTGGGATAGGATCCCAGCCGAATCACAGCAAGCAATTGAACCTCTCCAAGCCTTAGTTTCCTCATCTCTAAAATGGGGATACTAGTGCCTATTTCATACAATTGTTGTGAGGATGAAAGTCCCCCAAACTGTACCTGAGACACAGTAGGCAGTCAAGAAAGGAGGGCTGTGATAAGAGCATTAGCACCACACTTTGAGGGCAAATCCAGACTCTTGGAGTTGGACTGATGCTGGATGTGTGAAAGGGCACTGTTAGACCCAGTTATGTCAGGGAGGAAATGATTTGTCCATTGGCTGTTCACACCAGAGGTAATCACTGATTATGTTCAATAGCGCATGAAACTGGGCTGGCGGCACAGTCTAAAGTGGGACCCAAACAGGTGACGTCCAGATGTCTGCACATCTGGGTCTCACAAACTTCCCCCTAGAAGGCTGCTCCACAGGCCTGGAGATGAGCCTTTTGCGACCTCGTTTTCTAGCTTTGGCAGATGTGTTTGCTGTGGATGTGCAGATGCAATGAACCTGCCCGGCCACATCCGTGCATCTGCGTTTTTGCCTAGGCCAGTCCTTGACCTTCCCGGCAAATTACTTCTCATCCCTGTCAGCCCAGCAGGGGACCCCTTGGTGACACCCTCCCCGAATCCCCTGCTAGCAGAAGATCCCTTCTCTCTGCCCCCCGGGTGCACTGTTATGGTCTCAGGCTGACAGGTCCTTCTCCCAGGGTTACTGGGCTCTGCTCAGCACCTGGCAGGGAACTGGCTCCTGCTGGGGCTCACAGGCATCATCAGCACCAGTGACAGCTGCATGTCTGTGTGCCAGGCACCGTGCAGGGGTGGGGGAGCCTGCAGAGTAAGTCATAAGTCAAACCTCAAAATGTTCTCACTCACAGGCTGCCTGCAGGGGCCTGTCCACCTGCAAGGGAGCTGCATATAGTGTGGGGGCGTAAGAGATGGCTTTATATAGGGCAGGGGCTGCCACGTGCCTGGGAGAGAAGAAACAGAACCAGACTGATGCACCCTTTCGCCAAGGGCGGGTCCCGCCGGCTCTGACATATGACCTCGGCAGGACACAGACTAACACTCCTGCCACAGGAGAGGTGTTTTGTGGCAAGAAGACTGGGAGAGAAGCTCCTCTCTGTCTGGCTCCTGGGGACAGCCTGGGGCTGAAGGACAGAGTTCTGGAAGGCAGCATGAGTGTGGGTCAGTAAAAGGCGGGTGTCCCCTGGCCAGGAGAACCCCTGAGGCGCCTCCCGTCCTCAATCTCCTTGCTCCTCCCCGGGACACTCCAGGCAAGGCAGTTTCCCGGAGCCGGCAGGATGCTGGCCGGGGTTTGAGGGCACGGTAGCCTGCGGTCACCAAAGCTGGCTGCCCTGAGTGGCCCAGGCCCCATGAACGACAGCTTCCTGGCATCAGGGTCACCTGGGGGCTGTGCCGACCGCAGCAGAGGGCCCAGAGACAGCCGGTGATCACATGGGGATTTCAAGCAACATGTTGAGGCCACACAGTAGCCCTGGTCTGTCCGGGGTGACCCGGATTCCACTGGCGGGATGAACCTCGCAACATGCACACCACTGCCTCACCTGCACCAGCCTGCACAGCAGGCCCTTCCGGGACCGGAGCTGCTAGTTCTTGGATGCTGGGCCTTACCCTAGGGCCCAGCGGAGAGTCCCCACGCGTGCTGGGTGTCCCCTGTGCCAGGGAACAGAGGACTGTGCCATGGGGGCCTTGCCAGAAGCGAGGACTACTGGTGACATCTCAGCCACTGCTTCAGGCTGATCCCCAGTGGCACCTCCTTTTCTTCTTCCCTTTCAACACTGTGCCGAGGGCACAACCTTGGTTTGAGCTGCGGCCACCCAGGCCATGACTCTGGAAGCCGGGCGGACGCGAGGAGAAGGCTTTGGGATGGGAGGGGCTGCCAGCCCTGAGCTCAATTTAAGACATGGCCACAGTCTCCTACGTCACGGATACACACGTGTGTCCTCACACACCCCTGGGCCACCATCAACCAGGCGACGGAGCCAGCCCTCTGCAAGCTGCTCAGCTCGGATGCTGCTCTCATGCCCTGCCTTCTCTCCCTCAGTCTGGCTGAATGGGTCTGCGCCACACCCTGCCAGTCGCGCTTACATTTGTTCTCACTTCCCACGAGGCTGTCCCAAGGTCCTGCTCTGCGCCCAGGGGCCTGAAAGGGGCTCAGAGTCCGGTGGAAGAATAGCCCTGTGGCCAGGTAAGCACAGGGCAGTGTGGTCGGAGCAACTCCCTAACTCTGCCGGACGTGTGGAGGAGGGCTTCTTAGCGCAGGCGACACTTGGGCTGGAGCCTGAGGGATGAACAGGCGGTCGAGAGGAGGTGCATTACAAACAAGGGAAGCCACGTGGGAAGAAAGCCTGGAGCCTAAAGCCTCGGGTGTGAAGGTTATCCTGGGGGCAGGGCACAGTGCACAGAGTGCCTTGGGCTGGGTCTACACTCCACCTGCTTCCTTTCTTCTGCTCTGGGCAGGAGGACGTGTGACCAAAGGTTAGCTGATCAGAGCATTCCATATGTCCAGCACAACGACCCGTTCAGTGACGGGCATGTGCTCAAGACAGCAGCTTTGGGTGGAATCTCTGGGAGACAAGTTCTCTGGTCCACAGGGGCTGCCAAGCTGGGCTATAAGCTCGGGGCCGTGGGGGCTGCGGGGAGAGCCCAGGAGTGGAGGTGACAGAACATCAGAGCTGAGAGATGAAGAACTGGTTTCTTGATTTTAGCCCCTTTGCTGAAAGCTAGCACCCTTGGCCGTTTCAGTTATCTGGGCCAAGATGTTTGTTTGTTTGAACCGCTTGTGGCTGAGTTTTTCTGCCTAACGAACTTGGAGGCCTGTGAGGACAACGTCTGACTCGTACAGCCTCCTGCAGCCCGGCCCACAGGGCAGACCTGAGCCGCAGCCGCTCTGGCTTGTCCAGCCTCCCGCCTGCAGGACTGGAGGACAGGGTCCCAGTCCGCAGCTGCTGAGGCTGGCAGGGCAGCCGTGCAGGTCCTTCTGTGTCCGGGAACGAGGCCCCAGCAGGGCACTCCGGGTGAGTGGAACAGCCAACTGAAGCCCCTCCTTGCCACGTCTGTGTGTGCACGTGTGTGTTGCACACGTGTTGGCGACCGGCAGCAGCAGCCTGGGGCAGGAGCCTGGCCTCGCAGGCTGATGGTTGCAGCAGAGGACACCTGCACTTCCTCCCAGTGTCGGCTCTGGCCTGCTGGCTGGGACTGGGTCCTCACCCCGGGAGGCCGGGTACAGTGCCAGGAAAGGTCTCTCCCTAGTGAGGGGCCCCTGGCAGAGCCCCTGGATGGCACTTCGAGACTGGGCCCAAGCACGGAGGCTGGGAGGTAGGAGGAAAGGAGGAAGGGAAGAACATCGGCACGGAGGCCAGGAGGTAGGAGGAAAGGAGGAAGGGAAGAACATCGGCACGGAGGCCGGGAGGTAGGAGGAAAGGAGGAAGGGAAGAACATCGGCACGGAGGCCGGGAGGTAGGAGGAAAGGAGGAAGGGAAGAACATCAGCACGGAGGCCGGGAGGTAGGAGGAAAGGAGGAAGGGAAGAACGGACAGAGTGAACCGAGGTGTAGCTGGACGGCTGCTGTGCTGGCTCTGTGGATGGTGCCCCAGAGGCTGCTGCTGCGGCGATGCTGCCAGCATTTGCCGAACACCTGCACGTGCCACACATCTGGCAAGCCCATGAGGTAGATTTCATTATCTCCATTTTAAGGACCAAGAAACTGAGGCTCAAGGAAGTCAGGTGACTTGCCCAAGTGTCAGAGCTGGAGTGGGAGTCACGTAGAGCAGACTGACATCCCTAATGTTCCACCGAGGCACAGGCCTCTGCTTGCCCCGCCCCACTGCCTCTGCCCTCGAGAAGCTGGCGTGGTGGTCCCTTCCCAGATGCCACCTCGGCTGGTCCCCATGCCGAGCCTGGGAGCGGTGCAGGTCGAGGGGTCAGAGCCTGCACTCTGAGGCCAGACGGAGGTGGGTCCGAACGTGGCTCTGCCACTCAGTGCCTTTGCTGCCACCTGCTCTGAGCTTCAGTGTCCCTGGCCTGCAGGAGGGGCCCCTGTGAGATGGGGCGAGCCAAGGACAGGAGCGTGCGTGAGGCTCCAGGCACCCCACAGGCGCTCAGGCAGGGCTCCCCCCACACGCAGCGGATGAGCAAACAGCGCAGCTCAGGGCGCGGAGTGGACCCAGCCCACAGCGCCTGACGTCAGGTCCTAGGCCCCCGACCTGCTGGCACAGGGTTTTTGGCGGGAGACAAAAGGAGACGCTGCGGTGATGAGAACCCTGCACAGCCATGTGCAACTGAGCGCCAAAACGGCTGGGCCTGAGCGAGCACGCCTGAGCCTGGAGCGGGCGCCGTCCCTGGGACCGGACCAGGGGCGATGGGTACCTGAGGGCGCGCCGCTTCTGCTGGCTAGAGGGGTGAGTAAGACGTGACGGGTAGGGAGGAGGGGGAGGGCGTCTGACCCACAGCACAGCGGAGCAGGGGTGGGGGCAGGAACTGACGTGCTCCCTAACGTGGCGAGAGGAAGGGAAGAAGTGCAGGGATGGGGCCCCGCACCCACCATGGCGCCTGCCTGGAGACGCTGAACAGCGCGGAGCTGGGGGTGCTGGCTCCCCGAGGTGGGGAGCCCCCGCGCTTGCGCTCCCACTCTGGGGTCAGGAGGAGGGACCCAGCCCGGCATCTCAGAGACGGCCTTGTTCAGAGACGTGCTGCTCCGTGAGGCGCAGGCCCTGTGTCCTGTACCCCCAGCCGCGAGCTCACATGGGCCATCTCCCAGCGGGATGGACAGCCCCAGGAGCAGGTGCCCAGTCTGCCGCTGCTCAGACCGCTTGCCCAGCACCTGGCCTTGTGCCCACGCGAGGCATGGAGCACGCCGAAGTATGTGTCTGCTGAATGAATGAATGAATGAATGAATGAATGAAGCAGGGAGTGCGACCAGAGAAGAGCAAACATTACATCAGAAGACCTGAGACCCAGCTCAGCCCAGCTGAGCTCCCACCTGGCTGTGTGGCTGGGAGCAAACTGCGTGCCCTCTCTGAACTTGATCCCTCATCTGCGAACAGCAATTATAACAGTGATCTTACAAATCCGTCCTGCAGAGCAGAGGGGAGGCACGTGTGGGAGGCTGACGACGGCTCCCAAAGGTGGGCCCCCGCCTGTATCTCCAGAACCTGTGACCGTGACCTTACGCGGGAAAAGGGACTGAGCAGATGTGACTGAGGGAGGACTTGCAGACGAGGACAGTGTGGGTGGTCGGGGTGGGCCCTGCACGCGTCACAGGTCCTTTCAAGACACAGGGGGAGATTCGACACAGAAGGGAAGAAGACTGTGTGACAAGGAGGTAGAGATCACAGTGACGTGTCCATGAGCAGAGGAATGCTGGTGGTGCCAGGAGCTGGGAGAGGCAGGGACAGTCTCCCCTGGGGTCTGCGAGGGGGCACGGCCCCACGGACACGTCGCTTTCAGCCCAGTGATGCTGACTTTGGACTCTGGACCCCCAGAACTGTGAGAACAAGCTTCTGCCGTCTGGAGCCGCGGAGTTTGTGGTAACTGTCACCGCAGCCCTGGGCAAGGAACACGCGGTGTGGAAGGCAGATCGCACTGGCCTGGAGCCATCAGCGCCCTGCTGAGACTGCAAACTCCTAGCAGGCCCGCTTTGGCCCCACTGGAATAGCCCAGTCCCGGGAGGGTTATTGCTGTGGCAGGCAGGCAGGGATGGGGAACCCTCTCCGGGCTGGGGCGCCCTCGGCAGAGGAGAGTGTCTGGGCCCCGCGTCCCACCCCTGCGCTCACACGCTCTGGAACGTGCATTCCCACCCGCAGCCTGGATTACACAGTCACTGACTCCCGTAGCGGCACCCACCCGGCACACAGCCCCAACACGCCGGCCCCGCCTGCCTCAGGAAGCCCCGGCCTGGGTGCGCCGCCCTGCCTTTGGGCCACGGTGCCTGCCACCCACCCCGATCACTGGGCCAGGGGTGGAGCCACAGAGCTCAGAAGTGGGGAGATCGAGACCCTTCTGCTGCTGCTAAGCTGCTCTAGGCCAGGTACCCCCTCTCTCAGAAACACCTGGTGGGCTCTCTCTGGGGACGATGACCTGTTACAAATGGAACCAAAGTCCCCAAAGCCTGCCTTTGCATCTCTTCCTCCAAAAACTATGATTTCATAATGCCAGGGTCTGGCGGGCCCGTCTCCTCCTGAGGAGCAAGGCCAGCGCCTGCCACCCTAGACTTTACCAACAAATAGCAACGGAGCTCCAGAAAGCTCCTCTGTATGGAATTCAGTCTCCTCTCCAAGGGTTTTGTTTTGTATGTGAAGCTGTACATTGGCAAGCTTGTGTACCATGTTTCCCATACATGCACTTAAAAAGTTCCAGAAGTCAAAGCCTTTCCAAAACATACTAAGGGAGTTTGCACTCTTAAAGAGGTGTACAGCAAATCTTTCAGAAGGCACTAGAGAACTGCCCTCTCCCACAGTGGAGCCCAGTCCACTTCCCGAGTCAGTCTGCACGTCCCTGTGCGTCTGGGTGGCTGCCTGTCCATGCGGGGGCTCTGAAAACAGGAGCGGGGCCATGGCATCCAGCCGTTCATTGATTTGTGCCTGTGTCCTCGCATCATTCCCTCCACTAGCTGATGTTCACTGAGCATGGGCCTCTGATGGCACCGCGTGGGGAGCCGGGGGTCTCGGGAAGACTCTGCCAGGACCTCACACACTCTCGGGGGGCAGGTGGTCCCAACCCTGACTCACAGTGCTGCACCAGAGGCGTGCCTGGTGGCCTCTGACATTCCCAGGGTCTACCCTGGCCCCACACGTGCACAGATCTCAGCAGAGCCCAGGAGCGCCCATGAGGCCATAGTGACGGAAGGATATCAGGGTACTACTGCTGCATGGGGCGCCCTGGACCTGGCCACAAGCTCAGGAAATCACAGGAAACCCCATAGTTCCCATTGGTGCCTTGGCCAAATCACTATGCGGGGACCTAAGCAATCATGGAGGGAGAGTAGACACTGACTGTTGTCTGCAAACAGTGCCTGGGGTGCTAAAGTACGGCGAGGAGCAGGAGGAAAAGAGTTTATCCACTCTGCTGGTGCAATCTGTGCAGGCTTCCTGCAGGAGGTAGCATCTGAGCTGAGCCCAGATTCTTACAAGAGAATGGAAAGGAGGAGGAGAGCAGTACTGGCCTAGGTTCTGAGATAGGAGAACAGCTGAACACGGGGGAACAGCCACTACATTCCAAAGGCGGAAGGTCTGACCAGACCCCCGGGTGGGAGGAGGACATGGTAGGAAAGCGTCAGTAACCTACTTGACTTACTTTACAGTAGGAACTTATCTTCATCCAAACCTGCCATCAGGAGAGTGAAGGCCCAAGTTGGGAGAGGATACGCAACACACATTACTAACTACGGAATGAGTGGCCTTAGTGTGCGAACAGCTTATTTCAAATCAGCAGGGAAAAGGCAACCCCGTAGAAAAATGGCAAAATATCTGAACAGGCATTTGGAGGAGACAATGGCCAATAAACCTAAGAAAGAACACTTGGCTTCATTAGCAATAAGGGAGATATAAAATTAGAATCACAGGGAGATGTTATTTTGGCAAAAATTAGAATGTTGAGGACATCACCTTGGTGACAAGGACATGGAGCAAGCCAAGCTCTCAAACTCTGCTACTGGGAGTACGCGTTGGCAAAAACCCCCGGCAAAAGTCTCCCAATGTCTAGGAGGGCTAAAATGTGACTACCCCTGACTTGGCCACTCCAGTCCCAGACACACGTTGACTTTAAAGAACCCACCGCACGTGTAGCCCAGAGGACGGTATGAGAGTGTTCTGGCAGTAACGTTCAGATTAGCAAAAACACACCCCAAATGCCGCCAACACAGACTGTCAGAGCAGTGAGAATAAATGAATCCAGGGCCCCCCACACCAACGGGCGACTGTCTGGAACATGAAGCAGAGTGTGACAGCAAGTTCCCAAAGGCATGTGCAGTGATGGCATTGCCACAGAGCAGAACAACGCAGAACTAAGCCGCGTACTGGGGGGACAGACATAAGGCAGCACTGCCGTGGATGGAAGGGACGATGACCTCCAAATCCCAGAGAAGGGAGGAGTGGGGGGACGTGGGAGGGAAAGAGGGGAGCACCTGGGACCTCGAAGGTGTTGGCACGTCCCTGGTCTTTAGGCTGGGCAGGGGATGAGGGTGTATGTGTCATGATTACTTGGATGTCTTAAACATGCTTTTGTTATTCTTTTGCATGCCTTCGACACTTCATAGGAGCAAACTTTTTAGAAAGCAGGGCTGGGCGGAAGCAAGCCTCAGTTAGAAGCTGGCTGAGTGCACGGAGACTCTGGGGTGGGAGGCAGAGTGGCCTCCGGAGGTGTCTGAGGCTCAGCGGCCGTCTCCGGGACCGCCCCTGTGCCCTCGCGGCTCCCTCCTGGCCAGCCCGGCCCGTCCGACCGGCCTGCTCTGGGACAGGCACACGTCTGGCCACACACCCCGTCCATTCGACCTCCGCCCACCCCATTCTCGTCACAGACCCGTCAGACACTCCACCAGACCCAGGCGAGCGCCGGCGTTCGGCTGTCACTCTCTACGCAGAGCCCTAATAAAGAAATCACTGTTCTCAGTTGACAAAGAGCAGATTTCTTGCTAAGTAAACAGTGCTGTTTTGGTGGGAAATTAGGTTACAAAATTGGGCCCACGAAGGCGGCTGTGCAGATGGACCGGCTTACGTCCCGGCCGCACAGTGACGGCGGTTAACCCCGCCGCCCACCCTTTACCAGAGCTCCCCCTGCAGCAGAAGGGCAGGGAGGTTATCAGCTTTTGCAGACATAAAAATCAAAAAGTGTAAGAGACAAGAGGGGAAAGGACCAGACTTTTTTCCTAGCAAAGTGACGACGTGCTCAGAGCAGGACTGGGAGCCCGGCAGAGGCCCTGGGTCTGCTCCCCGTGGCGCCGGGGGAGCCGGGGACCTGGGGCACTGGCTGGCCTCCAGGGATGTGGGGCCTTTGTCTGTAATAGGGACCGACCTCGGCCGGGCACTGCTGAGCAGAATCTTCCAGAAAGTTAAAGCTGTGGGTGGGAATAAGAGAGTAAGACATGCGGTCTTGGGAGTGGCGGGTGACGGGAGGCCTTCACTAATGGGGGGTAGGGGGGCCTTCACTAACGGGGAGCGGGGGGGGGGAGGCTTCACTAGGGCCCTGGGGTGCAACATCGAGAAAAGGCGTGGGTGCTCAGGCTGGATAGGGAGAAACCCCACCACCCCGAGAATTCTCTAACTGCGGCTGCACCCGGCAAAGTTGTGTGTGGGTTTCCTTTCCTGGTGCCCGTCGGAATCAGATGGAGAACCCTGAGTAGCTGAGATAAACCTCCCCTTGGCGGTGGGCGAGCTGCTGATCCTCAGCCAGCTTTGCAGCCCATTTGTGCGTGCCCTGCAAAGGCTCCCTCCTCCTCAGTGGCATCGGTGCCTGCCCGGAGTGGGGGCCCGCACTGGGACACGGGCAACCCCAAGAAGGCAGTGGGCCCCGTGGGCTGGGGCCAGTCAGAGGGTGGTGGAGGCAGAGGCAGGTCCTTGTGCCCCCTGCTGATAAACACTTTGTGCTCCTGCTTTTCTGGTGCTCTGGCCTCTCCGTGCTCCCCTTCCTGCACACCAGCCCGCCATGGCCCAGTTTCTGTCCCTCCCCACCCCACTATAAGGTCTGTGTGAATGGCCAGACTGTGCCTCCTTGGGCCTGTATCTCCAATGCCTGGCAGGAGGCTGGCACAGCACAGGCACGGGGTGAGTGTCCTCAGATGAATGAGCGCTAAGAACATTCGCCTACTGAGTTAACACTAGCACATGAATTGCCGTGTGAGTTGTATTTAACTCACACTAGTTTCGAGCCCGGGGCGGCATGCATCACATGTAACTCACACATCTCTTCACCTTGAGAGCTGTGCGAACTATTTTTCAAGTTGCATATAATTCATGCACAGAAAACGATAAAAAAAACACATTTTTCATTAAATTAGAAAGGATTGTTTTTGTTTCCGAAGTTTTTATTCTATTTTCCCAACAAAACACCGTGGCCCTAGAAACACTAGAAAATATTTTTTCCAGTGTGGCAGTCAATGTGTTAAGCAACTCTGAACTCCTGCCACTTGGCTTGGGCAGGACAGGCCAAATGCACAGCTCAGCTCCTGGAAGGAGAAGAGGAAGGGACGGGCTCCCGACGAGCCCGACATATTTCTTCCCGGTGGGCACTGGGGCATGCAGTCGGCGCTGCAACGCTGGCTGCAGTGACAGAGGCGCGAGGGCATCAGCAACGCCTGACCTTTGCAAGCATGGGGACCCAGGGGCAGGGCACTACTCAAGCGGTCCCTCAACACATGTTGACACCGGCTAGCAGGAGTGACCCCAAGTGACAGCACTTGGGAATAGATAAATTTAGCAGCAATGAATTAGGCTGAATAAATGAATGTGTCTGGACACCAGCAACAGCTTCTAACCAGAGCGGACAACCTGAACACGTGCAGTCTCAGAAGACTGCTCGCCTCAAAGGCCCATCTACCCAACCAAGGCCTAACATTTTGCTGTTACTGATTAATTCCTTTGCCCACGGGGATGACACGCTGAAGCTCTGGGAACCAACCTGGCACCGGGAAGAGAGCAGACATGCAGGTCAGAGTTCACCGCAAGCTCAGCCATCTAGGGAAGCTCCTGAATCCTGGAACCTCCTAAATTCTGGAATCTCCATTTTTCTCTTCTATCAATTGAGAACATCACCCACACTCCAGGTGCTGGGAGGACTGAGTATGGCGCCATCAGCCCAGCACCCTGCAGCCTGTTTGGAATGAAACGCGGCTTCCCTGCTGGTGTCAGCGTGGCAGTGGTAAGAGCAAGGGTTTTCTGGAGCTTGCTATGCCCCATGCGTGGCTCTGCAAGCCTTAGATACACTCACTATCTAGTCCTCCCCACGATTCCACGTGGGGTACAACTATATCCCCATTTTAGAGATGGGGAAACCGAGGCTTGTGGAGGCTAAGCAGCCAGGTCAGGGTCATAAAAGGGGTAAGTGGCATAGGTCATATTTGAACCCCTGCCCCACCCTGTTCTATCCATACCCTGGGGGTGTGGGTGGGAAATGCCCAAGACAATGGGGGCCCCTGAAGGACAGGAGAGGAAGCAGAAAGGTCACCTTCCGAGCCTGCAGGACATTTCTGCTGCAGCCTCTCTCCGAAGCAGCTGTGCACACCCTCCCCCGCTGCAGACACACCTCCGTTCTGTACATCAAGATGTGCTTCCCTCCCCACACCCTCCTGCTCTCGCCGACCACACGGGCTCTCTCCAAAGCCCACGGCCAGGCAGCACCTCTTCTGCGAGGGGTCGGCGTTCCGCAAAGATCAAAGACCAGGCCATCTTATCAGACACGTTCCTCATTAAACTTTTACAGGCCAGATTCCATTATAAATGAGCTGTCAGTCCCAAGCAGCCGAGCGAGCATGTTCCTGGCTTTGGGGATCTGAAGCTCTCAAAGCCTTGGAGATTTTAGCAAGGGGGTCAGGGTGGGGGTTGTCAAATTGCCCCGGTTCAAATCCCAGCTGTGCTACATACTAGGAGGGTGTCGCTGAAAGGCAGTCAGCCCTCCTGTGCCTCATTTCCCCACTTATCAACTGGAGGTGAGAGTGCTGCCTTCCTCACAGGGAGATGGGGCACCAGCGAGGGCTGGGCGCAGGCCGTCGCTACTGCTCCCCACATCCCGCATCCCGCAGCCCGGAGAGGGGAAGGGACCTGCCCGATGGGGTCTAAGGACCATTCACATCACAGTGAGCCACAGCTCCACATCTCCCTGTCACTCTGCCCTCAGACACCCCGAGGAGGGTGTGCTGTCCCACACAGTGCCTATGCCAGGGTTCCTGTGCTCCCTGCCTGTCCTCCTGTCTACAGATCTCTGAACAAGTGGTCAGCCACGGCGGGTTTTGAGGAAGAGCTCCCTGGAGATGGGAGGGCAGTGTGGACCCAAGTGGCGAGGAGGAATAAGGACTCCGTGGGTCCCCGGGTCCACTCAGCGTCCCACCCCAGGAGGCAGGAGGACATGCCCTTTGGAGTCTCCTCCTTCCTCCAGGGTCTGAAAAGAAACAAGTCTGTTTGCCGAGGGAGGAGAAGGTTCTTCGTGAAACGCAAACAAAGCCAGTCCTCTATGAATTGTGAACCTGGGGTGCTGTGCCAAGAATCAAGAAGAAAATATCCAAATGTCTTTCTGCCCAACTTAGCCCGCCTGGTGAATGGCTGACGACCGTTGTGAGGCCCAGGCAGATGCCGGTGAGTCACAGGCTGAGCAGGCCGCTGTGTTTATTAATCTCACGATGAACCGGGACGGTCTTTATGGAACACTGACCTTGGAAAAAGCCATCTATCTGCAAATGCCCCCAGTTGGAAAGTTCACGAGCTCAGCCCAGCAATAGCAAAGAAACCACTCTCTTAGGTGGAGGCGCACCAGCCCGGGTCCGAACGTCCTGTTAACATGCAGCCGCTGGGCGCAGCGGGACCCAGACATTCTTAACAGCTCTCTGAGGGGCTCTGGCTGAGGCGGACCGCGCATGACCGAGTGGGCAGAGGGTAGGGAGGCGAGGCCCACGCCCACCGGCCGGCGCTCCCTCCCTCTCGCTGAAGCACCTGGGCTGGTGTGAGGGCTTCGCAGCAGTTGGCGGCTCCAGCTCAGAGCCATCTGTCCCCAAATGAGCTCCTTCCTCTCTCCTTCTCCGTGAAGGGTGGCCTTGGGCCGTGACTGCCAAGGCAATGCGTACTGAGTGGTCTGCAGGGAGCGATTGGCAGTGCCAGGCCAGAATCTCGGGGTGGAGGAGTGGAGGGTGGGCATGGATGTTGGAGGTCAGGTACGGGCGGCAGGAGGAGGGAGGACGGCACTGTCCTTCCCTGGTGGAGACGCTGTGGCTGTTCCCCTCCCACACGATCGCTGCCTTCTGCAAGCTGAGACTGTGAACAGGCTTAGGTCAACGTGGGGGACTCATCTGTGAGTGGGTCATGGAAAGGAACCAGGGGATTTTTAAAACCCATGTTTTAGAGGCGAAGGCGTTATCAGTGAAAGAAAAGGCTCTGCAACCCGCCCGCCCTATGACTTCAGAAAGACGACAAATAGCGACGCTTTCCCTGATGCTGAACAAGCAGGGTGGCCTGCATGGTCCCCACACTCTGGCCTGTGGGAGCCTGTAACTAAGCAGATTCCCAGGCCTCATCCCAGACTAAAAGAACCAGAACTTCTGTGGTCGGGGCCTAGAATGGCGCACCTTGAAGACACCCCATGTGTTCAGAGCTGCGGCCAGGTTCGGGGACTGCTGCATGGGGACAGCTTCTGCAAGCCCTTCTAGGTGGGAAGCAGCAGAGATGGGCTCTCTCTGAGCCCCGGGGCAGGGCAGGACAGGGCTGGGAAGGGCCCCACAGGCAACAGGGGGCTGCAGGGGACTCCAGCCTCCCGTCTAGGACAGAGCTGATCCCGGCCCAAGGCAGCCCTGACTCATGCTTGCGTCACTGCAGCCTCACTGTGGCACCAAGGAAATGGGAGCTGCGGGGGGGGGGGGGGCTGCCATGCCACGCCTCAGCTCAGTTCTCCATGCCACCCAGATGGGCCTGAGCCAAGAGGCAGGGGCCAGAGCGGGTCCAAAGCACTTCCCTCCGTTAGCACCACAGGACTCTGGAGAGGCTACAGGGAGCACGTGGCCTCCGCACAGAGGCCTTCTCTTCTCGCCCTCGTATGGACTCTGGAGACTCAGGAGGATGTCCCCATGGGGGTTGCGAGAGCACCCCTGCTCCCCACCAGCAGTGCAACCCCCTACCCATTGCTGAGGTTTGCACAGACCGAAGGTGCCGCCGCGGGAGCACATGGCAGTCGCTTCCTCTCCTGGAACCCTGTGAGCCTCAGCAAGCTGTGCAAGCCCTGCTGTGGGTTTGTACCTGCCGGTGACCGGGAGGAGTCCCCTGCAGAGGGGTGGAGTGGGGTGGGTGTCTACACGGAAGCCATCCGAGCAGCTGAGTCCGCGCCTCTGCCTCCCCAGACGTGCGGCCGCCAGTCTGAGTGGCGGGTCAGCCCTGGTCCCGCTCCCGCTGCCTGGGGCCACGCTGGCAGCTCTGGTGGGTCTCATCACCAGGGTTCCCCCCTTTTCCTGCCCACCCCTAATTGCTCCTGTAGTACCCGAATAGAAGTCTGGCTGCTCCCTCCTGCTCCTGGTCGCCCAGCGGAGGAACTGCAGATGCCTCAACTGGGGAAAGGAAGACTCCTCCTCCCCAAGGATACTTCTTCAGCCCCATTTCCCACCTGCCTCTGCCACATGGGTGCCTCCGCCTGCCACGGGCCCCTTCTCAGACAGGCAGATGGGGAGAAAAACAGTAATAACAGATGGAAACATTGATCGAATGCTTCCAAACTGTTCTAGATGCTTTCCTCACATCACCCTACTTCCTTCT
Source organism: Microcebus murinus (assembly GCF_040939455.1). Taxonomy (NCBI): domain Eukaryota; kingdom Metazoa; phylum Chordata; class Mammalia; order Primates; family Cheirogaleidae; genus Microcebus; species Microcebus murinus. Next base: position 9,601,105 of record NC_134111.1, read on the forward strand.
CTAAATAACTCAGTGGACTGGGTTATCTCAGCTGATGTGGCCCTTCCGTGCATGAGAAAACTGAGGTTTGTTTAATCCATGCTAATCCCAGCTAGTGGCTCTGGCGCTGGGCTCCAGGCAGCCTGTTGGGCTGAGATCTAGCAACGGCAGGCTCTCGGGCGAGGGGTGCAGGGGCAGGTGGAGCTAGAGAACAGAGGGGCACCTCCCTGGAGCCTTGGTGCGCCGGCATGCATGCTCAGAGCGAGCGGGACCCCACGAGGGAGTGAGGAGGGTCCCGGGGACCCGAGCAGGGGAGAGCAGGCGGTGTGAGGACAGCGCAGCCGGCACGCCCATGGGTGTGGGTCACCGGCTCAGAGCAGCAGGCAGAGGCTCAGACTCTGCTGACAGGAGATGACACCGCACCTCATTTGCTGTGCAACGTTTGTGTAATTAGACGCGTTTGGTGCCAGCAAGGAGGAGCGGGCTACAACACGGGCTTGATGGATCGGGACGCTCCACCAGGCTCCGACCACATTAATCACAGAAGCCAGAGCCACAGGGCCATTCTTCTCCAGGCTTTGTCCTGGTTCCCAGCTGGGGCACTGGGAGAAGGTAGGGGGCATTCCAGAACCCAAGGCCAGCCCTGAAGCACTCACTCTATCCCCCTTTGGCCTGAGAAGGGACTAGCTGTCCCAAGGACAATGTGAAGTTGCTGGAAGTCCACCCTGGCAGGATGGGGCGGGGGAGGGGGCTCTAGGGACACTCTGCCACTGCCCATATGGGCATGACCAGCCTAGCCCCTCCTTCGCCGGGACAGGGATGTGCACGTGAGACCTGACCTTCTCCACCCTCCACTTCATGAGGATGACACGTGGAAGTCATTGCCCCTCTCTGGGCCTCAGTGTCTTCATCTGCAAGAAGAAGCTCAAAGCCCATTTCATAGGACGGAGGGGAAGATTAACTAATAGAGCACCAGGCTCCAGGCTGCGCCCAGCCTGCTGCAGACCTGTGCAGATTGGTGACGGGCTTTACTGTGCTCTACTGAGAGATGCCACCTCCCCACTGGGGCTTGTTGATCGATCCCAAATGACCCCAATAATGGCTCCCAAGAATGTCCACATCCTGATCCATGTAACTCATAAATGTTATCTGCTATGGAAAAAAGAACTTCGTCGATGTGATTACATTAAAAATAATCTTGCGATGGGGAGACCAGCCTGGGTCCTCCAGGTGGCCCTAAGGAAGTCACAGGTGTATTTATGACAGAGAGGCAGAAGAAAACTGCCTCAGATGAGGAAGGTGGTGGCATGAGGACAAAATGGAGAGGGAAACAGTGTGGTGTGAGTCTGGGGCTGTGGGCCAAGGAATGCAGGCAGCTTCCGGAAATTAGAAAAGTCAAATGGAAAGATTCTCTCCTGGAGCCTCCAGAAGGAACCAGCCCTGCCAACACCTTGATTTCAGCCCCATAAGGCCTACTTCAGACCCAGCCTCCAGAACTGTGTGAGAATAAGTCTGTATTATTTTAAGCCACTAAGTTTGTAGCAATTTGTTATGGCAGGAAAAGGAAACGAACACACCGCCCTTCAGGTCCTCGGTCTAGAGAAAGCCGCCCAGGCACGTGAGGGACCAGGCTGCCTCCACGGCTGTGGCAGCCGAAGCCCACTGCTCCACCTGCTCTGCTCATGCCCAGCCCGCGCCCGCCGGGAAGGGGGCAGGCCCTCCTCGGAGCTGGGGAATGGTGAGGCCTGGAGAAGACGCAGGCCACTTCCCCAGGGCTCCTCACCTGGCCCTGGGGGGACGGGACGGCCCCCAGGGCGTTCAGTGGTGGGCTCTGCCTGCAGCAGGACCCCCCCCCCCAGGCGAGTCGATCACAGATGTGGGCGCCACCCCCAGAGGCTCTGACTCAGCAGCCTGCGCTGGGCCCGAGGGCATCATTCCTGACAAGTTCCCTGGGGACGCTGATGCTACTGGGCCAGAGGTCTCGGGAACCTCTGCACCAGGGGCAGTGCCCTAACACAGGGCTGCACGTGCTGCCAGGAGGGATCGGCTGCACCACAGAGGGACCTGTGGGCTTTGCTTATGCTCCTGGGGAAAGGCCCGCGTGCAGCTGAGCGCCTGGGCCCAGGAGGCCCTACCTTGATTTCTAAGTGTCCCACTCGCCTATCGGGTGACCCTGCGGACTAAGTTATCTAAGCTCTCAGTGCTGCCTCAGTTCTTTCACCTGTAAGATGGGGAAGACACAACGACTATCTTCTAGGGTTGTGGAGGAGATTAAATGACCTGAAACATGGGAAGTGTTCATAGCAGGGCCAGACCGCAAGGCCGGTAACGGTGACGAATGGCAGCCATCAGTTTCGGGGTCCTCTTACACTTCTGGTGGTGCCACTAGGTGTGTGGGGAGGTATCAGCTGGGACACCCACCTGCAGAATGACACACTTGCGTGGTTCTGTCTGTATGGAGCTCTCGGCATTGCCCGCATCTCCCGGCCAGCACCAGAAGCCCGTGCAGGGAGTACTGCGAGGCAGGCCTGCCATGCCCAGTCCCCATGTCGCCAAACCAGCCACACACACCTCCCAAGCAGGTCTCAGCAACACCAACCCCTCCAAACAGGGACTGGGCTCCCTCCATGCCCCTAGTGTCCTCACAGGACACCAGCAGAGCAATTTCGGGGTGGCTCAACTAGTTCCAAACGTGCACCTGCCAGAGGCTGCCTGGGCTGCTGTCTCAGCCACCAGAAGGCAGAGGCCCTGAGGCAGAGGCCCTGAGGTGGAGGCCCTGAGGTAAGTAGGGGGTGGAAATGGCCCATCGCCAGGCACCAGGCGGGCCTAAGGCTGCTGCGGCAGACCCCAGCCACATGAGAGCCAGGTACACACGCTGAAACAAAAGGAAAAGTTCCCAGCTTGTCAAAAGGACATAGAAGACAGCTCGAAGGGACTCCCAGTGGCCATATCTGGGACAGTTTGAACAAACAATAAGTGGTAACAACGATAGAGAATAACTAATAGGATAACACAAATAACCGTGCACACCTATGGATACCCATAAATAATCAAATAATCAGGAGATGCAGGGGAAGGGCCGGCTCTGCCTTACGTGGAATTCCAATCAGCAAATGCGGAAGAGATGATGGAAATAGAAAGTTGCCATTTGGCAAATACTAGCACTTACTGTTTCTGGCAAGAACCATCAATGGATGTTTAAGTTAGTGGTGAAAGCATGATGGTAAACAGGACAGTACCATATTCTTAAAGAGTTACCCCACAGGACACTAATTAGTTACAGAAGGAACGACTTTAAAGAGGAGGAGCCCAACCGACACCCCATGGCCAAGTGATCGGAGCTCCTAGTGGGGAGCAGTGTGGGCGTCACGTGCATCCTGCTGGGACGGAAAAGACACCACGCCGCTTCCATGGGAGTTCTCTCAAACTGCATCATCTGAGTGTCTTTGCAAAGCAACAGTAAGCAAATCCAAACCATTTTATACAGTAACTAGCCAGCACTCTTTAACATTGTCAAGGTCACAAAAGACAGAGAGAGATTAAGGAACCATCCGGATCAAAGATGACTAAAGAAGCACGACAAGCAGATGCAACGTGGGATCCAGGACTGTACCCTGACCCAGGAAAAAGACATTAACAGGCAACTGACCAACTTTAAATGAGATTCGCAGGTTAGTTAGTAGCATTCTATTACTCTTGTATCACGTAAGATGTTAACGTTTGAGGAGCTGAGTGAAGGGTATACGGGAGATCATTTATGACTTTTGCAACTGCTTTTATACATCCGAAATCACTTCGAGGTAAAATATTAAAAAGTAAAAAATATTTTTAAAAAAGAGAGTAAAAGTCTCAGGTTTGCTGTCTTGGGGAGGCCATGGGTGTCCCGAAACAGGAGTTCTCAGACACAACGCTTCCAGCACAGTGAGAGCTCGGCAAGTGTTCACCGGCTCCACTGAGGCGGCAGATGGGAGAGGCAGCAGGATCTGCCCGTAGCAAGTGGAACGCGGGGAGAGGGTCCCCCACTTGGCAAGCGCTAACTGCGCACCTATCACGTGTCAGCCGTCGCGGATACAGAAGTGAGAGGGCGACTCAGAGCGTGCAGGGGCCGACGTGGGAACAGGGGATTCTGTGTGAAGCTGCAGCAGGAGTCCTGAGCAGTGTGGGGGACCGCCGTGCCACAGGAGGAGGTGGCTCCTTGGCTGAGGCTTAGAGGTGGCCAGGTGGATGGGACATCCTGAACACGTTGGGCAGGCAGCAGGGGTGAGGCACAGAGACAGGGGACGGGGCTGTGTGCGCTACAACCATAGGCAGCAGCTTGGTATGGACAGGTGGGGCTGGCGCTGCAGGGGTGAAGGCACTGGGTCTAGAGGGGCCTTGGGGCCAGCAGATCCTACACAGAAGGTCCACCGGAAGTGGGTGTGGGGAGCAGTGGAGAAGCTGGGGTTGGGGAAGGTAAAGGCCTCTCTCCTAGAAGGAGAATAGATGGGGCTGAGCCTTCAGTCATAAAGACCAAGAAAACTGACACCTGCCATGGGCTAGGCAGCCCAGATGGGAAAGATGTGGGCAGGGTTAGGCAGATGGAGATGCACCTGCAAACACATGCCTTCCACCTGGGGACCTCAAAGCAGGGAACAGAAGGGACCCCAAAGCATCACCGTGAGCTTGTCCCTATAGCAGGGTGACTGCACAACTTACTGTTCAAACTGGGGCATTTGGAGACAGTCAAAGGAGGTGCTCTGAATCAGGGTGGGACGACACATGATTGAGGCCACCTCACTCATATGGGAACTCAGGCCTGCAGGGGACTCCCACTGCATGGATGGACAAAGAGCCCCAAACCAGCTTTGGCACCCCACAGAAGCCTGGAGCCTGAGAAGGGGTGATGTGGGTAGGGGGGTGGGTGGGAGGGGTGGCTGGGGTTCGTGTGCTGCCCACCCACACGCTCACACGGGGTCCCAAGTCTTCGCACTTGCGGGTGACAAAGCTGAACGCCCGCTTGGGACAATGCAGATCAGGAACCCCGCAGAGAAAGACAGAGGCAGTGGAGGTGGCCTAGGCTGCCGGCCTGGCCTCCTGGCTGCAGGCGGCTGTGTGCTAGGAGCAGAGGGCAAAGGGCAAAGGGCAGGACTTACCCATGCACGCCGTGGACAGAGTGAGGCTCGTAATGGTACCTTCCCTCCTGGTGTCGCATGTCAATCGGTAAGGGCGCATGGAACGGTGGCAAGAAGTGCTGCGGCACTGCGGAGGGGGAGAGAGAAAAAGGACTTCACAAACTTTTCCCCTCCCTCGAAAAGCAATTTTCAAAAGGGCTTTAAAGCGCGATGAATTTCAGAGCAAGAGCAGCCAGGACAAGGGGCTCTGCGGTGCCTGCGCTATCACACACCCACACAGGGGATGAATAAATAATCAAAGTCCACCCGAGAATCCTACATCTTCCACATAAAAGATCCCCAACCGCGCTCTTGACAAAGACAAGCAGCTACGTGCTCTTTGAACTCGGGCAGATTACAGGCAGGGCCACGGAACCGGGCTTGGCCGCAAATCAGGGCTGACAGAGCGACAGGCTCCGACTCTCCGGCATCTGCCCAGCCTGGCCTCGGCTGTGTGTGGCTCCAGCAGCACCAGGCCGGGGCATCGGCGCTGCAGTGCGCAGGCCGGGAACGTCCACCTGGGACCATCTGCGAAGGCAGGGCCGCTCCGCTGGGGGGCCGGGCTCAGAGGCCAGAGGCCACCGAGCTGCCTGCCCCGTCTTGCTGGCAAGATCAAGTGGACTTCCATGCAGATCTGCTGATGCCCCAGACCTAAATATTCACCATTGACCCCATGAGTGCCGGCGGTGCCCCGGGATTGGAAACGCCAGCACGTGAGCGTCAGTTTCCAGAGCTGAGTCAGCCTCCTGTCTGAACTTGGCCTGCCCTCAACAAATCATCGTGATAATTGTAGGATGCTCTTTGTTTATTAAAAAAAATTCCTGGGTACCCTGGAGGCAAACGTAATTATAGGCTTTAGGAAAACAAGGCTCTCCAAAAAGTAGCTGCACTGGGAAAAGGGCGAGGAGTGGAGATTCCTCAGTCACTCTCCCTCAGTCTGCAGGCCGCAAGCAGGCGGGGAGCCCCGTGAGTCTGGGGGCCCGAGTGGGCTTGTTTTACATACAGACAGGCCAGCTGACTTCCAGGCCTACCATAATAAATGCATAAAAACAACACTGCCATCTCTGTACAGACAGATTCTGGCCCGGCACTGTAAATACTGTGAATTGTCTCTTTGTTGTGGTACCTGCACATTAAATGCACTTTTACAGGCACATTTGAGCGGCATCAAGCACATTCACGTTGCTGTGCAACCGCCACCACCAGCCGTCTCCAGAAGTGAAACTCTGCAGCCATTAAACACTAACTCCCGTCCCACCCACGCCAGCACCGCCTTCCTGCCTTGCGTCTCCGTGCAGTTCCCAGTCTAGGCATTGCATACAAGTAGGTGCATGTAACGTTTGTCCTTTTGTGACTGGCTTATTTTGCTTAGCATAATATCCTCAACGTTTATCCACGTAGCATGCGTCAGAAGGTCCTTCCTTTTTAAGGCTGAATAATATTCATTCTATTGTATGTTTACCACACTTTGTCCACCCATCTGTCGGTGGACACCTGGGTTGAACACAATGAATTTTTAATGGGAGGAACCTTTTTTCCTGAAACCCTATCTTTAGTTTTTACCTATTCAATGTTACCTTCATAATTCCACAACACTAACACCTTCCACAGGGACTGAGAAAAAAGAAAGCAAATCTTCTCACCCCACTTCATTCGATTTGCCCAACTCTGATTCAAAGAGGAACTGGCGGTAGACACGCCAGCAGGCGCGTGGCTCACCTGGCCGGGCTCTCGCTCCCAGATCCCTGCCTGCTGGAGGACCACGTTCTCCGGGGCCTGTCCCTGAGCAGGGCAGCGGGGCGTGTGGCTGTGACTCAGCAGCGGAGACAGGACAACCAGGTTCTCTGGAGGCAGGTGGCCTCCAGGGCTCAGAGACCACCCACCAGCTGCATGACTTTGATCAAGTTTCTTGACCTCTCTGAGTCTCCATTTGTTCACATCTGAAAATGGATAACTAGCTACCTGCCTGGTCGCCGTGAAGATATAAAGTTCACGCAGAGATGCCCAGCCCAGAGCCTGTGCAGGTAAGAAGCACTCGACCAGTTTTACCACTGGCGATGACAACGATCGCTGATATTGGAGCCCCCAAGTCCATGATCGAACCATGAATTTGCCAGTCGCTGGGCTTGGGACGAGTTGCCCACACTGATTGCAAACCTGGGGGAGGCGGAGGCCGAGCACAGCCTGCTTACAGACCGGGGAACCAACGTGCTTTCAGACACTCCCAGGGAGTCAGCAGGGAAGTAGAGGCCACTTTCCCAAATGCATAGGAAGGGCACATTTTTAAAAATGGCCAGGCAGACCAGACTACAGTATTGCTAACAAAATTAAAATGGTTTGTTTTTGTGTATTTTGGAAATGTTTCCCTGCATATCCAGAAGCCCCCTGAAGCAACTTGGCTAGGTGTTACTGTGCTCATTTCACAGATGAGAAAACAAAGGCCATAGGTGAGTCTAGGCCTTGCCCAAAGTCACAGGGCTGAAAAACAACTGAGCCAAGAGGAGAATTCAAGGCTCTGGACAGTTGATTGTGGGCTTGGCCCTACCTCTGGCCCGACAGAACACTCAGAGGCAGCTCCGGTGAGCCAGGGTGACCCTGTCCCTACCACGCTTGTGTACTATAGGTGACAAATGCACACGGTATTCTGAGTGCTTTTTAAATGTCAACTCCCGGGTCTTTGCAGCAAGCCCAGGAAGCTGCGTTTGTCTATGTGCAATGGACGACTGGCTCCCACACGCCTGCAGGCTGGCTCAGCCTCCGCCTGCCCAGGGTTTACAACGATCGCGAGCAACTCGTCCCAAGCCCGACAGCTGGTAAATTCATAGCTTCATTACGGACTTGGGGGCTCCAAATACTAGTGATCACTGTCACCACCAGTGGTGAGGCTGCCAGTGCTTCTCACCTGCACAGGCTCTGGGCTGAGCAGCCCAGGACTCCCGCTCTTCCCACGAGCCGTCCCCCACCGCCCTGGCCTTTCTCCTCCAGAGGCTGAGGAGGGTCCCCTAGCACTGTCAGAGCCCAGGCCACCCCCTCACCCTCAGTCACGGGCTGAGACCCTCTCTCAGGATCCAGGATTCACGCAACCCCAGCCGGGTTTACAGATACAGTGAGCTTCAGGAGTTTACCAGGCAAACACGAGAGGGAGATAGCACTGGGGCTGCCCTGCTGACCCACAACAGCACGCCGTGCGTGTGCATGAATGCATGTCTATGTGTGTATGTTTGCAGTGCGTGTGGTGCGTATGCATATATGTGTATGTGGGGTGAGTGTGTATGTATGCGTGTGGTGTGTTTGTATTGTGTGTGATGTGTGTATTGTGTTTATGTGGTGTGTGATATGTGTGCTGTGTGTAGGGTATATATGTGTAGTGTGTTTGTGCATGTTTTGTATGTATTGCTGTACACACGTGTGCTACTATATGTGCATAATATGTGGTGTCTGTGTACAGTATGCTTGTATGTGTGGTTGTGTGCACGAGCTGTACATGCATGTGTGTGCTGTGGTGTGTGTGCTGTGGTGTGTGTTGTGGGATGTGTGTGTGCGTGTGTGCGCGTGGGGGCGTGGGCCCTGAGGCTCAGGGAAGAGGCGTGGGGACAGGCGCCCGCAGAGTCCTCCTGCAGCGGTCCCGGGTGAAGGCTGGGGCTGCGTGGGCAGTGCTTTCCCTTGCTCAGCCAGGGCTGCAGGTCAGCACCGCTCACGAGTCCTGCTGCCCTCTCAGTGGAATGTGCAGGCTGCACCCCTGCACCTCTCCCTCAGCCTCCCCTGCTCGGAAGCATCAAAAGGAGCCTGAGGACACGTGCTGGTGGGTCCTCCTGTCCTGTCCAGAGCAGCGGAATGCCCACCAGAGTCAGGGTTCCTGTCCCCATTTTTCAGAAGAGAACATTGAGGCGCGGCAGGCGCGACTACCTCTAGGAGAGCAGTGCTCAGGCAGTATGGGACTGGTGGTTTCGCTGGCTCCCCGCTCTGAGCCCTGTGGCCCCTCAGAGCACTAACCCTGAGCAAACAGGCTGAGAGCACTGATGTTCCAGGACTCGCACAGCCTGCCCGGGGGTCGGCTGGTGGGGAAGGAGCAAGGAGTCACACCCTGGGACCACGTGCCCAGACCCTCCGCCAGCCCAGGAAGGACACGCAACCCATTTGCACCTGCAGTCACACAGGGGTGAAGTACAGCAGCAGGTATCCTGGTGATGCTCATTCGTCCATCCACACATTCATTTATTCGCGCACACCCACCTGTATCGAGCACTTGCCACGTGCCAGACACTGTTCTAGGCCCCGGGAACAGCGTCGGGACAGAGCAAGCAGCACCGTGGTCCAGGGAGAGGAGTCAGGTGGTGGAGAGGACAGCAAATGCATTCACGGCATAACGCCAGAGGGGAGCAGAGCTAAGGAGGAAACCAAGCAGGGCAAAGGGGGGAGAGGGTGGAGGAGAGAGCTCCAGGCAGAGGGCACGGCGTGTGCAAAGGCCCGGCAGCGGCGGGGAGAAGGAAGCAATGTCAGCATGAGGGTAACTTTGGCCAGAGCAGAGCGAAGAATAGAGGCGGGGACAGGGAGAGAAGGTCCCACCAGACTGAGCAGGCTGCGGGAAGGGCTTTGGGATTTGTTTCTGAGCCATTTGGGAAGCCCGAGAGGTTCTGAACAGGAAGGCACGTGCTCTGGCGAAACTTTTCACAATGCCACACACGCAGGGCCTGGTGGTGCGGACAGCGGCACACCCTCCAGGAAGGCCAGACTGGCCCCCACTGGAGTCTCACGTTACTGGGTCTCACCTCACTGGCCTGCACAGTAGGCACTGGGGGAGCCCAGGGAGCCCTTCCTCACGGCGCAGTCCTGCTGCCTGTGAATGTCTCCGGCCTCCCAGGAAACGGGCTTGTCCAGCCGGGGACACCGGAGGCTCAACAGCTCTGGCCACAGGCTCATCTTTACGGTCCCATATGTGTAAGTCGCTGGCCCAGTGGCCCTTCTAAGCCCACTCAGCTCTCCGGCCGAATCCCCTGGGCCCGGCTGTACGTAGTAGGACGACACCAACACATGCGCTCGCGCGCGCGCACACACACACACGCGCACACACACACGCGCGCGCACACACACACACACACACACACACACACACACAGTCTCTGCGACAACTCTCCACCCGGGCGAACTGCGGCCGGAGGCTGACCCTGGCTCTTCTGGGGTCCCGGGACCCTTTGGGACCAGCACGCGTCACCCACGTGCCCCGATGGAAGCCTGTGCTCGGAGCGAGGAGGAGGAGATTCCACTTCCGGCTCCCGCGGGGGAAACGCTCCACCGGAGCCTCTGCGCCCGCGGGACAGAGACACACGGGAGAGTACGAGCTGCCTCCTGCGACGCTCCCAGCCAGACCCTGCACACGTTGTTTTCATTGCGGGCTCTTCTTTGTTTCAAGTAAAAAAAAATCCAAACTCAATCATGTCCTCCTGGCAGAGGGAGACACACACACACACATCCCATATGCCATTTCAAAGAAATGAGTCTTTTTAAGTTTCTGAGGAAGAAACTCTAGGATGAGAATTTTCGATGGATCTCCACCCCCCAACTCCCGCCAAAAAGAACGCACATTTGGTTTTGATCCTGCAAAGAAAGACCAACAGGCTGAGAGGCTGGGGTGGCAGAGGGATGGCTTTTTTCACTGAAACCCGACTTTTTCTGTGCTGCCGTTTAAGCACGAAACGCTCCCTGCCGGCGCTGCGGGGCTGAGGGCAAGTGAGCGGGCGCCGACGGGCACGGGGAGCCCTCCCGGGAGGCCTGGCTCCAGTTAATGCCCCATTAGTAATGGTCCGGTGAATTGCTGGGGGAGGCTGGGGCGGGGAGGGGGCAGCAGAGAGCTGAGACAAAGAGGCGGGGAAACTGGGTCATCACAACATGACCGGGCAGCCCTCGTCGGCAGCTGGGGGAATTCTCCTCGCATGAAGTCATGTGTTGCCAAAACGTGGAGGTGCAGCCCTTGGGCTGAGCTGCGAGGGTGGCCCGAGGGGCTGTCCCGTGGCAGGAGAGGCCAGCCAGTGGATGTGCTGGGGACGCGCTGGCCCTCGGGCTGGCCTGTCCCTAGAGGTCAGCACGGTCTCCAGGTAGGACGGCCTCTTCAAGCACGGCTGCAGGGGGAATCCGCTGGAAGCATGTGGGCCGGTGCGTGCCGGGAAGGTGAGGCCTGGCCGTGCCCGGCACAGGCCTGAACTACGAGGAGGCGCAGACCTGGCTCTGTGCAGCTCACGGCGCCCTGCAGGGGGCCATGGCCAGGGCCGGGGCACAGGCCCTATCCTTCCTTCTTAGGCACCTGGCCCAGGCTCTGGGGCCGCCATGCAGGAGGCAGGGCTGCTGCTGCGTCCATGACCAGGAATCGAGGACGTGAGCGCGGGGCCCTGGGTTCTGAATGACGGGTCCCTCAGCCCACGGCGTGGCCCTGGGACAGGGAGGCCCAGTGATGCATGGCGCTGCTGAAGACGGTTCCAAGTGGGTTGGCTCCAGTGTTGTGTGGGTGTGAATCCCCCGGGACAGCAACAGGCCCACAGAGAGAGGGAGGCTCCTGTGAAGCAGCCACTCTGCACCCCCAGCAGGACGGCACTGCACCCCCCGCGTCAGGACCGCAGGCCCGCGCCCTGCCCACCCGCCACACTCAGGTGACCATGGTGATGACTATGCACACCTCCCCAGCCTCCAGGCCAGGAGGCTCCCACTCCTAGCAGGTGCTCTTTGGGTGCCCTGCACTGGGCACTGACGTGCTTGGGGTGGACCCCGATCCCCCGAAATGGAAGCATCCAATTTGGCACAGCTTTGGGGGGACCAGGGAAGGGCTTCTGGACCTCCCATTTCTCTCCTATTATCAGGGGGGCTGCTTGGGATTCCCTAGTTAATGACTCCCTCTTTTATCATGCTCCTTTACCCTAGCGTTCCTAGTATCTTAAGTAATACCCACTGCAATTGTTTTTTTGTTTTTTTTTTTTTTTTTTTTTTTTTTTGAGACAGAGTCTCACTTTGTTGCACAGGCTAGAGTGAGTGCCGTGGCGTCAGCCTAGCTCACAGCAACCTCAAACTCCTGGGCTCAAGCAATCCTTCTGCCTCAGCCTCCCGAGTAGCTGGGACTACAGGCATGCGCCACCATGCCCGGCTAATTTTTTATATATATATATTAGTTGGCCAATTAATTTCTTTCTATTTATAGTAGAGACGGGGTCTCGCTCTTGCTCAGGCTGGTTTTGAACTCCTGACCTCGAGCAATCCGCCCGCCTCGGCCTCCCAGAGTGCTAGGATTACAGGCTTGAGCCACCGCGCCCGGCCTGCAATTGTTTCTTAAAACAATTTTTCTTAAAAGCAAACAGACCTTGGAAAGCCAGGAATGAATTCACACTGAAGTACAGATAGCTCCCTGCTTGCTTTTCTCCTAACGGAAGCACCTAGGCACAAAAGACGCCTGTGACTCAGGCAGGAGAAGGCGCTCATGCGGAGGGAGGAAAGGCAGTGGCCGGCGGCTGGAAGCGAAGCGCGGTGCCTCGCGGTCACACTGACGCCCCGCTTGCTCCCAAAGAGCACATCAGTCAAACGACAGTCCCATGGACAATCACCTGTCCTCTTGTCTAAGGAGCTTGGATGGGAGTAGAGAGCATGTGAGCCGTGAATCCAGGCAGACTCAAGTGTGAACCGTGGCTCTGTCATTTGCTGGCAAGTGACAAATGCCCCAAGCTTCAGTTCTGTCATCTGCAAATGGGAATGACATCAAGCCCACTGTTGTGGTGCATTTGTGGCATCTGTAGAGGAGGAACTTAGTAAGTGGCAGTGCCCTTCCCCATCTCTCTAGACCTCAGAACAGGTGTGACAGGGTCCAAGTGCTACGGCAATGAAGGGACCTTTCCCTCCATCCTCAGTGTAAGGGAGGCAGAGATGCACCAGACAGAAGCTCAGCTGTGGCACTCCGCACAAACCCACAGCTGTGACTCGCTGCGTGACAGCAGGGGGACGGTGAGAACGACTGGAGTCCTCGCTCTGGGGGCTCTGCAGGAAAGGTTTTCCAGAAATTAATCCCCGTGACCACCCACCCTGTTCCCAGATGACCAATCCCCAGGAGGCTCAGGCTGCTCCAACTCCAGTGCTCCCCACCATGCTTTCCCCGGTGTCTGTGCCCACGCTGGCACACACCCCACGGCTGCAGGAGTAATTCACCTCTCGGCAGAGTCGCGGCAGGAGAAGCCCAGGGCAGAGCAGGGCGTGAGCAGGCCCCAGACACGAGCGCAGGCCCGTGTGCAGGAGGCAGCCGTGCGGAGGATGGCAGCCCCTCTACAAGAGCCGCGCACACCGAACCGAGTGCTCCCCTGCAGGAAGGGGGTACACTGACGGCCTGGGCAAAGCAGTGAGGAGGGCACGGCTGGGCCGTGGGTTGCCTCTTCAGACTGCTCCAGGGCTCTGACAGGCGCAGAAGATGGGGTTCCTGCACACGTATGGGCCATCTCGGGGCCCGGACCAGGCCTGAGTCGGTCACCCGAGAACAGGTGCACTTCTGAGGAGGACCCACTGGCTACATGGTCATCAACAGCTCTCAAGAGAGAGTGAGTCACTCTCCATTCCAGCTTTAATGCGCAGTCTGGTTAATTAACCCGTTTAACCTGACATGGCACAGGAACGTGAAGACGCTTTGTCAAAGAATGTTAATCTTGTGGGTCAGGATGGTGACTGGTACCGTCATTTTGTGCCTCGATGGACTCAGAAGATCAGCCGCACCGAGCTGCTGCCGACGTTAGCTTGTTGCCCACACAGCTGCTTGGTCTCCTCCTGCTCTGCCATCTGTGCCAGGCTTGTCACAGCCCACCGCGCAGGACTCCGCGCCCTCCTGTTTCTGTTGAGACCCCAGGCCCATGTCTTGGGCAAGCTGGATGTAAAAGCTTCCCAGAAGATACCAAAAATGATGGCACCAGCTCCAAAGAAAAGACCGGACACTCCTCCCCCAGCCGCCCAGGTCCTATCTAGGGACACAGTGTAATTCAGACGCATCACCCCATGGACATGGCCTTGATGCTCACGGGCTGCAGCCCACAAGTCCAGCTCCACGGGCTTCTCTGGAGTCCACAGCAGAACTGCCCACCACCCAAGGTGGAACTCACCACCCCCAGGTGACTGCAGCCCAGAAGCCTGCCGTTGGCCAAGGCTTCCCTGCTCAAGCAACGTATGAGGACTCTGCTCGTGGGCTCTGGAGGCCACCGAGAACACGAGGCACGATTCCTGCCTACGGGGAGTGCACCAGGGGCACCTACTCAGAGGTGAGAGCCTGACCCTGTGTGACCCAGCCTGGTCTTCACGGCACAGACTGCCAGATGGCCTTCAACTCAGGGAAGGGAGATTTCCATGGGACCTGGAGAAACCAGGAAGGCTCCCTGGAAGAGGTGACTTTGGAGTTGGGTCCTTAAGGGGTCAGGACTGGGAGAGCGAGAAGGAAGGGAAGGATGACAGGTTCTTTAGGCTAGGGGCCGTGTGGACAGACACGGAGTCCTGTGTGCCCTGGCACTGAGCTGTGTGAAGTGTGAGCCCCGGTGCAAACCACGTGGTCTCACCTGTACCCACAGGATTAGGGACATCTCTTCCTGGGGTCCTCCAGGGGAATCAATGGTGTAACGTACTTAACAAGAGGCGCCACGCAGCACCTGCTAAGCTCGGGCATCAGTGCTTCTGGAGCATCACTGGGCCCACCCCGGGTCCCCGCTTCAGTGGGCCTGGCATCTCTGACATTCCCGGTGGTGCTGACGCGGCCAGTCCAGGGACCACACCTGGAGGCCAGTGGGCCCTTTCACATTTCCAGCAACCGCTGTAGCATGGAATTCCCCCGTATCAGTAAGTGAGGGGGAATCGCGGCTCACACCCTGCCCACTCGCACTGCACCAGCCGGGAAACGCAGCACAGAGACGAGACAGGCAGCCATGGGTGTGACAGCAGGATCCTGGTGACCACCATGCTGTCCCATTTATCAGGGCTCCTGAGAGGCGGCTGTGAGTGCCTGGGCATTGTGAGGAATGCAGGCCCCAAAGGCACCCAGGACTCTGTGCTTTGCGATGCTAGGAGAATGAAGGTGCACGCCAGGGCTGGGGGAAGTGCGGAGACTTCCTCCCCTGGCTTGGGAGGCCACACGGACACTGTGACAGTTTCAGGGACCAACCCTCAGGCATGTGGACTCAGAGACAGGTGCTCTACACTGGGGACCAGTCACTGGCCTAAGCGTCAGGGCCATGAGGCACTGAATGAGGATGGGAGTCAGGAGAGCCTGGTTCCCCGGGGCCTTACGCAAATGGCACTATTATCCTCAACAATCGGCCACAGGACAGGGCACTCCTAGAGGCCACTCAGAGGCCCAGCCGCTGCCCCACAGGAAGCATTTAATAAGAATAATATCCTGAATGGCCACTCCACAGCATGCAATTAAAAAGTGCTTCTGTCTCATTTGGGGAGAAAAAAGGGGGGAAATTAAAATCAGACAGGAAATTCCAACACTGCGACTGGCTAGTGTCCAGCAGCTGAGGCCCAGGCGGCTGGAGCGGTCAGGCCTGCCCCAGACACAGCCTGGCAGGGCCACGGGCTCCTCGGGGCCCGCCCACGCCCTCCGTCCACCAGGCCAAGGTGTCACCTGACAAAATAGCTGCTGAGAGAGCACACTGGGCTGGGCCAGCACAAGCCACTGGATGCCAGGCAGCGTCCTGAGGCTGGTGTCCAGGGCAGGCAGGGACACGGAGCGAGTGCACATCCAAGGGCTAGGAGTGCACTCCAGCCAAAGCTAGGGGAGCCCTTGCCACTCGGAAGCCTGGGCAGCTGTAGGATCTGTCCCCTCAGATGGTGGACAATAGGGGGACTAGCCCAGGGGTGGCAGCACTGAGGCTGCAACCAGTGCCACAAGGAAGTCTGGCTCAACCACGGACTCACTGACCCTTCCTGTGCCTCAGTTTCCTCATTTATACAATGAGGGGGGTGGCAAGGGGAGAGGAGCTAATGCATTCCAAGGCTCATGCAGAGCCAGGTGCTCAGCAGGGCCCCAGGGTGCCGGTGTGGCCATGTCTGCTGACCTCCCTGCGGCTCCTCCTCTTCAGCAAGGGTGGGAGACGGGGGTGAGCTCCAGAGGGCCCCGGGGAGACCCCCACCATCACAGGGAATGAGGTGCGCTGCCCACCCGTCTGGCTAGACGAGTGGGGTCCCAGATTAGAGAATTTCAGGGTCAGAAGAAACAGTAGGGATGGTTGAGCTTGATTAAGGTTGAAAACTCTGTCTGGGCCACAGAATCTGTTCCCAAAAAAGTAGCATGCAGGGCCCGAAAATACACAACAGATCTGAAGCCCAGAGGACTGTGGCTCCCAGGGTTCCTGACATCTTGAGGAATGCAATGCTGAAGGCAGGAATGCAGCCCCGGGCCCGGACAGGGGGTGAGTGGTGAGCTGGTGCCAGGTCCCTGTGCTCCTTGCACTGTCAGGGGCCGGGCTGGGCCAGGTGGCCTAGGACGGACTTGGGCATTCCCCTGTGTCTTGCTGCCCCCTGACAGACTCCTTTGCCAACTTGCACCAGTGACCTCATCAGCTGGCAGCTTCGACGCTGTCTGGGTCAAGAAACCCACTTGTCACAGCCCTTTCAAGTCACCTGCCATTCACCTGCCATTCTACATGCTTTACCAGCATCCAGCCCCTTTCCTACAGATGTTAGGGCCGGCTGCATGCCCTGCCAAGAGCATCGAGAGGCCCTGCTTTGCAGTCTGCCGTAGCTCTCAAGGGGACAGTGAGGCCACCAGGTGGGCTGAGCCAAACCACCCCTGTATTACTCCAGGGTGCATTCTGTGGCAGAGCCTGCTAAAGACAATCAAGGACCTTCAAAACTGGGCAGCAGACCCTGTCGCCTGAACAAGCAAATGAGCATTGAGCCGCGCTCACTGTCTTGTCTGCAATCAACAGGCTAATGGCAGATGCTCCTCAACCCTTCACCGAAGCAGGTCTCTTACGCCCACTTCCTGGGAGCCCTTTATCAGTCTGGTCCCAATAATTGTTACTCAAAGGGGTCCTTTTCTTTAAAAGATTCTCTACCTTAAACTGGTGTCTTCTCTATGTACCCAACCACCAAATGCAGCCTTGGTCAACCACGCAAGGCCACACACGTTATTGTAAATTTTCTAGTAGCCATATTTTAAAAAACCAAAAAACTAAAAAGAAACAAGTAATCATTTTAACAATATAATTCAACTGACTCAGTACATCAAAAATGTTAGCACTTCAACACAGACCCAGTATAAAATTATTGAGATATGTTACAATCTTTTATTCCTACTGACGTGTCCAAAACCTGGTATCTCTCTTGCACGCCCAGCACATCTCAGTTGAGACCAGCCACACCCAGCTCGTGGCTGCCCTGCTGGACTTAGGCCCAGCCCATCGTCATCACTGACTTTTGATCATATATGGGTTTCTGGACTAGGTTAATAAAAGTTCCACTGATACATAAGATATGGTGATGAACATTCTCGCCAAACCTCAGTCCTTCCTCACTTCTGAATCTTAGCTTCCTGCAAACTTCTACTTGGTTACTTAAATGCACTGATTAACAAATAGTTACTATTTCTCCTTCCTTTCCTCCCTTCCTTCCATTCACTGAACTCGCAGGGGCTCCCAGGTCTAGGAGGGCTACTTGAGAGTCTGCAGGTGAGCGGTGCCCCAGCCAGAGAGCACGCGGGTCAGTGTGCGCCCCACCCCTCCGCACGCTCAGAGCAGAGCCCGCCAGCGGCGACACCCTCGAGTCTGCCCCGTACCACCCCCAATGCCTTCCCGATAAGCGTGGGGCACCCCATGCACGGCAGTGGGTGTGTGGACCCCTGACACCTTCTGACAAATGAGAAGGTCCCCAGACAGCCAAGCCCACACTGTGGGGCAGTGCCGTGGAGAAACATCGGCCAAGCCCCTTGACACTCCTGGAAGCGGCCCCTGCCTTTGTAAGTCCAAACCCAGTTAGCTAAAGGGTGGTTCGCACACACGCCGTTTCCACCGCCCCGCCCCACGTCCGGGCCCACCAGTGCCCGCTGCCGCTGATACAAACGGCGTTTCCCCTCACTGGGAACACAAGGGTCCACCCGCAGGACAGAGGCCAGGCCACAAATCCGTGGGAAGAGCCTACTCCCCCATTTCGCTGGCAGAGAAACTGAGGCACAGAAAACATGGCCTTATGACCTAACCTGCCAGCCCTGAGCAGTGCCCAGAATAAGAGCATATGGGGTGGGGGAGAAAACACTCCAAAGGCTTCCTGACATCAAAAAAACCTCTTGCAAAACAATATTTTGATGAGCTAAGTGTGTGAATTAAAAGCAGACGGAGTCTACTTCCTTTAAAATAAACAGGGTTTAAAATCTAGAGGAAAACTCCCACACACAGTGTGTTTGGGGCTGGAGAAACCAGAGCTGCTGAGAGCAGCCTGGCCTGTTTGCTGTCACTCAAGGTGTTTGTGTACAAGGCCCTGCTCTGTGGTCCAGCCTCACCCCAGCGAGGGGACCCAGAGGAGGATCGGCTGCTTGACGGGCACCCCCAGGTCCTGCCCTTACCCACAGAGGGGAGTTGAAGGCCCCGGCCAGGCACTGCCCCACAGACTCCCCAGCCCCGGGGTCAGACTGACAGCCTTGCAGACCCACCCACGCCCAGCCCCTACCCTGCCTGGAACGCCCCTCCCCTCTCCCCTACACCTCCCTCCTGCTCACACCAACCAGCTCACACAGGCCTTCCTCCTGGGCCTCTCTTCTTCCTCCTCCCTCCACATCAGGCAGGAGATACCCCCCCCCACACCACGTCCTCAACGCCAGTGACAGCCCAGTGCCTAGCATGGAGGGGGAGAGGAGTATGTGTGATGAATGAATGTTCTCACTGTTGGAAAACAGACTGTGTGGACAATGAGGGTGGCCTGTAGCTGCCAGGGGCCAGTGTAAATCAGTCCAGGGCCACCAAGCAAAAGCCCTGCGACACAGGGTGCTGGCAGAGACAGAGTGGCAGCCAGGCCCCTCCCTGCAACCCACAGCCGGAGTGGTTCTGACGGCGAGCAGATGGGGCTTCCCGCATGCCGGTGCCGTCCCGAGCGTGCCACATCTGTTACCTCGTCTAATCCCCATGGCAACGGATGGGGAAGCTATTCTCACTATTCTCCCCATTTTACAGATTAGGAAGCTTAGGCACTGGAAAGTGTCTCAGCTATTCAGCGCCATGGCCAGGCCGCACACTCATTCCTCGGAAATTTCAGACACGCCCTCACGGCCAGGGTGGGGCACCCACGAGGTTGAAGCATGGGGCCCAGGGTGAGACCCGGCCCCTGTCTTTGCCCCACTCACGCCAGCTCTCCTGGGTTCCCAGCTCCCTCTCAGCCAGCCTGGGCCAGGACTTTGGTGTGACGAGGGCTGCAGGGTGTGACGCAGGGGGAGGAGCACTCTGTGACGAGGCACCTGCTAAGCGGGAGCTAGAGAGCCGCAACCTCCAGGAAGCACAGGCCAGACTTGCCATTTCCACTGTGTTCACGGCCTTCCCAAGAAGGAATGGCAGCCCCAGACAGAAAGGGCATTCCATGCACCGGCTTCTCAGTGCTGCCCAGGCACCCGGCAGAGTTGGAGGCAAGTCCGGAGGGACCCAGGAGGGGAGTTATCTGCTCTCCCCAGCTGTGTTCCTGGTGCCGGCTAATAACCCCCATGGATCATCCTGCCTGGCTCAGAAAACATCCTGACTGGTGTTAAAAATGGCCCCCTTCCTGCGCGTGGCTCACGCCCCCACCGCACGTGCGGCGTGCTCGTTGTTAGCATGCTGCTTGTGTAATTAGGGCGGTGAGGATGGCAAAGGGCCCACCCGGGTCCCCAAGAGTGATTGCAGCTCAGGAAAAGCACCCACCTGGCTTTGTGCTGATTAATGATGGGCCCCGCTAATAGCCCTGCTTAACACAGGAGTTTGTCAAGATTAAGTAATTGCCTTAAACAAAAAGTGTATTATCTTTAAGGCCCCGCTGACGAATGGCTGGCGCTGGGAAATGGGGTGATGGATGTCTGCGACTCCCTGCCACCACCCCGCCCCCACTGGCATAAATTAAAGCGCAGCCCTTGATTGGGGTAGGGCGCCCCATCAGACCCTGCCAAGGGATGGGTGGCCGAGGGCCCCGCCGTCACCCCCAGCTTGGGCCTGCTGACCTGGAGGCCGCACGCTGCTTGTTCACATTATAAGCTCTGGGATGGACAAAGGCCTCACCAGCAGGGGTGGATCAGACATGGGACAGGACAGATGGAAGGAAGGAACCATAGCACAGGGAAAGCAAGGGGACCCAGAGGGAAATGGGACCAACAGCCCCATGTACAGCCAGACAGAGGCTCACATACACCTGCATGGAGGAACTGCAGCTGTCACTTCAGTGATGAGCTCCTCATAAAATAAATTCATATGGAGGCTTATGAAGGACCTGCGTTCCCCAGGGATGTGGGGCCATCTGCGAAATGGGTGTGTTAATGAGGTGGTGTGTGCAGTCTCACTGCAGCCCTGCCACAAATGGATGCTTTCATTTGTATGCCTCTGAGCATAAGGTTGCCGGGTCTAGGACCATGAAAGCCATGTCCCCTCTCCAGGTCCCTCAAGCATGTCATGCTCTGTCCCTCTGTATGGCACTTCGCAAGAGACAATTCACAACCATGGACAGAGCCACACACAGTGTGACAGAGCTGACACAGGTGACCAGAAATAGAGCTTGGAGAGGGGTTAGGGAGGGGAGCTGTGCTTGGAGGGGAGACAGTAGGGCCACATTTGAGAAGAGCCAGGAGGCACCTCCGGGTGATCTCCTTGAGGGACTGGCCCAGGATAAGTACCTTGGGCAATAGCACCCTCCTCCCCAAGCCAGCTGGAAGGAGGAGGGAACATTGATTCCCAAGAAGGAATGACAATGACCATGTTGCAATCCTATGGCTTCTGGTAGCTCAAAGGACAGGAGCTAGGGGGGCCTCACAGCCTCTCTGTGGGGGTCAGCTCTTCAGCACAAGCCCTGGACATTGCACCCCGATACCCCTCCCTTCAGGGATTCACTTCTCAGGCAGAGGAGGAGGGTGGGCCCGAACCTGAGCCCTTTCCGCCTGCCTGCGTCTGGCCTCTGCAGACAGTCTGCCCGCCAGCCACAAGCCCTGCAGCACTCTCCCCAGAGCCGACTCTCCTTCCTTTCTGGGCAGAATCAGATTCCCAAACCAAACCACCCACCCTGAATCTGCCTCTAGGCTGGAGTGACACCAGCCAGAGCCAGAAGCTGTTCCCACAACATCAGTTTTCCCCTAAACCACAGCTTCAGGGCAGATGTTATGTGTGGCCCACCAGTGGGAGGGGCTGGGGCCCGGGGTCCCCGGCAGCACCCAGGTCTGGGCAGGGAGGGAGGGAGGGAGGGAGGGAGGGAGGGAGGGAGGGAGGGAGGAAGGAAGGAAGGAAGGAAGGAAGGAAGGAAGGAAGGAAGGAAGGAAGGAAGGAAGGAAGAAGGAAGGAAGGAAGGAAGGAAGGAAGGAAGGAAGGAAGGAAGGAAGGAAGGAAGGAAGGAAGGAAGGAAGGAAGGAAGGAAGGAAGGAGCCAGGGCCCCTCTGCCTCACAGTTCCTAGCCCAGCCCTGGCTTCCTTTCCCACTGCAGGCGTGAGAGGGGCCCACGCTCACGGTCCACAGAGCATAGGTCCACAGGGCGGAGGCCAGTGCTCTGAAGATGAGGGCCCTGACGTGCAAGGTGTCCCCACCCAGCTGCCCACGGAGGGGAGGAGGATGTTGCTTCTCTTCTTCTACCTGACTGTGCACAAATGCGTCCCCTTGAAACCCATGTCCCTGCCCCACACTCTGGGTGGGCCTGGGCACCTGCCCCCATGTCCAGCCCCACACAGGCCACGCCCAGTGGAGGCTGAGTGGACAGACAGCCAAACCAGAGCTTGAAGGATCTCTCTGTCCCCACTGGATGACGGGCACCCAGGCCACGGTGCCTCTGCTGGATGTGTCCCCTGTTGACCAGGCCTGCTGACCCCAGAGTGCCAGGGGGCAGGCTTCATAGCCCCACGTGAACTCAAGCCGTGATGTGCTGCCCACACACGATTCCTGAGGGCAGTCTTCTAGCCACTGCCCCAAGGACGTGAAAGGGGTCATTAAATGCCCCATGAGCACAGCACCCGTCACATCTGTGTCACCCACGATAGTCACATTGTTTCCCCGTGCCCTGGGGTCCTGTGGTAGAAACTCAGTGAGTATCAGCTGAAGGACAAAAAATGCCGGGAAAATGTGTGAGTGATTCCCCGGCACAAGTCTAGGCACCTGACGTCCACACGTGGGCCTGCCCGTCACGCCATCCCCACTTCACAGCCAAGAGAAGCGAGGCTGAGGAGGAGCAACTTGTCCAAGATCACCACAACTTGTCCAGGCAGAAGCTGAACTCCTGCACGATTCTAGAACCCGCAGGCTTCCCGCCTCCCCGCCCTCCTGCTGGCAAGCGAGCACCATGCCACGCAGACGATGGCTGCTGCTCTTATGCCATGTGCCCGGCCAGACAAACCGAGAAGCAAAAGCCCTGGCCACAGACAATGTTCTCCCACGGCTGTGCAGAGCCCAGCCCTGCGGATCCTCCCAAGGGACGCCACTCCAGCCCAGAGCCACGCGGACGCCACTGGTGGAGGTGGGACAGGCAGGTGGCTCTGCCCACAGCTACAGCGTGCCCTCTTGGGAAGCGCCACCCTCCTCGGGACGGCACAGCTCTGTCCAGGCTGAGGGTGGGCTAAGGAGGGGGCCCACCCCCCTCCTTAGGGGCTCGGCGAGGGCCAGGAGGAAGGACGAGCTGAGTGCGCTGACCACCTGGTGGAGGCTGGACCAGTGCCGGGGACGGTGCAGCCCACTGGCAACCTGTGTGATCTCAGGCTAGGCCTGGGAACCTAAGCCGGGCAGCCAGCACCTGCTCTGGAATGCGCTGAGGCGGGTTCAGCTTTCTGCTGGGCCCTGGGTGGGATAAAAGGAGCAAGAGAAGCCCAGGCCGGCCTTGGGAGCCCTGCACTCCTCCCAAAGAGCCCTCTAGACGCAGGCACGGAACCTCTCCGTGGCCCGAGCCACACCCAAGCCCAGGCCGTGGAGCAGCCATGGGGTGTGGGCAGAGGCCGCCCAGGTCAGCCTGGCTTCTGGCAACTCCCCAGAGAGCTCATTCCAGGAGCTGGGTGTCCTGAAAGAGAGAGGGCTTTGGTTTCCTGACCCTGGCATCGCCACTTAATAGCTGTGTGGCCTTGGGCAGATTTCCTGACCTCTCTGAGTCTCCATTTCCTCCTCTCAGGTCATGGGGACCAGTCAATGAGATCACACAGGCATAAACTCGTGCCCCAGCTGGCTGTCGGCACACGTGCCCCTCAGGTGACAGCTGGAGCACGAGACGCACGAGACACAAGACGGGCACCCGCTCCAACGTTCGGGTGCATGTGGAGGATCCGGCACGCTCCTCACAAGGTGCAGGCTGGGTTTGGGCCTCCCCTCCCCTTCTCCTTCTCTCCGCCTACCCTCCTTCTCTGCAGGAACTAAGAGCCCCCTTTTACAGCCCCTCGCAGCAGGCCCCGGGGGAGCCCGAGGCTGGCAGAAATGACTGCTAATACTTCCAGGCACATTTACTGAAACCTTTTGACACAGAGGATATTTTTATGAGATAAGTGCCCTGTGTCGGTATCAACTGGCAAGTTTCATTGCTCACATTTCAGTCCTGCAAAAAGCCTTTTTCAATCACTGTCCGTGGCAACAATAAACTTTAATGGCCGAGGGAAAGCCTGCAGCTCAGGGCTCTGTCCTTCCAGCCTTCAGCCCATGCAGGCCAAACTCCCCCTCTCTCCCTGCTGGGCCAGAGGCCTGGGCAGCGGCACAGACAGAGGAGGGGGACATTATCTGCGCCCCACCCCTGCCACCTCCTGTTTTTCGACTGGAATGGAAGCGCATTAGAAACACCAGGGGATTAAAAGGTGCCAGTACCCAGCCTAGCCCTGACCAGCTGCAACAGAATCTCTGGGGTGGGCACCAGGACAGCAGTATTTTTGAAAGCTCCCCAGGGCATTCCAGTGGGCAGTGGGCACTGAGAACAGCTGCATCTCCTCCCAGAAGGTGTGTCCTTGGTCACAACGCCGCCATCCCTTGGCAGGCTGCTCCATTGCTCATGCATGTCCACAAGGACTTCCCATTCTGCACCCAGGAAATGACGGGCAGATGTGATGTTCTCTACTTGATGGCGAGAGAACCAAAACTCAGAGGTCACAAGGTCACACAGAGAGCCAGGGACCAACATGCTCTCAGAGCTCAGGCCTCAGGGCTCCAGAGCCCTTTGCGCTGGAACAAGCAGTGTTTGAAATGAGCACCCAGGTGAAAGAACGGCCCAGGGCTGCCACACAGCCAGCAAAGCTTAGTGCTCAAGGAATGAAGAAGAATGAGTGAATAAATGAGTATGTGAATGGCTTCTCCCTATAGGTATTGGTTCAACCATCTCAGTATCCTACAGGTAAGGATAATGCTTAGTGTTCTCAAATGCTCACTGTCCAGAAGATCCTAGAATGTTCCAAAACTCAAGGGCCTCCATCCTCCTACTCACTCACTGAGGTGAGCTAGGGAGGACAGCTTCCTCCCCACCCCTGGATCACAGTCCATGCTCACCTCCCCCACCTACCTGTCCCCCAACCCCCATGCGTCCACCTGCCCAATGAACCCCTCACCCCTCTTCCATGGCTCTCGTGGAATGGCCTCAGGCAGACCCTGCCTCCTCTGGTATATCTCCCTCCATCCCTGTCCACAGGTTCTTTTGTCATCGTCCCTCTCGATCTTGGGGAAGAGCAGATTGGGGGTCAGAGGAAGGAAGGGGCAGCAGGGAGGCAGGGAGGGTACTGGGTTTGGGAAGGCTCCTTGTCACTGGTCCCTACTGCCCAATTCTGTGTGGCGTGCAGGTGTTGGTGCATCTCGAGTGTGGACAGTGTCCATGTGGAAACGGACACACTCCAGGAAGTGAAGGCCCGGCAGGCGCCCAGCCCGACTCTCAGCCTGGCTGGTTCTTCTCATGCATCCTCAGCCAATCTATCTCCCCGGGTCGTGCCAAAGTCACAGGTTCTAAGGCCAAGGATGCTGGGGACAGTGTGTCAGAACTGAGAGTGGGACCCTGTCTCTCTCAGTAAGGCCCAGGCTGATGGACGGTATAAAGAAAGTGTCTGAATTGTCTTTTTTTTTTTAACTTGAATTTATTTCCCCTGGCTGTCTGGCTCCAAATTCTGCCATGGAGAACTGGCCTCAAGAAATGCCCCCTCTGCCTTTCATTTCTTGAGTCTTGCGTCCCTCTCCCGACTCAGCTCGAACCATTTATTGCACTCAGTCTCCAGAGGAACAACTTCTGCAGCTTCCAAATACACTCACATGCTCCACCTGTCCTCCCCCATCCATCAAGGCAACAGAACTCATTTCTCCTCGGAGATGAAACAAGCCCAGCCTTGGGGACCAATTAAGCACTTCCTTTGAAATGCATGCGTGCTGTAGATGGCGGAGGGTGAACTCCAACCTCTGCCGAAATAGGAACCAGATGCCAGGAATGGGGGGTGCACAGCATCCTGCCACCACGGCCATCGCCCAGGAGGGACCTCAGGGAGGCGCAGCACAGCCTCTGGAGGGGCTCTGGCTAATGTCAAAGCCCGGCTTCACAGCAGCAGCGAGAAATTTTATTTTAGCCCTCACCTGTGATGAGGAATGCGTGTCTCCTGACAGCCCCACAAGCACACCATGGCCCCAGCCTCCATCCCTCTGTCCCCCTCACTTTGCACACTCGAGGGGTCGGGCTTAAGCTCTACTTCTGCAAAGCCTTCCTGCAACGCTCATGGCCCACAGGAGCGTCCTCTCCCAGGAAGGGGCCACGAGTGCTGCAGAGACGCAGCCCTTGGCCGTAGAGAGTCAATTCCTATCACCCGCCACTGCCTCTTCTCCAAGCAGACTCTAGGCTGTTCTTTTTTTTTTTTTTTTTTTTTTTTTTTTTGAGACAGAGTCTCACTTTGTTGCCCAGGCTAGAGTGAGTACCGTGGCGTCAGCCTAGCTCACAGCAACCTCAAACTCCTGGGCTCAAGCAATCCTTCTGCCTCAGCCTCCCGAGTAGCTGGGACTACAGGCATGCACCACCACGCCCGGCTAATTTTTTTGTATATATATTAGTTGGCCAATTAATTTGTTTCTATTTATAGTAGAGACGGGGTCTCGCTCTTGCTCAGGCTGGTTTCGAACTCCTGAACTCAAAGGATCCGCCCGCCTCGGCCTCCCAGAATGCTAGGATTACAGGCGTGAGCCACCGCGCCCGGCCTAGGCTGTTCTTATTGTTATGTTTTCCAGCAAGCTCTCTAGAGCCAGTTGTTAAATGGCTGCAGGGCTGTGCTGATAAATGTTAACAACCAGCTCTCACCCTGGCTGACTTGAAGCTACCGATGACAGGCACTGAGCGCGGGGTTTGGAAGAGACGTGTGTAGCAGAGCTGGCATGAGCTGGCATGAGCTGGCATGAGCTGGCTCTAGCCCGGCACTGCCAGGTTGGGTCTCCACAACTCCCAACATTCCCTTAAGCAAGGACTCTTTCTTTTCCTAACAAAAAACCTTTTCGATTTCCTGAAAATTAAACAATACCATTTTCTACTTTAAAAATTACCAATTATTTTTTTAAATAAGAATACTCAATGCCAGAAAGAGTGTTGAAGGCCCTTGTTGGAAGTAGAAATAATTTGCCAAAATGTCTCAAGAATCACACCCCTTGTCAGTAATCCCGCCTTCTTAATCTACTCCGGGGTAAAAATCTAAGTGGTAGGAAGTGCTGGCCTACAGATTTTGATCACGGTAGAACTTCGAATACCAAACAATTATGTTAACCTGAAAGTTCAATGAGGGCAAGTGGCTAGATTCGGTCCTGAGTCAGTCTTTAAGATAACAGTGCAAGGATTCTATCTCGAACATTAAGAAAAATGCTGTGCGCCCCATAGACGTCTCCTTTCGGGGTTACCTTCCCCCGTCTGCGGAGACTGCTCCCGGGGACTAGCTGGGGGCTGGGCCGCGGAGACCAAGGAGCAGCGCAGCCCGCGGAAGCCGCCCCTCCGCCCGCGGCCTGGAGTCACGGGTTGGCCAAACAGATGGGATAAATCAAAGCCAAGGACGCTGTCCCCACAGGCGATGCTGCTCCACTCAATTTTCATGTGAAGTTAGCAGCTCTGCATGGTTTTTAAGAACCCAATTGTATCCTGACACTTTTTAAATGATGCCTCTTTAGATCCCACCATAATTTATCTTTTACTTAGGAACAGCTCTACTTCCATAACCATTTGGAAGAAAAAACACACGCACAGTGACTTCACTTAATTTACAATAGTCCACACTCGGTAAAGCACAGGTGACAGAGGTTTGCCAAATGCGGATTCCATGTCAGCGGCCCATTTTGGTAAAGCTTAAGTGGCTTTATTTTGAAAGAAAATACACACTGTAAGACGTTTACTGGCGGGAGTGGGGGTGAGGGCAAGCGTGCGGGTGTGAGAGAGAACGCGCCCGGGACAACAGGCCAGAGCTGCGCTTTCCGCTCACCAGCCCAAAGCGCTCTGTGCTCCTTCTTTTACTTACAAAAGAAATGTAAGAATGATTTCAAATTCTCCAAAAGTCCAAAGGATAACAGTGACCAGACGGAGTCTTCACTCTCAACTCTGAACCCGGCTGTGGGCTCAGCAGATGTGGGGTCCCCTTCAGGTCCTCGTCCTCTGTCCTGAGCAAACCGCTCAATGTCTCGACCCCACTCTTGTCCCCCACATCCTTTGGCTATTTTACCCAGGGGCTGTGAAAGTCAGAGGAAGGATGGCAAATAGTGCCCAGCCAGAGCCTGAAAGGAACGGGGTGTCATGCCCTCATCTTGTTTCATCTGCACAACCCTCCTGGCGCAGGCGTATCATCCCTACGGTGCAGAGGGGAAACCGAGGCAGCAAGCGCACAGGTCCTATACACAGATCACCAGGCTAGCTGGTGAGAATTTCATGGAGAGAACAGCAGTCGAGTTCACCAAACAGAAGAAACGTTGATATTTGGAAATTGCGTTTTAGACCTGGCTATTCAGCGGCAGCTGCGGAGGTGTCACCTGGTGTGTGTTTAAAGCTAAGACCCTCAGACTCACCCCAGACTTTCAGATGCAGAAGCTACATTTTAGCGAGAGCCTACGGTGATTCTTTTGCACGCTGAATTTTGAGAAGCAGTGGTTAAAGGACACATTCTGTAAAGGAGGAACAAGAAAAGGCAGGAAAGGGAAAATGCGGCAGCGGCGGCCAAGACGCACATGGCTCCACGTGGCTATGGGGGCGGCAAGCAAGCCAGGGCCCCCTTTTGCAGCCGGCCCCACAGAGGGCCTGCCTTGCCTGCCTCAGAACTCAGAGCAGAGCAAACTTCCCCAGCAAGCAGCTCCTAGTGTGGCCCTGGGCCCGCAGCCTCGCATCTCCGGGCGCCTGTCAGAAGTGCAAATGCTCGGCACCAGCCCAGACCTTTGGAATCAGAAACTGGGCCGGGGACCCCACCGTCTGTGTTTAACAGGCCTCCTGGTGACGCAGGGCACTAACGGCGCACGCTCCCACAAAGGGCCACTGTCCACTTGCAGGGCCATTTGCATTTTACTGCAGGTCTACACCTGGGTTGGACGCCAACAAGAAAAACAGCCTGCATTTGTACTCACTGTGCAAACCTCATTTCCAAAGCATGTTTTCATCTATGACCTCACCTAACCCTCACAGCAGCCGCAGGAGAGGGGAGATGGGCACCGGCACTCGGCAGAGGTAGATCCAAGCCCTGTGATTTACAGGTCTAAGCCAGGGTGGAAGGGAAGGCGGGTCCTTGGGCTTCAGCTGCCCAGCCTTGCGAGACGCTGCTGCACTGGCACAATCGCCCTCCGTGCACTGCAAGTTGCACCTACGCAGCCAGCAAGGCCTTCCAGACCCAGACGGGCAGGGCGGCGGTTCTGCAGCCCCTCCAGGAGCAGGCCCGGCACTCGCCTTCCCTGGGGAGTCTCACCCCCCAGCTGCAGCCCGAGGAAGAGTCAGGCTGTGGGGTGGGGTGTGTGTGTGTGTGTGTGTGTGTGAGAGAGAGAGAGAGAGACAGAGAGAGAGAGAACACACTTCCAAAAAAGAAGTCCTCCAAGAGAAACCCTAAAGTGAAAAGCGAGCTCGCCCTCCTATCCCAGGCGTGCGCTTCTACAGTACGGGGGTCTGCAAACCCATCCCCCACCAAGACGCCGGCATGTAAAACTCGAGGACACAGACGAGGCTGGCTGCGGTCCGGCTCTCTCTGCAGATGGGTCCCCAGGAGACAGCCGTCCCGGCGGGGTGCGAGCGCCTGCTGTCTGTCCATCCAGAGGAGTTTTCAGTTAAGGGCCCGGTGTTTGGGGGACAGGTATAAATGAGGGCGTAGCCAGGCACGTCTCCCCGTGCCCCCACATGGAGTGGGGAAAAGGACTCGCCCTCGTCACCAGCCTCCGAGTCTGGAGGTGCCCCGGTGCTCACGACTGCCACCGCCCCTAGCTATTCTAGCCCTGCTCCTGGGCTCAGGAAAGTGTCTCCACCGGCACACCTGCACGCATTCGCTCAATAATCACTCTTTCGTTCTGCGTGAGGAAAAGACCCAGCCACCTGACTGGTAGCCGTGTCATTTTGGACAAGTTTACTTTACCTCTCTGAGCCTCAGTTTCCTCATCTAAAAACTGGTGGTAATCATTCTCGCCGCCCAGAGTTGAGTGGTGATAAAATGAGGCTCTCTATGTAAAGTGTCGAGCCCACAGTGGATGCCCCATAAATGTTCATTTCCCCTCCCTACAGCACCGCTCTGCACTCCACGCTGCGGAAAGAAAGACAAACGCACCAGTTAAGCACGAATGTGGGAATGCACACCCCGGGTTAGCAGGCCGCCACTTACATCCATTTGCATTTCCTTCTGCAAGTGCTCCAGTTTTAAAAGCTTAATATTTATTTAGATATTTATTTTTCACTGTAAATACAACACATGTTTACAGAGATATTTATTTTTCTCTCTAAGCACAGCAAATGCCTGGGGAAAATATAATCCCAAGCTCACAGGATTCGAATGATTTTCTTTATGACAATCATTTTGTTTTTTCAAAAAAAAAATCTACTACAGCAATGGCATTATGCCATTGCATTTGAACTCTGATTTGAAAGGAGGAGGAAGGGATGGTGGGAACCACTTCATACAATAGCCACAGGAAAAGACAACAGGTAAGGGGTGCTTGTTGGGCAATGACATTGCATTTACTCCTCTGAATGGTGGAAACTGGGAAGGCAGAGCCCCAAGGGTCCACGTCAAGACTAGCTTTACTGAACATGAGACTGATGTTTAATGAACAACACATTGTCACTCCATGCAGTAGAGACACTGGACAATATGAAGCTAGGCCGGGTGACTCGGAAAATTTTAGCACTTTAAAGAGATGTACGTATATGATCAAAGACCTCCACAGCTCAACGTAAGAGATCACCTCAGCGTACAGAAAGAGAAACTGAGGCTCTGAGAGATCACACGTGTTAATGGCAAAGTCTAAAATAAAATACGTTTCACTGGGGTATTTTTTTCCAGGAGAGAGATAGTTGTGGGATATGTGAGTATCTGAGAAAATAATATGAAGTGTCCTTTGTGAAGACACAGGAAAGGGGTTTCAGGTTGGTGATGTCGTCCGGAGGAGACTGGAAACCCAAGGAACCCCTCCTCCCCGGAACACCCTGTGCCACAGCCCTTGCCCTCCTAGCAAAACGGACGCAGATACTCCTCGACTCAGAGGGGCTGGCTCCCAACAAGCCCACTGTGAAGTGGGAAGATGGAAAGGCGGACCACCGACTGTCGTACGTCAGGGACTGCCTGTGTTGTGGTCACCTTTAATTTTTTAATTTTTTTTTTACTCCTTATTAGGAAAGTGGAGGCATTCAGGTTCTCAAGTGTGGGAAAGCGAAGCTGAGAGAGGACACGATTCGCTAGACCTCTGACAGCTCTGGGCAGCGTGAGGGAGCAGGGGCGCACCACGCCGGAGCTTTAGGACCCAAAGGATGGAGTCCTAGCTCCCCTAGGACATAAACTCGGGGAGCTTGCTCCTCTGAGGCTGACACAGACACGGTCAGGAACCCTGGCCTTGCCTGGGATCGAGAGGTGCGAGATGGAGTCTGTCAGGGGGACAGGTGCTGGGGGAGCGTCTCTGGGGCCCCTGCCCACGGCGCGGTGACAGGAACCTGGCCCTGGGACAGCAGTGAATACCTTCTGCCCCAGCCCCAGGCAAGCACTGGCCTCAATTTCAACCTGTTGATTTTTATTGCATGATCACCTTTTTCCCCTTTACTCTCATATCCTCTACTTTTTATTTGGCCCTCTTAAACAGTCTGCATTTCCGGGGCTGTCTCTAGAACCACATGGGTAAAGATTAACAAAACTTCGCAAGACTTAACTCTTGGTGACATTTAAGTGATAAATATCCAAGCTGAGGGTTCCTTAAGAGAGAAAAAAAGGCCAAAGCTTCGAAGAATTGTGTGTGGGTGGGTTTCAAAGGAAGTCTCTGGGAGAGACCTGTGGACATTCCCACCTCTGAAACAAAATGCCAATTGCTGGTGGCGCTATTTTGCCCTGGAAACTTTCACTGTCCTTATCAGGACACTGGTGCTAAGAGCCTTTAGAGTTTCATCCTTGGAACAGAGGACAGACGGCCACCTCCCTCGTTTCTGTAAGTACAACCCCATCCCCACCCGGTGGGCCTGGCTGACATTACCTCTGAGCCAGGCGGGATCCCCGCCTCGGGCAGGGGGTCAGGGCCCCGCTGGGCCCACATGGCCTTCTGAGGTCACGGCGCTCCAACTCCCCACAGCTCTGGTGTTTCTGACTCCTAGGCTGGGGTGGGGCTGGGGGCCGCCTCCAGGCAGTCCTCGGTGGGGGACAGGGAGGAATTAGGGAGAAGAAAGGAAAAGGAGGGAGAAATCCAAGCTCGGCCCTATGCCCTGAGATCCACAGACCCGTGAGGCAGGTGAGAACCAGCCTGGCCGGCTCATCTCACATGTCGGGAGACAGAGAGGGACGGAGAGAGAGAGAGAGAGAGAGAGAGAGAGAGAGGGCGAATTCCAATGGTTCTAACTCTGGGCTTGAGGGGAACCAAGACCCTAGAACCTTCGCACTTCAACAGCACCCTCTCTGAACCTGCTTCCTTGTCCATACCATGGGAGGGAGAGCACACCCCCCCCCCCCGTCTGTCCCACCAGAAGGTGACGAAACAGCCCTTTGACTTCTAAGGACTTCAGAGCTTTCGGCAAGTATCAAGGTGTCAGTTTACCTTAGCAAGCACAGTGGGCTCGAACCCTCATTTCAAAGAGCACCAGGGGAGCCCGGTCACTAGGGGCACGTCTCTCAGTTCCCAGACTCACCTGCCTCCTGAGCCCCCTCCCCCCCGAAACCCACGGGGAAGTATATATTTCTCATTGATCACCTTCCCCCTCGGTCCCAAGGAGAGGACGCTAACTTCCCTTCCGGCCTCTGACGCGTGACTGTGCCGCCTTCCCTTCAGGGCCAAGTCCACGCACAACGTCCCTGCTCGTATTTACCGCCAAGCTCACGGTTCCCGTTTTGTGGCTGTGTCTCTTCGTTGTTGTCGTATTTTTCCTGCCAGTTTCCAAGGAGGAAAGAACTGCTGCCACGACTGCTGGGAGGTCGCCACAGAGGGTCGCCCAGGCCAGCCGGGACGGGGTGAGTCTGTGTGTGTCCACAGCCTGGCGGCCCAAGCCCGTGCCGGGCAGCCCCTTTTCCCCCGACGGCCAGGTCAACGCGGTGGCCCCTTTCCGTGGTAACACGCACCCTGGTTTGTGGCACTCTTGACAACAGGGACATTTCCCTCTCCCTCCCATCCCCACCCGCACACAGATCAGCCCCAGCCCTGGCGGTAAGGACCCACCCAGTGCTGGTGCTCTCCAAAGAGAGCAGGAAGGGAACAGAGGGGCGCCCAGCTGTGTGCACCAAAGGCTAACGGCCTCCAAGGCACAGGGAAAGCAAGGCCTGAGTCAGCCCCGAAGCCACGTGGGCCCCAGGCAGCTAGCCTTTCTAAGTAGCATCTGTCACAAAAACCACATTAAAAAAATACACAAATGAGCTTACTTTCAAAAAGTACACAGATCTGAGAGGCGGGCACAGGCCTGGGAAGAAGCAGGAAGCAAACCGAGCTCTGGAATAAGAATTAGACTCGCACCCTCCACCCTTCCACCAAGTCAGGTTTTTCAGGCCAGACGCAAAGAGAAAGGGAACATGAATCGTGAATGCCCCAAACTCAGCTGGAGCTGCCACAAAGCCCCAGGAGGACCCGGCTGTCCCCACAATGGGCCTCAGCCTTGGGCAGCGATTAACATGCAGTGGGCTGGGAAGAATGCGGTTTATTCTGCAGGGGAGGCTGGGGGTGCAGGGGGTCAGGTGGCTCAGCCTTAAATCACGCTGCTGTCAGCCCCACACAATGCCCATCCCCTCAGGCTGGGTCACTACTCAGGTTTATGCAAAATAAACAGCTTTGCTAAATATCCCCCCAGTCTGGGTCCACAAAGGCCTAAAGGCAGGGGGCAGAATGCACGTGAGCCCCAGAAAACCGCTGGCCTCCTCGCCCCGTGGCTTGGGCAGGAAAGTGGGAGACCTCTGTGCCCCTCACTCTGCTGAAAGCTTCTCTTTCTTCTTCTTTTTCTTTTTTTTTTTTGATTGTTTGAGCTTTTCTTTTTTCCTTTTTTTCTTTCCTCTTCTCTTTCTCTCTCTCTCTTAATTCCTCCCAAGACACTGCCCCGAATACTGTTCACTTATTCTTGTCTGGCTCTGACTCACTCCCTTCACTTTCTTGAGCTACGTAAGACTTACAATTCCTGGTTTTCTATAGGGGAACTGAGCCATGAGAAATCTCTTACAAATGCTCCCAGAAAGGAACCAGTTCTCAGAAGCTCCTTCAAGACCGGCTCAGCGGAGGGGCCATGGGCACCCAGCAAGAATCTTAATTGTCCCAGAGCCACACACACCCGGGGGGGGGGGGGCGGAGGGACGTGGAGAGAAGGGGCTACCAGGGTTTGAAAACCACTCTCCCTTCGAGGGCTGGGTTCGGTTACTCACCTGGAGCCCACCCTTCTCTTCCCACTTCTATCCGATATCAAGAACAAAAACTAAAATAGAAATAAGAAATAGAAGCCCCAACTATCCCTGGCAACTCAGCCTTCCTCCCACACTACAGACGACAGGCTGAGACACTGAGATCTTGCAGATGGTCGCTTGAAGACCCCTCAGTCAAAAACTAATACCATGTGTGCTGGATGGCAGGACCCCACTAAGCGAGGGTCACCTCCGCACTTCACACCAGAGGCCACCCCGCTGGTTAGCGGTGGTCTATCCTGCCTGGCTTCAAGTCTAAGCACCTGTCAGAGAAGTGGCATCAGCCCCATGTGGACGGGTCAGCAGCAGACGCAGAGGCAAGGATGTGAGTGCAGGTGGTTTATTCTGGAGGACAGAACGTAGGGCACTGGGAAGTGAGCCTAATGAGGGAGAAGCAACTGAAGGCGGCTAATGAGGAGCCTGGGAACAGTCCCCACCACTCTGGCCAAGTGGAGCTGAACTCCGCGTAGACAGTCTGGCAGCCAGTGCAGCCCTGGCCAGGGATGGGGGAGCTGGGGCACCTACACACCAGTCCCGCCTTGGCCATTTTTCAATCAGGGTGCTTGATCTGGGGGGTTAACTTCCCCGCACGGAGTAGCAGCGAGAGAAAGCCCCTCAGGCACAAGCACGCAGGTGCAGGATCCACTGATGGGTGGTGACAGGGAGTGCAGGGCAGGGCAGCTCCCACCGCAAACACGACTGGGCCTGTTGGTGCTGGCCAACACCAGAACTCGCCTGGCTGCAGCCCTTGCTAGCTGGCAGGCACACTACAGGACATATGCACCCACTTTCCTGAGGGGCAAACAGAGGCCTGTGCCCTGCCCAAGGTCCCACAAGCCCTTCCCCACTGCATGCTCAGCAGTGCCACCCCTGAATGGACCATGTGGTTCCCCCTAGACTCAGCCCTCCCAGAGCTGGGGGGCACAGGCCCACCACCTGCAGAAGCCTCTCCTGAAACAAACGTCTCCCCTGGGGCCCAGGAGAACCTTCAAGAGGTCAAAAACAAGGAGGGGACATCTTTGCCACTTGAGCAAAGAGACCAAATCTTCCCTTCTCTTCCCTGGATAGGGGGGGTCTCGATGGGACGACGTGTTTAATGAACACCTGCTCAGGTGTCGAGCTTGTGCAACGTGCTGGGTTAAGTAGCCCCAGAAGGTGACACTCCACACAGCCAAGCAGGAGGTCACGAGGCAAACGGGGTGCAGGGTGGGATGGGGTGGGAGGAGGCCCTTGCCCACTGTGCCCAGTGGGGCCAGAGCCGGTCACACGTGAGGTGCAGTGGAGAGAGGGGTCACTACTCCAGGAATCCTGTCAGTCCAGCTGCCCCTAATCTCCCAGGTCTCTGTCCTCAGCACATGAGGACAGCCTGGGAGGCAAAGTCCATTTCTGCTGCTTTCGCAGGGGGCCAGGGTGTGTGGAAGAGGGGAAGTCACAAAGAAAGAGGAGAGAACCGCGCCCTCCCTGTAAAGGAAGCAGGCACAGACCCTCCTAGAGCCGGTCCAGGAGCATGAGCTCTCCCCACGGCCCTCTCCTCCAGGGGCCCAGGAGCATCCAGGGTAAAGCTGGACCCCTGTCCTTCACTCCCCCCCACACACTCAGCCTGCCCTGCTCCCTAATTTCTACCCCCCTAGCTGAGGCTCAGTCATATTCTGCAAGCGCCTTCACGCGTCTGCGGTACTTGATTCAGCAAACACGTACACAGCACTCAGATGAACCAGGCACTGACCAGTGTCAATCTGTGTGATCTGCAGAACAGGCCCTGGAAGGTAGGTCCTTTTCTTGTCCTCATTTCACAGAAAAGGAAACTGAGGGAGAGAGGTTAAGCAGAACCCAAATTCAAACCCAGAAGTTACCTCTTGACCACTAGGCGATCCTGCCTCCCAAGGAATTCCTTTTCTATTAATGCCCACTTGTTCTTCAGATGGCAGCTGTACATCACCTCCTCCAGGAAGGCTCCCTGACTTCCTCTCTCCCCACCTGATGCCCCCTGCACCCAACTGTGATGAGGGCCACCTGTCGGTCTCTCACAGCACCTTACTATGTGGCCTTTATGCCACTGCCTCCCTCCTCCGCTCATGGTGCCCGACTGTCTGTATTTCCATCTCTGTGGGCCCCCTGCCTGGTGCCCAGTGGATACTGAAAAAGTCCCTGCTGACAACTGATTAACGAGTGAATGAACAGATGGACATGGGGAGTGCATCGGGAGAAAGCCATCTCCACGAAGCAAGCTCTGGGAGGTGAACAAGGCGCACGGCGGAGTGGAAGACATTTGTCCTCGCTCCTCCCCACTACCTGGCTGCAGCTCTATGAAGCCGCACCTTTGGGGGACCCCTGCCCCCAGCTCTCTATAGCCCACCAGGCTCCATATAAGCACAGATATCCCAAGGGAGGCCCAGCCCTTTAGGAAGCAGCATGGCTTGCTTACTTGGACACAAGCAGTGAAGACACATGACTTAATCTACATTGCATTTTTAATTATTTTTTTTATTTTGAGATAACTTGAGATTCCAGTGCAGTTGTGAGAAAAAACAGGGAGACAGCTTGTGTATCCTCTACCCACCTTGTCCTAATTATGTCTTGCAAAACTAACAGTGCCACGTCATAACCAAGATACCGACAATGATGCAATCCATCCACCTTGTTCTGACTTTCCCTGTTGCACTTGAACTTGTGAGTGCCTTGAGCTCTCTGTGGCTTCATTACAGGTGTGGGTTCACACACCCACCACCGCAGTCAGGACATTGAACAGTCCCATCACCAGGAGGGCCTTCCTGCTGTGCTTTTGTAACCATACCCCTCCTGCTCCACCCCTACAGTCTTTACCCCCTGCAACCCTGCAACCACTCCTTCCTCCACTCTTCCTTTCTAAAATTTCATCATTTCAAAGATGACATAAAATGGAATCGTATGGTTTTTAACCTTTCGGGATTGGCTTTTTCCCTCAGCATGATTCCCTAAAGATTCATCCAAGTGGGCACACGAATCAGCAGTGTGTTTCCTTCCACTGCTGAGTGGTATCCACAGCGTGGATGGACCAGTCTGTTTGACCCCTCGACTGCTAAAGGACAGCTAGTTGTTTCCAGTTTGGAGTTACTACCAATAACACTGTTACAAATATTTGTGTACAGGTTTTTGTCTGAACAAAAAATTTCACTTCTCTGGGATAAATGCCCAAGAGTGCAATTGCTGGAAAGAAACTGCCAGACTGTTTTCCAGAGTGGCTGTGCCATTTTACATTCCCACCAGCAATGTATGAGCAAGCCTGTCTCTCTGCATCCTCACCAGCATTTGATGTTGTCACCATTTTGTATTTTAACCATTCTGATTCTGTGTTAATCTCTCGCTGTTGTTTTAATTAGCATTTCCCTAATGGCTAATGAAGCTGAACATCTTTTCATGCGATTATTTGCCATTTGCATACATCCTCTTTGATGAAAGGTCTCTTCCCATCTTTTGCCCATCTCTAATTAAATTGTTCCTTTTTTTGCTGTTGTGTTTTGGAAAAGCCTTCTAGATTCTACACACTAGTCCTTTGCCAGGTATATGTTCTGCAAATATCGTCTCCCAATCTGCAGCTTGACTCTCCACCCTCTCACCTCCATCTTTTGAAGAGCAAAATTTTTAATTGTGGTGAGGTTCGATGTATTAATGATTCCTGGTGTAGAGTCTAAGAGTCCTGTGCCTGGCCCTGGATCCTGGCGACTCTGATCTCTCCTTTCTTCCTGGAGGGAAGGAACTCATGCCCTCTGAGTTAGAAGTTTCCTTTCTCCACCTTTACCTTGCAACCCCCCAGGACTGGTTCAAGGTCAGCGGCAGGAAAGGGGAGACGTGAAGAAACAGCCACACAGCCACATAAGCTTCCTGAGACCATCTCGACAGGCTAGAGTTACCCCACAGACTTCCCACCTTTTTCAATCCTTTCTTGAGAGGCAGGAGCCCAAAAGGGCTAAAACAGAAGGGCCTTTTCCCTGTGGCCACCCACGTCAGCCCTCCCTGAGGGCCGGGTATGAGAGGGATTCTTCTATTTACCTGGGGGCCTGCAGCACCCCCCACACACACACACACTGCCCTCACGGGGAAGGGCCCTTTCTGGACCAAGTTCACAGCCACAGAGCTAGGGCCCTGCTCACCCCACTCTCCTCACCCCCACAGAAGAAGGAAGACTTGGCCCCTCTTGGGGAGGACTCCACTGTCACCGATCTAACCATCAACACAGAGAACTAGAAAGGTCAAAGCACTACTGATAAGCCTGAGGGCTCTCTTGGGAAACAAGGATTCACTACTGAGATCTCAGCCAATGCTAGCGTGTCTGGGTCACCTTCCGGGCCTCTCCCAGACGCCCTCCCTGCCGTGTTGTGAGTCCTGGCCCAGAATTAGAACCCTGGCAGTGGCAACTCTGAATAGAAGGCCCGTTAGTGAAAAACTGGTATCATCATGATAGTCAACATTTACGATATATTTCTGAGTGTGACAAAAGAAAATCCAGGATGGTTCTGACTATTGACTGTAATTAAAAAAAAAAACCTCATCCCTTCCAGACACCCAAACTAGCAGGCCCAGGTCTGTACCAAACACCAGGCTCCCTAGGGGAACATGTCTGTTCTGGTCTGTGCGTCTGTAACTACTGCCCACTTCTCTCCTGAGCCACGCTGCACAGTCTTCTGTGCCTCAAGAGGAAAAAAAGCCATGAAGATTAAGAAGATAAAAGTGAGGGCAATGCCATTCCAAAGGAGAGAATTCGGAAACCTTGGGTTTTGCTACTAAAGCTCAGCAGTGATGTCCCATTGAGAGAACTGACAGAGTCAACAGGTGCCAC